>NC_090400.1:62444020-62744020 GCF_036365525.1 Heterodontus francisci
TGGAAGGAGGGGGGAGGGGGGAGTGGAAGGAGGGGGGAGGGGGGAGGGGGAGTGGAAGGAGGGGGGAGGGGGATTGGAAGGAGGGGGGAGGGGGGAGTGGAAGGAGGGGGGGAGGGGGGAGTGGAAGGAGGGGGGGAGGGGGGAGTGGAAGGAGGGGGAGGGGGAGTGGAAGGAGGGGGGAGTGGAAGGAGGGGGGAGTGGAAGGAGGGGGGAGTGGAAGGAGGGGGGAGTGGAAGGAGGGGGGAGGGGGGGAGTGGAAGGAGGGGGGAGGGGAAGGAGGGGGGAGGGGAGGGAGGGGAAGGAGGGGGGAGGGGAAGGAGGGGGAGGGGGGAGGAAGGAGGGGGAGGGAGGTGGAGGAGGGGAGGGGGGAGTGGAAGGAGGGGGGAGGGGGAGTGGAGGAGGGGGAGGGGGAGTGGAAGGAGGGGGAGGGGGAGTGGAAGGGAGGGGGGAGGGAGGGAGGGAAGGAGGGGGGAGTGGAAGGAGGGGGAGGGAAGGAGGGAGGGAGGGGGAGGGGAAGGAGGGGGAGGGGTGGAGGGGGAGGGGAAGGAGGGGAGAGGGGGGAGGGGGAGGGAGGGGGGAGGGGAAGGAGGGGGAGGGGAAGGAGGGGGGAGGAGGAGGGAGTGGAGGAGGGGGAGGGGTAGAGGGGGAGTGGAAGGAGGGGGGAGGGGAGAGGGGAGGGGAGGAGGGGGAGTGGAAGGAGGGGGGAGGGGGGAGTGGAAGGAGGGGGAGGGGGAGTGGAAGGAGGGGGGAGGGAAGGAGGGGGGGAGTGGAAGGAGGGGGGGAGGGTGGAGGTGGAGAGTGGGAGGAGGGGGGAGTGGAAGGAGGGGGGAGGGGTGGGAAGGAGGGGGAGTGGAAGGAGGGGGGAGTGGAAGGAGTGGAGGGAGGAGGGGAGTGGAAGGAGGGGGGAGTGGAAGGAGGGGGAGTGGAAGGAGGGGGGAGTGGAAGGAGGGGGGGGGAGTGGAAGGAGGGGGGAGGGGGAGTGGAAGGAGGGGGGAGGGGGAGTGGAAGGAGGGGGAGGGGGAGTGGAAGGAGGGGGGGAGTGAGGAGGGGGAGGGGGAGTGAAGGAGGGGGAGGGGGGAGTGGAAGAGGGGGAGGGGGAGTGGAAGGAGGGGGGAGGGGGAGAGGAAGGAGGGGGAGGGTGGAGGGGGGTGAGTGGGGTGGAAGGAGGGGGGAGGGGAGGGAAGGGGGGTGGGGGGTGGAAGGGTGGAGGGGGTGGAGGTGGGGGGAGGGGGGGTGGAAGGAGTGGGAGGGGAGGGGGAGGAGGAGGGGGTGTGGAGTGGGGTGGGAGGTGGGGAGTGGTGGAGGGGGGTGGGGTGGAGGAGGGGGGGGGGGGAGTGGGGGGGGTGGGGGGGTGGTAGGGTGGGGTGGTGGGGGTGGTTGTGGGGTGGGGTTGAGGGGGGGGTGGGAGTGGAAGGAGGGGTGGGGTTGAGGGGAGGGGGGATGGGGTGGAGTTGGAGGGGGTGGGGAGGGTGGGGGAGGGGTTGGAGGGGGAGGAGGAGGGGTTGTGGGTTGGTGGGGAGGGGGAGGGGTGTGGAGGGATGGGAGGTGGGGAGGGGGAGGGGGAGAGTGGGTGTGGAGGAGGGGGGAGGAGGAGTGGAGTGGGGAGGGGTGGGAGGGTGTGTGGGAGTGGAAGGAGGGGGAGGGGAGGGGGAGGAGGGGAGGGAGGGAGAGGAAGGCGGGGGAGGGGGAGAGGAAGGAGCGGGAGGGGGGGAGGAGAGCTGAGGAGAGGGTTGAGGGGGAGAGGAAGGAGCTGGAGGAGGGGGAGGGGGAGGGGGAGGGAGAAGGAGAGGGGGAGGGGGAGAGGAAGGAGCTGGGAGGGGGAGGGAGGAGAGGAGCAGGGAGGGGGAGGGGGAGTGGAAGGAGTGGGAGGGGAGGGGACGGAGGAGCTGGGAGGGGCGGAGAGGAAGAGCTGGGAGGAGGGAGAGGAAGGAGCTGGGAGGGGAGAGGAAGGAGCTGGAGGGAGGGGAAGGGAGTGGAGAGGGGGGAGAGGGAGATGGAGCTGGGAGGGGGAGGGAGAGGAAGGAGATGGAGCGGGAGGGTGAGAGGAGTGGCTGGGAGGGGGAGGAGGAGTGGAGGAGAGGAAGGAGCTGAGGAGGGGGAGGGGGAGAGGAGGAGCTGGGAGGGGGAGGGGGAGAGAAGGAGCTGGGGAGGGGGAGGGGAGGAGCTGGGAGGGGGAGGGCGGAGAGGAAGGAGATGGGAGGGGGAGGGGAGAGGGGAAGGAGTGGGAGGGAGGGAGGAGAGGAGATGGAGCTGGGGAGGGGAGGAGGACTGGGAGGGGGAGGGGGAGGGGGAGAGGAAGGAGCTGGGAGGGGAGGGGGAGAGGAAGGAGCTGGGAGGGGGAGGGAGAGAGGAAGGAGCTGGGAGGGGGAGGGGGGAGAGGAAGGAGCTGGGAGGGGAGGGGAGAGGAAGGAGCTGGGAGGGGAGGGGGAGAGGAAGGAGCTGGGAGGGGGAGGGGGAGAGGAAGGAGCTGGGAGGGGAGGGGGAGGGGGAGAGAAGGAGCTGGGAGGGGGAGGGGAGAGGAAGGAGCTGGGAGGGGGGAGGGGGAGAGGAAGGAGCTGGGAGGGGGAGGGGGAGAGGAAGGAGCTGGAGGGGGAGGGGGAGAGGAAGGAGTGGGAGGGGGAGGGGGAGAGGAAGGAGCTGGGAGGGGAGGGGAGGAAGGAGATGGGAGTGGGAGGGGAGAGAAGGAGATGGGAGGAGGGAGGGGGAGAGGAAGGAGCTGGAGGGGAGGGGGAGAGGAAGGAGCTGGAGGGGAGGGGAGAGGCGGAGGGGAGGAGAGAGAAGGAGCTGGGAGGGGGAGGGAGAGGAAGGAGCTGGGAGGGGAGGGGAGAGGAAGGAGCTGGAGGGGAGAGGAAGGAGCTGGGAGGGGAGGGGGAGAGGAAGGAGCTGGGAGGGGGAGGGGAGAGGAAGGAGCTGGGAGGGGGGAGGGGAGAGGAAGGAGCTGGAGGGAGGGGGAGGGGGAGAGGAAGGAGCTGGGAGGGGGAGGGGGAGAGGAAGGAGCTGGGAGGGGGAGGGGGAGAGGAAGGAGCTGGGAGGGGAGGGGGAGAGGAAGGGCTGGAGGGGGAGGGGGAGAGGAAGGAGCTGGGAGGGGGAGGGGGAGAGGAAGGAGCTGGGAGGGGGAGGGGAGGGGAGAGGAAGGAGCTGGGAGGGGGAGGGGGAGAGGAAGGAGCTGGGAGGGGGAGGGGGAGAGGAAGGAGATGGGAGGGGGAGGGCGAGAGGAAGGAGATGGGAGCTGGGAGGGGGAGAGGAAGGAGATGGGAGCTGGGAGGGGGAGAGAAGGAGCTGGGAGGGGGAGGGGGAGGGGGTGAGGAAGGAGCTGGGAGGGGGAGGGGAGAGGAAGGAGCTGGGAGGGGGAGGAGAGAGGAAGGAGCTGGGAGGGGGAGGGGAGAGGAAGGAGCTGGAGGGGAGGGGGAGAGGAAGGAGCTGGGAGGGGGAGAGGAAGGAGCTGGGAGGGGGAGGGGGAGAGGAAGGAGCTGGGAGGGGAGGGGGAGAGGAAGGAGCTGGGAGGGGAGGGGGAGAGGAAGGAGCTGGGAGGGGAGGGGGAGAGGAAGGAGCTGGGAGGGGGAGGGGGAGAGGAAGGAGCTGGGAGGGGGAGGGGGAGGGGGAGAGGAAGGAGCTGGGAGGGGAGGGGGAGGGGGAGAGGAAGGAGCTGGGAGGGGGAGGGGGAGAGGAAGGAGCTGGGAGGGGGAGGGGGAGAGGAAGGAGCTGGGAGGGGGAGGGGAGAGGAAGGAGCTGGGAGGGGGAGGGGGAGAGGAAGATGGGAGGGGGAGGGGGAGAGGAAGGAGATGGGAGCTGGGAGGGGGAGAGGAAGGAGATGGGAGGGGGAGGGGGACGGGAAGGAGATGGGAGGGGGAGGGGGACGGGAAGGAGCTGGGAGGGGGAGGGGGACGGGAAGGAGCTGGGAGGGGAGGGGGGACGGGAAGGAGCTGGGAGGGGGAGGGGGACGGGAAGGAGCTGGAGGGGGAGGGGGACGGGAAGGAGCTGGGAGGGGGAGGGGGGACGGGAAGGAGCTGGGAGGGGGAGGGGGACGGGAAGGAGCTGGGAGGGGGAGGGGGACGGGAAGGAGCTGGAGGGGGAGGGGACGGGAAGGAGCTGGGAGGGGGAGGGGGACGGGAAGGAGCTGGGAGGGGGAGGGGGACGGGAAGGAGCTGGGAGGGGGAGAGGGACGGGAAGGAGCTGGGAGGGGAGAGGGACGGGAAGGAGCTGGGAGGGGAGAGGGACGGGAAGGAGCTGGGAGGGGGAGGGGGAGAGGAAGGAGCTGGGAGGGGGGAGGGGGAGAGGAAGGAGCTGGGAGGGGGAGGGGAGGGGGAGAGGAAGGAGCTGGGAGGGGGAGGGGAAGAGGAGGAGCTGGGAGGGGGAGGGGGAGAGGAAGGAGCTGGGAGGGGGAGGGGGAGAGGAAGGAGCTGGGAGGGGGAGGGGGAGAGGAAGGAGCTGGGAGGGGGAGGGGGAGAGGAAGGAGCTGGGAGGGGGAGGGGGAGAGGAAGGAGCTGGGAGGGGGAGGGGGAGAGGAAGGAGCTGGGAGGGGGAGGGGGAGAGGAAGGAGCTGGGAGGGGGAGGGGGAGAGGAAGGAGCTGGGAGGGGGAGGGGGCGGGGGAGGGGAGGGGGCGGGGGAGAGGAAGGAGCTGGGAGGGGGAGGGGGCGGGGGAGAGGAAGGAGCTGGGAGGGGGAGGGCGGGGGGAGAGGAAGGAGCTGGGAGGGGGAGGGGGCGGGGGAGAGGAAGGAGCTGGAGGGGGAGGGGGCGGGGGAGAGGAAGGAGCTGGGAGGGGGAGGGGGCGGGGGAGAGGAAGGAGCTGGGAGGGGGAGGGGGCGGGGGAGAGGAAGGAGCTGGGAGGGGGAGGGGGCGGGGAGAGGAAGGAGCTGGGAGGGGAGGGGTCGGGGGAGAGGAAGGAGCTGGGAGGGGGAGGGGGCGGGGGAGAGGAAGGAGCTGGGAGGGGGAGGGGGCGGGGGAGAGGAAGGAGCTGGGAGGGGGAGGGGGCGGGGGAGAGGAAGGAGCTGGGAGGGGGAGGGGCGGGGGAGAGGAAGGAGCTGGGAGGGGGAGGGGGCGGGGGAGAGGAAGGAGCTGGGAGGGGGAGGGGGCGGGGGGAGAGGAAGGAGCTGGGAGGGGGGAGGGGGCGGGGGGAGAGGAAGGAGCTGGGAGGGGGAGGGGGGCGGGGAGAGGAAGGAGCTGGGAGGGGGGAGGGGGGGGAAGAGAGGAAGGAGCTGGGAGGGGGATGGGGGGAAAGAGAGGAAGGAGCTGGGAGGGGGAGGGGGGGGGAAGAGAGGAAGGAGCTGGGAGGGGGAGGGGGGGGGAAGAGAGGAAGGAGCTGGGAGGGGGAGGGGGGGGGAAGAGAGGAAGGAGCTGGGAGGGGGGAGGGGGGGGGGAAGAGAGGAAGGAGCTGGGAGGGGGAGGGGGGGGGGAAGAGAGGAAGGAGCTGGGAGGGGGAGGGGAGGGGGGGAAGAGAGGAAGGAGCTGGGAGGGGGAGGGGGGAGAGAGGAAGGAGCTGGGAGGGGGAGGGGGGAGAGAGGAAGGAGCTGGGAGGGGGAGGGGGGAGAGAGGAAGGAGCTGGGAGGGGGAGGGGGGAGAGAGGAAGGAGCTGGGAGGGGGAGGGGGGAGAGAGGAAGGAGCTGGGAGGGGGAGGGGGGAGAGTGGAAGGAGCTGGGAGGGGAGAGAGGAAGGAGGGGGGAGGGGGAGAGAGGAAGGAGGGGGAGGGGAGAGAGGAAGGAGGGGGAGGGGAGAGAGGAAGGAGGGGGGAGGGGGAGAGAGGAAGGAGGGGGGAGGGGGAGAGAGGAAGGAGCTGGAGGGGGAGAGAGGAAGAGCTGGGAGGGGGAGAGAGGAAGGAGCTGGGAGGGGGAGAGAGGAAGGAGCTGGGAGGGGGGAGAGAGGAAGGAGCTGGAGGGGGAGGGGAGGGGAGAGAGGAAGGAGCTGGGAGGTGGGTGGGGAAGGAGCTGGGAGGGGAGGGGGGAGGGGAAGGGAGCTGGGAGGGGAGGGGGGGAGGGGAAGGAGCTGGGAGGGGAGGGGGGAGGGGAAGGAGCTGGGAGGGGAGGGGGGAGTGGAAGGAGCTGGGAGGGGGAGGGGGAGAGAGAAAGGAGCTGGGAGGGGGGAGGGGGAGAGAGAAAGGAGCTGGGAGGGGGAGAGGGAGAGAGGAAGGAGCTGGGAGGGGGAGGGGGCGAGAGGAAGGAGCTGGGAGGGGAGGGGAGGGGATAGACTGGGTTTGAACTAAAGGGAAGGATCCATTCCTAGCTCCTTCAGTTATCTTATTTCTGGACAGCCTGAACTAATGAAAAATTCTCTCCCCAAACCAATCATCCCCCGAACAAGTTATACAGTGCCTGCAATGTGATAAAACATCCCAAGGTACTTCAGAGGAGCAATTATCAAACAATATTTAACACCAACAAGAGAGAAGCTAACCATGTTCCCTTGATGTTCAATGGCATTACCATCACTGAATCCCCCATCATCATCATCCTGAGAGTCACAATTGACCAGAAACTGAACTGGACCAGCCACATAAATACTGTGGCTGCAAGAGCAGGTCAGAGGCTGGGAATTCTGCAGCGAGTAACTCACCTCCTGACTCTCCAGTGTGTGTCCACCATCTACAAGGCACGAGTCAGGAGTGTGATGGAATACTTTCCTCTCCACACGCCTGGATGAGCACAGCTCCAACACTCAAGAAATTTCACACCATTCAGGACAAAGCAGCCCGCTTGATCAGCACCCCATCCACTACCTTCAACATTCACTCCCTTCACCACTGATGCACAGTGGCAGCAGCCTGTATCATCTACAACAGGGTTGTCCAACCTTTTTGCCTGGCAGGCCACATTATAACTTTTGTCTTACATGGAGGGGACGGTGAGAGAATTTCGGAAAGATAAGGCATTAAAAAGTTATCTTACTATTAAAACAACAAATATGCATTTTTGTGAAGATGCTTTAAGTAAGAAGATTAATTTATTGACTTACTTTCTTATCACTATGTTGGACAATGATTTCGTGCAATACCTGGCATTTTTTTGCTTGCACAAGTAGTCAATAACTGCCTCCAAAATTGTTGTCGTGATGCGGAGTATTCCGGATAGATATCCATCTGTCAGGAGTGATCTTGATCTGTCTCCCACTCTCCCTGTGCTCCCACCTCTGTCGTCCTTGCTCTGTGTCCCCCCGTGTCTGCCCCACCCTTGCTCCCTCTCACCCTCTGCCCCACCCCCCCCCTCGCCCCTCCTCCCCTTTCGCCACTTCCCCGTCTCCTCTCCCCCACCACTCTTCCTCCCCTCTGACAGTTGCAGGGAGCGGGAGTGCACAGAACAGCAGCTTTGTGGTTGGTCAGTATATTTTAAAACATCATAGCTGACAGCTGCTGAAGCAAGAACGCGCTTTTCAACTTTGGACAGATTTTTTTGTTTTCCAGCGGACTTTAAATAAAAAGTCGGAAAACCCCAAATCTGGCCGAAGTTGGGAGGCGCGTTCCTGCTTTAAGACCTGTCAGCTGTGAAATGACAGCGTGAGATTTTTTAAAAAGGTCGGTCTGCAAGAAGTCAAAGGGAAATTTCCCATCTCCAGTCACGGAGCCCTGGCGAGGATGAGGAACGGCCCCGGGTACAGGGCCGGATGGGAACCTTTGGGCGGCCGGATCCTGGCCCTTGGGTCACACGTTGGACAACCCTGATTTACAAGATGCACTTCAGCAACTCACCAAGGCTCCTAAGACAGCACCTTCCTAACCCGCAATCTCTACCACCTAGAAGGACAAGGGCAGCAGATACATGGGAACACCACCACCTGCAAGTTCTCCAAGCCACACACCATCCTGACTTGGAACTATATCGCCGTTCCTTCACTGTCACTGGGTCAAAATCCTGGAGCTCCCTTTCTAACAGCACTGTGGGTGCACCTACCCCACCTGGACTGCAGCGGTTCAAGAACATACAAATTAGGAACAGGACTAGGCCATTCGGCTCCTTAAGCCTGCTCTGCCATTTGATAAGATCATGGCTGACCTGTTTGTGGCCTCAATGCTACTTTTCTGTCTAGTCCTATAACCTTTGACTCCCTTGTCAATCAAGAATCTATCCAACTCAGCCTTAAAATATTCAACGACCCAGTCTGCACTGCTCTCTGGGGAAGAGAATTCCACAGTCTAATGACCCTCAGAGAAAAAATTTCTCCTCATCTCAAACAGAAGACCTCTTATTTTTAAACTGTGTCCCCTGGTTCGAGCCTTTCTCATAAGGGGAAATATCATCTCAGCATCTACCCTGTCAAGATCTTATGTTTCAATAGGATCACCTCCCATTCTCCTAAACACCAATGAATACAGGCCCAACCTGTCCAACCTTTTCTCATAAAATAACCCCTTCATCCCAGGAATCAGTCAAGTGAACCTTCTCTGAACTGCTTCTAATGTAATTATATCCTTTCTTATGTAAGGAGACCAAAACTGTACTCAACAGTCCATTTCCATTCACCACCACCACCTTCTCAAAGACAATTAGGCATGGGCAATAAATGCTGCCCTTTCCAGCTAACTCAAATCTCACAAATGACCAAAAAAAGCGACATAAAGATATTTGGACAGGAGACCTAGAACCTTGGTCAGTGATAGATTGCATGCCCCCCAATGATTCAGCTGGTTACTGTGGTGACTGAGCTCTGCAGAGCAGGAGATCCCATTCCAGTCTGTGCTGAATTGGCTGATCTCAGCCAAAACTGGAAATTGGGCCAGGAAGGCAAAGAACTCTCCAAGCCTCTAGCTCCTGCTAGAAAGGATATGCAAGGACTTTGGGCGAGGATATGGTATGCTGTATGAATGAATATCCAGCCCACGTTGTTTCTGGAATCACACCTGAAGAATGGGTACTGGAAGGTGCTCAGTGCACATGCAACCACATTCCAGTGAGAGTCAGGGTCTCTAGGCTGGAGCAGCCGAGACCCAAAATATGGAACTGTTTCTGAAATCAGAGAGCGCCTCCTGTCACTCCCACCCACAGCAATACTCCAGCAACATGCAGTAATAGACACGTTTACCATTTGGCATTCTCTGCTCCCAGAGAACCATGGAAATGTTAGGTGTTTGTGGGGCCGTAAAATCATCAAATGATACAGCACAGAAAGAGGCCATTCAGCTCATCGTGCCCCCCAGCTCAGGTTGTGCTGCATTACAAGGGCCTGTGCACACAATCTAACATCTACAGTATTACAAAATACCCTGTACACTTCACAAACCCTTGACATACGAACACTGCCATTTCCTTCAATCCCACAGCACATGCACCAGCTGATACAGATATTGTTTTCTCCTGAAGGTGTAGACTCTTGCTAGGCTACACTTTGAAGAATACTCCTGTGTGTGACCCAGACAATGGGCGTCAGAATATTCAACTGAGGGAGCATTGCAGGCAGGCAGAGTCTGTCCAGTGCTTTCCAGCAGCACAGCCCAGGATAGTCCTGTCAATCCTTACTGCTGTTCCATGTCAGACCAGCTAACTCATCAACAATGGAACATGGAGCTAGCCTGGTTTGCTTGGCAGTCATGCATTTGTTCCTAAAAATCTAGTTTTTTTCTTTATAGGTTTCTTAAATTGCTAATTTCTTAAAGTGGTTAGAATATGGAATTTACTACCACAAGGAATGGTTGACTTCTATTTATTTATGTATTTAAGGAGAAGCTGGATAAGCACTTGAGGGAGAAAAGGATATGCTGACAGGGCAAGATGAAGCAGGGTGAGAGGAGGCTCGTGTGGATCTTAAACAATTGTATAGATCAGTGGAACTGAAAGGGCTGTTTCTGTGCTGGACATTCTACATAATTCAATGCCAATCCTGGAGAGTTATAAAAGAATGGGATGCAAGTGGGAGACCTTACATCGAGGGGTTGGGGACGATGCAATATAAAGTACTCCCCTCAGGTGAACATTTACAGCCCTTCATTGTAGAAGGTATTTGAATTAGCACTCCATAGTCTGCTAACAACTGCTACTGAACCAACCACCATACAATGCCACAGGGAATGACTGACATACATATACAACAGAGACAGTGACCCACAGGTTAGCTTTTATATCTAGAGGTCTAGAATATAAAGGCAGAGGGGACCCTTTTGCTTCAGCTGTACAAAGCCCTGGTGAGACCACATCTAGAGCACTGTGTACAGTTCAGGTCACTACACCTTAGAAAGGATAGATTGGCCTTGGAAGAACTTTTTTTTTTAATGCAGCGAGTGATGATGACCTGGAACTTGCTGCCCACGTGGGTGTGAAAGTGGAGACAGTGATCTCAAAAGGAAACTGGATGGGCACTCTAAGGAATTAAACTTGCAGGGCTATGGGGATCGAGCTGGGAAGTGGGACTGACTGGATTGCTCCACAGACAGCCAGCATGGATTCGACGGGCCTCCCTCTGCCATCAGTGACTATGACTCTACGACTCTGTGACAGTCCGTGTGGTCGCAAGTTCCACATTCTCACCACTCTCTGGGTAAAGAAGTTTCTTCTGAATTACCGATTGGATTTCTTGGTAGATTCTAGCTCAATTAATAATTTTAAATCAGAGGTAGATTTTTGCTCGTCAAGGGTATTAAGGTGTATGAAGTCAAGGCAGGCGGATGGAGTTAGGATACAGAGTAGCCATGATATCATTAAACGGCAGGGCGGGCTTGAGGGACTGAATGGCCTACTCCTGTTCCTGTAACAGAGTAGCCCTCAGGGTCAGAGTTTAACCTACTGCTCCCTTATCTTTTCCACTCCTACCTTAGCCTTTCCTGATTTTCTAACCCTCTCCTTGCTCTTAATCCTCACCTTTGTCCACCAGCAGATTAATTCTCAGCAAGAGTCGCCTGAAAGACATGAACAGCTGGGAATAAATCCACAAGACAGCAATGAGCTGGGTAGGAGTAAGTGGGCTGAGGAAACTGGGCTGGATTATAAGGGAAACCTAGTTTGCACATTGAGGATTAAGAGGTCATGGAGGGAAGGGTCAGTACATAACTAATATCTCATACACCTTGTACTCAGATTGAATAGGAAAATCCCAAATAAAACAGTGAACAGACTTTAAGAGACAGATTAGATTGATTCGAACAGTGGATGAAGAGATAAGTAAAGCTTACAGACTGATGCAAACATTCTGAGATTAGCAGGGGCCATTCACGTGCTACTGGGAATGGATATTCACTGTTGACTGAAGGCTACATTGCAGCATCAGCACAGGCATTTGTGCAACAACATACAGGCAGCTTTACTGGGGCACTTGTTCATTGCCGATTTCAGGTGGGCTGATTGTGCAACAGCTACCTGTGTTTACACTGCTGAAACCGGCGGCTCCTTTGTTCCCCTTTTGAAGGGTTTGCTGCAAGGATGGGGAACTGGTACTTGTTGTGCAAATACAGGCACTCGAAGCGTGGAGCTCAGTCTCTCATGATGCAGTCTAAAGTACGGCTTAAAACTAGTGCCAGAACCTGCAATCAAAAGACACTGGAAGGACACACACTGAATTTTTGTTGTGTCTGGGATACAGCAAATATACCTTATATTTATATAGCCTCTTGAACATAATAAACACCTTAAGGCCCAATAATAGCAAACCTGGTTTTGTAAGTCACTCCATAGATATCCATACTACCTCCACTCTGCTTTAGACTCTTTCAGAGAGCAGACAACCAGTCTCCTTGGGCTCACACTCTAATCCTGCCCAAAAAGCAGAGCAGAAAAACACCACAACAAGCTGGATGACAGCTTCTGACTGGCCCCTGTATATTGTGAGAGATCATGAGACAACAGCACAGCATGAAGAACCAACTCGATGCCTGCGTGAGGCAATCTATGGAGGGTCAGGATACCAACGACAGATCAGAAGTCAGAATAGAGTGGGCTGAACCAAGGCAGTATGTTTTTTTTTAAGAGGCGCTGTTAACTGGGTAATCACGTGAAAGTGAGTTCACCCTTAGCACCGGATTATAGTGCAAGTCAAAAAGATTTTACTTCTAAAAGGATTTTGAAGGTGGTTAACTATATTTCACAAAGATTTCTACAAGAGCATGCATTTACACCATTTACATCAACAGCCTAGTTTAAAGCAAGTATCACCTTAAAAAGCAGCGAGAGTGGGAAAGAGGCAACATAACAGAGCTAACAATAGGGCCAGCTACAGTATCGAGACGGCTGAGTCCATTAGGAAGGATGTGGGCATAAGAGGAGTGACAATCCCAGGCAGCAGAGGCACTCAGGTCAAAGTCTCCCTGTACATGGATGACATCGCCGTCTTCTGCTCAGATCTGCTGTCCATTCGCAGACTGATGAGCATCTGAGACCAGTCCGAACTGGCTTCGGGAGCCAAAGTAAACTGCGGAAAGAGCGAGGTCATGTTCTTTGGGAACTGGGCTGACCGATCCTTTGTTCCCTTCACTGTCAGGTCAGACTACCTGAAGGCGCTGGGGATATGGTTCGGAGGGGCCGGGACATGCGACAAAAACTGGAAGAAGCATAAAGCTATGGTAAACCATAAACTGAGCATGTGGGAGCAGCGTTCTCTCTCCATTGTGGGCAGGAACCTGGTTATCAGGTGTGAGGCGCTCACATTGTTGCTGTACGTGGCGCAGGTCTGGCCCATACCCCACTCCTGCGCCGTGGCGGTCACCCAAGACATCTTGTGCTTTATCTGGGGATTGAAAATGGACCGTGTCTGCTGGGACACGATGTTCAAACCTCTAGATAAAGGGGGAAAAAAACGTACCCAACGTTGCCCTCATCCTGATGACCACCTTCATGTGCAGCTGCATCAAGTTGTGCGTAGAGCCCCAGCACGCAAACACTAAGTGTCACTACGTGCTGAGGTTCTTTCTGTCCCCGGTGTTGTGAAGGATGGGTCTGGTCACATTGGCGCAGAGTGCTCCAGCCAGTTGGACCGTGTCATTCCACCTATCCTTCGTGGAACAGTTTGTGCAGAGAAACACCTTTGACCACCAATCCATCTGGCAGTGATCTGCACGGAATGTCCTCAAGGCCCTACGGGAAAGGGAGATGGTGGATCCTGTCGGATGATTTCCCAAGCATCATTTGGCAGAATGCCTCATCACCAGAACATTCAAACAAGCACCAAGATGTAGCTTGGCTGGTAATCCTTCCTGCCTGCCTGGAATCTCACCACCTCTGCAAGCTGCCCTCGAGGTGGCTGTTGTGGGGACTGTTGCCCACCTCCTTCTGGAATGTGCCTTTGCAAAGCAGGTGTGGAAAGAGATGCAGTGGTTTTTGTCACGGTTTATGCCGAGCAGCTCGATAACACAGGACTCTATACTCTGGGCTGTTCCAGGGACGCACACCGAGATAATCAACTGCTGCTGGATGACCATCAAATCGGTGAAAGACGCTCTTTGGTTTTTTTCCGAACTTACTGGTCTTCCAGCGCAAAGAGTTGTCCACGACCGAGTGTTGCAGACTGGCACATTCCAAGGTCCAGGACTACGTGCTGAGGGACGCACTAAAGCTAGGGGCAGACGCTGCAAAGACTCAATGGGGAAAGACCACTGTGTAAGGTCCTCCCAAAGTGAACCGAGGGGCTGGAACCTGTGAAAAACTCCTCAAGCTGTATCCCCAAAATGGTTTTTTTCACTATGTAATACCAATGTACATTGCATTGAAAAGGAATGACAAGAATTGTGAGGCACTTCATGTATTGAAGAAATCTGATCTCTATTGTACTTTCCGAAATGTAAAATTCAAACTGTTTAGTAACGTATTTTTGCAAATTTTTATGAATAAAGTATATTTTGAGAAAAAATGTTGAAGTGAACCTACATTCAGCAGCTTGAATCAGGAAACAAAGGAATGGCACGGTCACTTCAACACCTCAAAAAACAGAAGAAGGGCAAGGGCCTCATCCCTCAACTTCATCATCATATTCAATGTCCATCAGTGAATCAGTTTGCGAATTACATCACTGAATAAAGCATCACCATCTTCTGCAGCTCCTACATAAATCAGTCCTATTACTTCAGTGGTGATCGTCGTGGCCATGTTTACTGATCAATGCAAATGACTGGAGGCAGCTGTCGAGAATTATTCTTTCCTACCCTGATCCCACCATCATTGTCTGCCCAAGTCAGACTTCAAACAACGTCATGGACCTTACTGAATAATTAGCACATATTCAACAGCTGTCTGACTTGCATGTTAATTTTGTAAATTGAATGTCTGTTGGACAGTAACCCTGTTGTACATTGGAGCTGATGTAGCTCAGGGTCTGGGCCTGTTTCAACCAGCAGCAAAATAATAAACCCACATACTTGGCTCTACAACCCTAGTGACAGGATAAAGGAGGAAGCTTTACTGTTATTGTTAAAAATAACAAAAACACAGATATCTTAATCTGAGATAATCGTTTTTAAATCACCCACTGTTACAAATAGCCAGAAAAATATTTTTCATAACTTTTACTCCCTCGTCCAACATGTGCAGGTGCAAATTCAATAATGGGAAGGACCCCAACCCTGACTCCAATTACATGGTGGATCTTGGATATTGACACACTTGTGGAAGTGAGCAGAACGACATGGCACTATGCTAGATGGGAAATATAGCCAAGTTAGGAGTAGTCACTTTGCTGAGCTCTGATGAAATGATTTAAAGCTTGAGAAACTGCAATGAAATAGTTAAAAGTAAAGGCTGAGAGTGTGAGATCGTATAAACTTACAGGCACTGGTAATTGCAAGGACATTTATTCATTCATGACTTGATTGTGTGACTCCTTGTGGTTTGGAACAAATGGATTCCTGTGAGAGATGCTGGCCATTCCTGTGTGAGTGATGATAAGGAATGAAAGGCCACACTATCACTGTATACTGTTGCTGCTTGGTGTTACTTCATGATGTGACTTGATAGAGATTACAGGATCCCAGGACTTATGACAATTGTGGGAAGCAAAAGCAGTATCTGTGGGAATCAAAATCAGTATCTTGTTTCCAACTCCTCTTCCTTTGCTAATTGTCTTAATGTCTGTTTTCTTTTAATCTTGCTGATACAAAACGATATTTTATTAGTAACAAGTATGTATTGAGAATGGAGTGTATTGTAACCTCAGTAACAGATGTACTGCATGTCACCACGTGGGTGAAGTTGAATTGTACCGCACTGATTGGTTAAACAAGGAGGTGTAGCATGAATCTTAATGTATAAACAGTAGTACCTGTATCACAAACTTCACTTACTCTGGGGGGGGACCCGACAGACTCTGGTGGAGTCAGTGCCGCTGTTCTCAGAGTAAGTCCGCTGGCGACTGCGCAAATAAAGTAATTGATTTTACCTACACATCCGACTCGGTATATTTACTGAACCAGACTGAAGGCAAAAAGAACTCAGATTTACATTTTGGTGTCAGAAGTGGGATCTCAACAGACGACCGCCGATCATCAGCGAAATCAGAATCAGACTAGTGTTGGACGGAGAGAGAGGAAATGGGCCCCCGACGTGAGTAGTTGAACAATGACCACGCCGGTTTTCCCCTGTCTCGTAGTCCGATAAAAGTTTGATCACTCGCTTATGGTCAGGTAAGATCGTCTGGACGAGATCAATGATCTGTCTGGCGGATTAGAAAAGATAAGGGTCAGTCGAAGTAGGTACGACTGAGGTTAAGGTTAAAGTAGGTCGTATTAAGCTACGGCTGAAGGTTGATTAAAGTCAGTGTCGTTTTAGAACGGCTGACGCTCAGGTTCAGTCTGTTTCTTTAGAGGACGGCTGATGGGGACTGAGGTAGAATTAAAGTAGGTCGTATTGACTACGACTGAAGGTTAAAGTAGGTCGCGACTGAAGGTTATGCGAGGTTGTTTTAGAACGACTGAGATTAAGGTTTTATTTTTTATTGTGAGTAACTGTTTAGATAATTTGTAAGTAATAATAGTTTGTAATAATAGTTGTAATTATAGTTTGTGATAATAGTTGTGAATATGGGAAACTGTTTAGATAATACAAGTGATCCATCCTGCCCATTACAAGTACTGTGTGATAATTATCCGGATAAAGGGAAAGACTTCAGACAATTATCGGCAGCCTTAAATAAGAAATTAATAGACCAACGGCCCTTAGGGGGGGACAAAAGATTTGGAAGTGATTTAAAAAAAACACAAGAAAAAAAATCTGGAAACAAAATAAAGGCAATAGGGCCAAAGAATTAATTGGATTATGGATGCAATATTGTCAGGAGGAAAAAGATAGAATCCTCCTATCAAGTTGGCACGAAAACGCCCTCAAATTAGGAATACCGATTAGTGAAGGGGGAAACCAAAAGACTCTAAAAATTCCCTGTCCCATGTTCGTCTCCTTGTGTGTGGTTCATCCTTTGTTTGTGTTACTGTGTCTATTCGTTTTCTTGTGTCTTGTTTGATTTCTTTCGTTTTAATGCTGCTTGATTCATAGAAAAGAACTAGGGTTTGAGAAAGTAGAGGAAGAATGGGCTTGACGGCTTGTAAGGAGGAAGGGTTGCCCCCGGGGACAAGTAAATCATGTCCTCTGGAGAAAGGCGACCCACGTCCGTTTGCCCCCTTGAGAAAGACGCAGAAGCGCCACGGTAAATATGTGTTTTAAAGATAGGTATGTTTTAGAGTAAAAACAAGTTACTGTGTCTTTGTTCTGTACAACTTGTGTTCTGTAAAACTGACTGTCGTTAACTCTTTGTTGTCTGGCCTTAATGATGAGAGAATGAGTCTGTTACTTTTTCTATTTTTACAAGTGTATATTTTGTGGGAACCTTGAGTCATGTTTTGGTTGTGAATTAGTTGAACCTGTGTGTGTTCCTTGACATCGGGACAAGGGAATTTTGAAAGAGATTTGGTATTTTGAATTCGTAACCCATTACAGAAATCAATTTTCGAAGTTGTTTGGAATTGAATGAGTGTGAAAAGTGATTGCTGAGTGTGTTCATTTCGATTTAGTGTTGTGCACCCAGGAATGGGATATAAAATTGAATTATATTTTAAGTTAAAATTTTATTTTGATTTTAAAAGCTGGTTTTGCAACTGTGAAAAGGCAATGAACAATTTTCTAAGAGATAATCTTCAGCCTTGAAGGTCTGAAGATGTTTGGCAGAAATCCAATTTGAAGTGTACCACTCCTGCTTTAATTGGCGTTCCAGTTTAAAATCTGTTCTCGTTTTTTTTGGAGTTTAAATTAAAGACATGTTTTACTGACTGTTTTAAGTAGCAAATGTTAGGAATTGGATATTGGTCTAAGGGAGAGAAGGATAAACAAAGGAGATATAGGAAAGATTCTGTCTGTTTAAAGTTTGTTTAAGAAGCAGGTGTTGACTATTTTGTGTTAAGAATGTTAAATAACTTTTACTTTAGTTTTTGGTTTTATTACAGTCATTTGAAAAGGCGCCTGAAGAAAGAACAAGAAAATGCCATAATTTACCGATCTTTTAAAATAAGCACGTGCTATTCTGTTCTGTGTGTAGTTAATAAGTAGTATAAGTTAATAAGTCTGAATTGAATTAATACTGTTAAGGTTAATTGACCTGTTTAAGTTGAAGAACTGGAAATTTCATTTGTTGCCACAATGAACTTTCAAGTTTATTATGTCATGTTTTGGAGGAGTCTTCCGTTCCGGACAGAGGACTCACTCATATAACATTGGCAGTTTTGATTTTAAATATTATTGCAGTGAATTGGAATTTGGAATCATCTTTGTTAAAAAAATAATAATAATCATCCTTGGATTAGAAACCTCTTATAAAAGATGCCAAAAAAATAAGTTTGGAAACAATTGGAGTTTAATCTAAAATGCTGTCTTTCCGGATGGAGATGGTTTCCTTTGAAGTTGATAATGTTACTAAAGATTTTGTTGTTTGAAAATCCTAAGGATAAAAAAACATTTAAAGTACAACCAAGTCTGGGCATAAGAAATTGGAATCGATAAACAAAATTTAATTGATATGAGTGGTTATTTAAAGCATTCAAAGGGAAATTTACTGTTATTTGAATTTGGAATAATCTGAGATGTCAAAAATCCAGTTTAATTTGGCAAGTTATTTAAGGAATTAAAATGTCATCAAAGGTAAAAAAAAAACATAAACAATAATTATGAATATTAATTGTAAAGGTTCTCCAGGGCTCAAAATGAGAGAGAATTATAATTAATGGGAATTGGCAATCAGATCTGGCTGATGCAAGCGCTAATAAAGGAATTCTGGGGATAAACAAATAGTGAAATAAACAGCTAATTTCCAAGAAGCCTCGAATTTTCCAGTGAATGTCAGGAAAGTGTAGTTAAGACTAGCAATTGATAGTTTTCTCTTGGAGCTATGAGTTTTTAAGAGAGCTACATTTGAAAGTCTGGCCATAACCTGAGATATCAGGACCCTGCAGGGGGAGGTAAGCAAAGATCTCAGATAGACACCACCAGCACCCCCCCCTTTTTCATCACCGCTGATATTTGATCTTTTGATAACATCACCTGAGAGTTCAGAATATGTGGCATGACAGTGGAATACCAGTGTAAGTGTGCAGATGTGATTTGTTATTTTGAAAGCAGCGGAAGCGTTTGTGGCATTTTCAACTTCAAAGACGAGCAACCCTAAGGATACCAAAAGGATTGAAAAAAATAGATTAAAATGGAGTGTGGTTTTTTTCCGATCAGAGAAGGAAAAGGTTTTGTAACGTGACGCAGCTGAGACGATTTTGCTCCGCCCCTTGGAAAATAAAACCCCGCTGCAGCTGCTGTTTTTCCATTTAATCCACCACACAATTTTGCATTGCTGAGAGTAAAATTTATACATATTGGACATTGTTAGATTTTAAATTTCTAAATTGACAGATAGAATTAGACAAATTAACCCATTGGGCTCAGGGGCAGAGCCACAGTGGATTCTTTGTGGGTTGTTTTTAAGCAGGTGACGACAGGCCATGTGAGAATTGATGCCACGGCAAAAGATCCAGCAGCTTTGAGAATTTAAGACCTTAATTGCAGACATCAAATATCACAATTTTCAGCATCTGCAGTATTTTGCTTTTATTTTAGTGGACAATTTAATCTACCAGGTGTGTCAGCTTTTGACAGCAAAGGCCCTCAAGGGACCTTTTGTGTCAAAATCATTGGGGGGGTGTACAAGGGAAGGAGCCAACAATCAAACCAGCATTCAAAATTTATCAAACGGACAACAAGCTCCAATCACCACGATTACCCCCACATTTTAATTACTAACAAGTAAGGTTACGACCCAACAGCCACAAGTGACTGGTCTCCCTCGCCCAGCCTTGACTACAGAATGGACTTGCGATAACAAAAACTAATAAAATTGTATATGATAACATAAAACTTGAGTTGGTACCGGTAATATTGAATATCTCAGATATCCAGCTACCTGGCTGGTGCCCTAAGAACCGAGAGTTGTACAAGGTTACTGTAACAATTGCTGAGACAGGAATTTGGTAATGAGGGAATAATAAAGGGAAAGAGACATAAACATAGTTTAGTGAATAACGCAGTCCTTAATAAGGGAACTTCAATTGTCAATACTATAGATTTGGAAAATGTGGACCAGAATGTGAGAACCCTTAGTCAGCTAGTAAAGGATATTTTGAAAAAGGAACAAAAAGGACAGAGTGGTGTAGCTAAAGTAGGAAAGACTTGATGAATACGGTGACAGGAAGGGTGATGAGACTGCCAAGGTATGACGTAGCAGGTAGTGAGGAAATAGGACCCGCAAAAGAAAGAGTTAAAGATTCGTGAAGGAGCTGTGCAGACAACTGCATAAGGTGAGGCAGGAGGTTCTATAGAAACATGATAGAGGAACAGACAAAGGTGCCTGTTGTGGAAGGCAAAGTAATGGTAAAGGGAAGGGCCGATAGAAATACATGGTACCAACTAAAAAAAATATAATCAAGGGAATAATGGTAGTATTAATAGGCATTTGGACTATTATTAGATGGGTTACTAACTGAGCAAGGATTGTGGGGAACGAAACCTGAGTACAACGGGACCATATAGATAATTTCAAAAGAGTAGAGATGATAAGAATATAAATTAACTCCTGGATTCCCCAGGACATGTTCGGTCCCCACAGGTAGACATGTATCCCTCATCGGAGGATACTCACAACATGGACAAGTACTAACACCTGGTGACCACCAGGGCAGTGTGTTTAAATTACAGATATAACCACTAGTGGCGAATGGGAAAGAACCGGACTGCAGTGGCTGTGGGGCCTGATGCTAATATCCGGAGAGGAAGAACAAAGACCCGGTAATGGATGCACAACGGATTAATGAAAGGAGTATTAATATGGACTATATGAACTACGGGGCATTGCACAACATGTTGGATGGGAAGTGTGTACGGTGTTCCACAGATGACCGTGCTAACTGCGTGACCAGACAGAAAGGGGAAGGGGTAACTGAGAGCTGTGTCTTTGGAATTATTTGTGCCCCTCCCATTGGGCAATAGATGATAAGGAAAGTTGAAAGGAACATGGATGTGTGTGGGTACATCGAGCCCAGGGGAAGCGTTGTATGATAATATTAAACATGAGATTGTGCCTGCCCTGGTCAATATCTCAAATGCCGGGATATTGTACGGAACAGGCAAGAAATATAATAGTGTATTAAGTAAGATTGTAATGCAGCAGGCTGCTGATGCCATGGGTGCCACCAGATTTAGAGGCCAGGATCAGCTTTATAGAACAAAGAGTGGGATAGTTAATGACGTTGCTACCAGATTCAATATCGGTGCCTCCATAGTAAAATACAGTTAATACTGGCCATAATATGGGGCATACTAGCTTGCCGTTCATACAGGCGCTATGTGCAGCGAAGGAGGATGAAAACCAGAGCAAAGGCAAGGGAGACAATTTGTCTATCTAGAAATATTATTTTAGTAACCAGTAACATATAATATTAGTGAACAGTGACATTTCAAATAATGAGAGTGTTTGTAGTACATACAGTTCGTGAATGTTAGAACAAATTCGAGAAAATTCGAGGCAAATTGATGCAAGACAGGTGCCAGTTTGGATCAATGACACCCAGTTGGAATACTTAACTAGTCACACAAATGATAAAATTACCAGGTGCCAAATCAGAAAATTTAAAGTATGGAAAGATCAGGAATGTGTAAATACAGGATCTATGAGTATTGGAGTAGTGTTGGGAATACCTGTAATTCTGAGAGATAAGTTAGGGATACAATTATACAAAGTAGAAAATACAGGAGTGATAAGGGGAAAGATTACATAAAATACAATGATATTTTACCCTATGTTATGGAAATTGGAAAAGAGGTCATTGGAACAATATTGTCCATTGTCTGAGTGTAGTCTGGAAAACCAGATGGTCATACGTCCTCATCCTAAATATAAAACGGCAGAATCAAAATGTGGGTTTAATGCCACTGTAAATTACACCATGGAGACTAGGAAAGCATTGTCAGAGCTAACCCATGTGGCCTATATGGGAAAGGGGAGATATCGCTTAACCACCACAGCGAAGGAGTACCAGTATGGACATAAACGGACTTGGCCGGTGAGCAACAGTACATTTTGGTTCAATCCACAAATACCAACCCGAGTAGGGAAGATGGAGTTGGTAGAGATACATAAGCAAAACACAGAAACAATAACTGTGACAGAAAGTTTTAAGGAGGATTTGACTATTCAGCCATTGCCCACACGCTTGGGTAAAGAGAGACAGCAGCTAGAAGTCATTGCTGTAGTGTAATACAATTTGGAACAACAGTCGAAGAGGCAACAAGATGAGATTGATGAGATAAATGATTCTACCTGGCAGGAGGACTTATGGAACTGGGGGTCAGACGTGCAGATACACCCCTGGTATAGAATGATCTCCCATGTCCTGATAGTGGTTTTGGGTATCATGGTGTTATATGTGACCTACTTAAATTGGCAACTTTAGAAATTAATTAGGCGATGTGAGAGGATGTATGAACACAGGTTGGACAGCTACCCGAAAAAGCAATCTGTATTCGAACTTACTCTATAAATGGATAGGCAATTAGTTATGCCACACAAGGGTAAATGTATAACCTATTCATATATTGTTAAAATGAATTAGTGAAAGATCAGTATACTCTAAGAATGAAATTGCGACTGTATTATGTTCGCACAATTGATTGATTGTGTAATAGTGATGTTTAAATTGTGCTTTCTTCAATATTACACTGCTTTTGCTTTGCAAATGAAATTGTAATTGTACAAGTGTACCACCTTTTATTTTGTAAGCAGATAGTTGAAGCCCCTGCAAAACTTATGCCTTTACAGAGTTCCCGCAGGTTCCTCTTATGGCACAAGCAGGCAACGTATTGAGTGCGACCCCTCTGGGTGTTGAAGGCTGTTTCTAGACAAATAGAGACCATTAAAGGCACCTAGGTGGGATCAAGGGATTGACTTTTAAAAATGTTTTGAATAATCGAAGGGGGGACTGTAAGAACAGAATTTAGATTTTAGAATTTTTAAGAACAGAATTACATGGGAACATTTAAGATGAAACAATTAATCAGTCATGTACTGCTAACAAGCTAGCTTCAGTGCTGTAGGGAGGGACAGCTTATCAGAAATGACTTCATAACTTCAGGGCTGCAGAGGCAACTTGGCCTTGCAGCTGGTACAGCGAGAGAGCGAGACATTGTACTTCAACAGCACTCTTCTTATCACCCAGACATGACAATCCTAGGGAAAGGCTAGAATGAAAAACATACCGACCAGGCTAATACACGCCCCCTTGTTAGAGGGTGGCTCAGCCTACCCTTCAGATTCAGCAGTTGCTGAGTTTTTTATATTTGCTTTTATATTATACTGTTTAAATGTTATTTGAGTAAATAGATCCATATAATCCTAGTGAAAATATATAATCATATATAAGTTGATCAGTAGAGAGAAGGTTATCATAGAATGATAAAAGGGGGGAATGTGGAAGTGAGCAGAACGACATGGCACTATGCTAGATGGGAAATATAGCCAAGTTAGGAGTAGTCACTTTGCTGAGCTCTGATGAAATGATTTAAAGCTTGAGAAACTGCAATGAAATAGTTAAAAGTAAAGGCTGAGAGTGTGAGATCGTATAAACTTACAGGCACTGGTAATTGCAAGGACATTTATTCATTCATGACTTGATTGTGTGACTCCTTGTGGTTTGGAACAAATGGATTCCTGTGAGAGATGCTGGCCATCCCTGTGTGAGTGATAAGGAATGAAAGGCCACACTATCACTGTATACTGTTGCTGCTTGGTGTTACTTCATGATGTGACTTGATAGAGATTACAGGATCCCAGGACTTATGACAATTGTGGGAAGCAAAAGCAGTATCTGTGGGAATCAAAATCAGTATCTTGTTTCCAACTCCTCTTCCTTTGCTAATTGTCTTAATGTCTGTTTTCTTTTAATCTTGCTGATACAAAACGATATTTTATTAGTAACAAGTATGTATTGAGAATGGAGTGTATTGTAACCTCAGTAACAGATGTACTGCATGTCACCACGTGGGTGAAGTCGAATTGTACCGCACTGATTGGTTAAACAAGGAGGTGTAGCATGAATCTTAATGTATAAACAGTAGTACCTGTATCACAAACTTCACTTACTCTGGGGGGGGACCCGACAGACTCTGGTGGAGTCAGTGCCGCTGTTCTCAGAGTAAGTCCGCTGGCGACTGCGCAAATAAAGTAATTGATTTTACCTACACATCCGACTCGGTATATTTACTGAACCAGACTGAAGGCAAAAAGAACTCAGATTTACACTCACTCAGCAGGAGTATCCAGGTAGTACTCAGCAGCTGGAACCTGGCTGATTTTTCCCTCCTTAATCCAGGGACATGGAGACCAATTGTAGCCATTTTGCTCCATTCCCCTGGCTGAGAGAGACCAACTCAGCAGAGACCATTCAATTGCAGCTCTGAAATGGCCTAGCAAGCCACTCAGCTGTACCAAACTGTTACAAAGTCTAAGAAAAGGAATGAAACTGGACCACCTGACAATAACCTAGGCACTGGAAACGACAACGGCAAACCCAGCCCTGTTGACCTTGCAAAGTCTTCCTTACTAACATCTAGGGGCTTGTGCCAAAGTTGTGAAAGCTGTCCCAAAGACAAGTCAAGCAACAGCCTGACATAGTCATACTCACGGAATCATACCTTGCAGACAATGTCCCAGACACCACCATCACCGGGTATGTCCTGTACCACTGGCAGAACAGACCCACCAGAGGTGATGGCACAGTATATAGTCCGGAGGGAGATGTCCTGGGAGTTCTCAACATCGACTCCGGATCCCATGAAGTCTCATAGCATCAGGTCAAACATGGGCAAGTAAAGCTCCTGCTGATTACCACCTACTGACCCCACCCCCAACCTCTGCTGATGAATCAGTGCTTCTCCATGTTGAACATCAATTGGAAGAAGCACTGAGAGTAGCAAGGGCACAGAATGTACTCTGGGTGGGGGACTTCAATGTCCATCACCAAGAGTGGCTCAGTAGCACCACCACGGACCGAGCTGGCTGAATCCTAAAGGACATATCTGCTAGACTGGGTATGTGGCAGGTGGTGAGGGAACCAACAAGGCGGAAAAACCTACTTGACCTCATCCTCACCAATCTGCCTATCACAGTATTGGAAGGAGTGACCACCGCACAGTCCCGCCTTCACATTGAGGGTACCCACCATCGTGTTGTGTGGCACTATCACTGTGCTTAATGGGATAGATTTCAAACAGATCTAGCAACTCAAAACTGGGCATCCATGAGGCGCTGTGGGCCATCAGCAGCAGCAGAATTGTATTCAACCACAATCTGTAACCTCATGGCCCGGCATATCCCCCACTCTACCATTACTATCAAGCTGGGGGACCGACCCTGTTCAATGAAGCATGTAGAAGGGCATGCCAGGAGCAGCATCAGGCATACCTACAAATGAGGTGTCAGCCTGGTGAAGCTACGACACAGGACTACTCACGTGCCAAAGCAGAAGCAGCACGTGATAGACAGCGCTAAGTAATCCCACAACCAACGGATCAGATCTAAGCTCGGTAGTCCTGCAACATCCCGTCGTGAATAGTGGACAATTAAATAACTGACTGGAGGAAGAGGCTCCACAAATATCCCCATCCTCAATGATGGGGGAGCCCAGCACATCAGTGCAAAACACAAGACTGAAGCTTTTGCATCCATCTTCAGCCAGAACTGCCAAGTTGATGATCCATCTCAGCCTCCTCCTGAAGTCCCCAGCATCACAGATGCCAGACTTCAGCCAATTCGATTCACTCCACCTGATATCAAGAAACGACTGAAGGCACTGGATACTGCAAAGGCTATGGGCCCTGACAACATTCCAGCAATAGGACTGAAGACTTGTGCTCCAGAACTAGCCGCGCCCCTAGCCAAGCTGTTCCAGTTCAGCTACAACACTGGCATCTACCCTGCAATGAGGAAATTTACCCAGGTATGTCCTGTACACAAAAAGCAGGACAAGTCCAACCCGGCCAAGTATTGCCCCAGTCTACTCTCGATCATCAGTAAAGTGATGGAAGGTGTCGTTGACAGTGCTATCAAGCAGCACTTGCTCAGCAATAACCTGCTCACTGATGCTCAGTTTGGGTTCCGCCAGGGCCATTCAGCTCCTGACCTCATTACAGCCTTTGTCCAAACATGGACAAAAAAACTGAACTCCAGAGGTGAGGTGAGAGTGACTGCCCTTGATATCAAGGCAGCATTTGACCAAGTATGGCATCAAGGAGCCTTAGCAAAACTGGAGTCAATGGGAATCAGGGGGAAAACCCTCCGCTGGTTGGAGTCATACCTAGCACAAAGAAAAATGGTCGAGGTTGTTGGACCTCCATCATAAGGGCAGAAATGGGGATGTTCGCTGATGATTGCACAATGTTCAGCACCATTTGCGACTCCTCAGATAATGAAGCAGCCCATATCCATAAGCAGCAAGACCAGGATAACATCTACGCTTGGGCTGATAAGTGGCAAGTAACATCTCGCGCCACTCAAGTGCCAGGCAATGACCATCTCAAACAAGAGAGAATCTAATTATCCCCCTCTACAAACATATGAACATATGAATTAGGAGCAGGAGTAGGCCACTCGGCGCCTTGAGCCTGCTCCACCATTCAAGAAGGCCATGGCTGATCTGATTGTAACCTCAACTGCACATTCCCACCTACCTCCAATAGCCTTTCATCCCTTGCTTATCAAGAATCTATCTACCACTGCCTTAAAAATATTCAAAGACTCGGCTTCCATTGCCTTTTGAGGAAGAGAGTTCCGGAGACTCACGACCCTCAGAGAAAAAATTTCTCCTCATCCCTGTCTTAAATGGGTGACCCCTTATTTTTAAAGTGAACCCTAGTTCTAGATTCTACCACAAGACAAAACATCCTTTCCGCATCCAACTTGTCAAGACCCCTCCTCAGAATCTTACATGTTTCAATGGCATTACCGTCACTGAGTCCCCCACTATCAACATCCTAGGGGTCACCATTGACCAGAAACTAAACTGGACCAGCCATATAAATACTGTGGCTACAGGAGCAGGTCAGAGGCTGGGAATCCTGTGGCAAGTAACTCACCTCCTGGCTCCCTAATGCCTGTCCACCATCTACAAGGCACAAGTCAGGAGTGTGATGGAATACTCTCCACTTGCCTGGATAGGTGCAGCTCCAACAACACACAAGAAGCTCGATACCATCCAGGACAAAGCAGCTCACTTGATTGGCACCCCATTCACTACCTTCAACATTCACTCCCTCCACCACCGACGTACAGTGGCTGCGGTGGATACCATCTACAAGATGCACTGCAGCAAATCACCAAGGCTCCTTAGACAGCACCTTCCAAACTTGCGACCTCTACCACCTAGAAGGACAAGGGCAGCAAATGCATGGGAACACCACCAACTGCAAGTTCCCCTCCAAGCCACACACCACCCTGACTTGGAACTATCTGGCGTTCCTTCACTGTTGCTGGGTCAAAATCCTGGAACTCCCTTCCTAACAGCACTGTTGGTCTTCCAACACCCCAAGGATTGCAGCTGTTCAAGAAGGCAGCTCAGCAACACCTTCTCAAGGGCAATTAGGGATGGGCAATAAATGCTGGCATAGCCTGTGATGCCCACATCCCCCGAATGGGGGAAAAAACGCTACCCCCACTTCCTGAAGGGTTCCATTTCAGGTAGTCTGCACAATGCGGCAGACACTGAGAACAGTGAAGCAATGATTCGGACCTGGTCTTTACACCACAGTTAACGCGTTACTCACCACATATGACCGCTGGGAGCCTGTAGCGAGACGTGGCTGCTGTACTGAAACGCTGGCTGTTCCTTTGATAAAACTGGCTCCTGCGTAGAGAGAGAGACACACACAAAGAAAATACTTTTTAAAAGTCAGAATATGCCAGGGTGGGGAAATTAATGGAGGGAAGACTTTAGGAACTGAAGTGAATAGAGAAGATTGGCAATATTCTGTAGAAGGCAAAACACTTTCTCCCCTACTGCTTAAATGAGGATCCCATGTTCTACATGGCTGAGAAAGTGGAGGGAGCAGCTCACTGTCCAAAGAGGGGTGGGGTGCTAGGGAGAAGAGGAGCAGCTCACTGCTCAAAGGGTGGTGAGGGGGGGGGGGGGGGGGGGTGTTGGAGAGGGGGTGGCGGAGAAACAGCTCACTGCTCAAATGTGGGCAGTGGGGAAATAAAGAGGAGCGACCCATTGCCCAAGTCTATTAGAACTGCTTCAAAACAGGCCACAATGAAGCAGGTGGGCTTGGCCATAGAATACTCTGCTCCCATTTCCTGTCCCACTGTCAGCTGGTGTCTAGCCTCTCTACAACTTATATTTATACAGCACCATTAAGGTAGAAAAACATCCCAAGGCGCTTAACAGAGACGTGATCAGAAATGCATGGACAATGACCCAGCGATGGAGATATTAGGAGGGGTGACCAAAGGTTCAGGGATATGAACTATAAGGAGGATCTGAAAGGAGTGAGGGAGGCAGAGAGGTTCAGCAAGGGAATTACAAACAACTGAAGCCAGGGTTAGAGATACGGCGAGGAGCAACTGTGAAGGGCTTTAAGTGCGATGATGAGAATTTTAAATTTGAAGCAATGGGGACCAGAGGTCAGTGTAGGCTTCAGGTGAAAGGTTAGGGAGATGGTGCAAGGCTTCAACATGCTGTAGCACTGAACTCCACATTAATCATCACATCACTGGGGAAACCAAGAGAAATCTCAGCACAGGACGAGGCCATTGTGCCTGTGCCCATTCTGTACTCTGAATCGAAGCTACCTACTCTATCTAATCCCACTTCCCAGTAATAGTGGAATTACAATAATGAATGCAAGACAGGTTCTTATCGCCATCAGCATCTGTGTCTGTTGCAGAGAAGGTCTAGGGTAGATTGCACCTTAAATGCTTTGATTAACTCAACTCCAATAGTTCCTTGTGGTCTTATTTCCAAAGCCTAATAATCCTGCATGTGAAAATATTTCTTCCAACATTCCCTTGAGCTTCTGGTGATGATCCTCAATCTAGGTCTCCTTGTGACAGATACACCAACTGGTGTAAAATAATCCTTCTCTGTTTACCTTCTCAAACTATTTCCTAATTTTGAACCCCATTAGATCTCCCTTTAACCTTCGCTGCTCCAGTGAACACAATCCTAGTTTTCCCTGTCTCACGTCACAGCTGCAACCCTTTCAGCCTATTATCACTCCAGTGAATCAACACTGTGCCTTCTCCACAGTACACCCTGCTGTGCTGACACTCCAATAAAGAATATGCTGTTAAATTCATTAGTTTAATCTCATTACAAGTAAACTGGTTTAGTTGACATTAAGGTAACCCTCAACGTTTCAGTATACGTTAACCAGAGAAAGTTGTACATTAAACTACATCAGATGTCTGGATTAACTTGTACTTGACTATAGTTACACGCTCACTTTTTATTCAATTCTGTAGCAGTACAAATATTTCGGGAATATAACCATTAGGTGCAGAAATACAAGTGCAGGAACACAGGATCATATAAATTGAACCATAATTAAAGGGGCAGCTACCTGCAGATGGGCACAGCCAAGCCTCAGAGCAAGTAAATGAAACAGGGAATGGGCAACAGTTTTTAATATGATCCAGAGGTGCCTGTGCAACCCTCCATGCTGCTGGGTTTCAGGATATCTGGAGAGGGTAGCAGTGCTTCATTTACTGTACCACATTGCTACTAAATGGCAGCATAGTAAAGGAGATGCAGCAAATACTTCTGAAGGGTGAGGGCTGACTCAGTGTGAAGATGAGAATGGTTTCAGTGCTGGAAAACAGATGCAAGCTTTCCAAGGTAAGGATGGCCTTTTAATTCCCACATCCCACTCTCCCGGAATATTAACCCTACTGCATTTCCACTACAGTGTTACGAGTGCGTCTATATTTTAAAGTTTTTTTTTGAGGAGTCGTATTTTAGAGCTGGGCAATGGTTTATTTTGGGAAAACTGAAAAGACTCCACGGATGGGTTTTTACCAGGGTCACTGAGAGGTCTGGCTTTGAAAACAGTTACTGGAAGGCACCTGTTTTCAAATAATTATCCAGCAGGGTTGTTTTTGAATTGGGGAAGATGTTTACAGAGAAATGATAGGTCAAGACTTAGAGGTCAGGAGTCTTGTCTCTTGTGACATTGGTTATGATTTCACTTTGGACAGTGAGTTGAGATATGGACAATGGTTTGAAAAGACAGAGAAAACTTGCTAAGAACAAGAAGCCACCCCAACTCAGTCTATTCCAGCAGTTTGGAAAAAGCCTGCCAGTTTTCCATCTCTCGAGGAGCTGAAAAGCAAGTGTAAGAACAGACTGAAACTGTGGCTGCATTCCTCCTGTAAGGCCTGTGTCTGAAACCTCTTGCTGCATTTCCTGGAAGCCTACCCAAATTGATCTTCAACGTTACCTGAAAAGAACTGCTCTTGGAAGATTCCAGTGTCAGCCATCTATACGCATTTGGGACGCCAAACCAAAAACAAAAGGACATCTTGCCATATCTTCTCTTTCTTCCAGAATTAGCAAGTATTTAACCCAAGTGCTTTTTTGGTCTTTTTTTTTGGTAATAGATCTCTAAAACAAAAATCCCTTTATTTTCCAGTTAACCGGTGTATGTGTGTGTGAGGGACTAAGGTAAAAAGGGAACTTTAATATTTCAATCTGTGTGTTCATGCTTTACTACATTACTGGTTAAGATTTGTTTTATAAAATAAACTGATAAGAACATAAGAACTAGGAGCAGGAGTAGGCAATTCAGCCCCTTGAGCCTGCTCCGCCATTCAATACTATCATGGCTGATCTCATCTAGGCCTCAACTCCACTTTCCTGCCTGTTCTCCAAACCCTTCAACCCATTACTAATTAAAAATCTGTCTATCTCCTCCTTAAATTTATTCAATGTCCCGGCATCCACTGCACTCTGGGGTAGTGAATTCCACAGACTCGCGCCCTTTGAGAGAAGTAATTTCCCCTCATCTCTGTTTTAAATCTGCTGCCCCTTATCCTAAAACTATGACCTCTTGTTCTAGATTGCCCCACAAGAGGAAACATCTTCCCTACGTCCACTTTGCCAATCCCCTTAATCATCTTATATATCTCAATTAGATCTCCTCTCATTCTTCTAAACTCTAGAGAGCACAGGCCTAAACTGCTCAATCTCTCTTCATAAGAAAAACCCCTCATCTCTGGAATAAAAACAGAAAATCCTGGAAAATATCAGCAGGTCTGGCAGCATCTGTGGAGAGAGAAGTAGAGTTAATGTTTCAGGTCAGTGACCCCTCATCTCTGGAATCAATCTAGTGAACCTCCTCTGAACTGCCTCCAATGCAACTACATCCCTCCTCAAGTAAGGGGACCAAAGCTGTACACAATACTCCAGGTGCGGTCTCACCAATGCCTTGTACAGTTGCAACAACACTTCCCTACTTTTATATTCTATTCCTTTAGCAATAAATACCAAAATCCATTTGCCTTATTACCTGCTGCACCTGCATACTAGTTTTCTGCAATTCATGCACGAGGACACCCAGATCCCTCTGCACCGAAGCACTCTGAAGTTTCTCTCCATTTAGATAATAATTTGCCTTTCTATTCTTCCGATCAAAATGGATAACCTCACACTTACCCACATTAAACTCCATCTGCCAAATTTTGGCCCATTCACCTAACCTATGCATATCCATCTGTAAATTTCTTATTTCTTTATTGCAGCTTACTATCCCACCTATTTTAGTGTCCTCTGCAAATTTGGCTATAGTACCTTCTACCCCTGCATCCAAGTCATTAATATAGATTGTAAATAGTTGGGGCCCCGAGGACCAAACCCTGTGGCACCCCACTAGTTACAACTTGCCAACCAGAAAAGGACCCATTTATCCCGACTCTCTGTTTTCTGTTGGTTAGCCAATTCTCTATCCAAGCTAATAAATTGCCCCTAACCCCATGAGATCTTACCTTGTGTATTAACCTTTTGTTTATTGAAGAAACCTGGTTAGTGTGTTTTATTCAGGGAAAAATAGAATCTATGATTGACCGTATCAGTAAGTGGGAAAATTTAAATATATGTTGTGACCTGTGGAGAAGTGGAACGAGAACAAACAATGCACTCCTCCCGCCTCGGTCATAACAACAATATCTGTTATCTTACTGAACCCAGTTAACTGGCCTCAGCCACCCTTCCTAGGAACCCTGTTCCAGCTCAGGATCACTGCCTTGCAAAAAAAACCCAGAGACAATAGTGACTGCCCTTGACATCAAGGCAGTATTTGACTCAATATGGCATCAAATTGAATGTCAATGGGAATCAGGAGGAAAACACTCTGCTGGTTGGAGTCATTCCTAACACAAAGGAAAAAGGCTGAGATTGTTGGAGGCCAATCATTTCAGTCCCAAGACATCGCAGCAGAAAGAGGCCCTCAGAGTGGCGTTCTAGGCTAAACCATCTTCAGCTGCTTCATCAACGACCTTCCCTCCATCATAAGGTCAGAAATGGGGATGTTCGCTGATGATTAAATGTTCAGTACCATTCACAACTCCTCAGATACTGAAGCAGTCCATGCCCACATGCAGCAAGACCTGGACAACTTCAGGCTTCAGCAAGTAACATCCACGCCACACAAGTGTCAGGTAATGAGCATCTCCAACAAGAGAGAATCTAACCACCGCCCCATGACATTTAACAGCATTACCATCACTGAATCCCTCACAATTAGCATCCTTGGGGTTACCATTGACCAGAAACTTCACTAGACCAGTCACTTAAATGCTGTGGCTACAAGAGCAGGTCAGAGGATGTGAACTTTGTGGTTAGTTACCCACCTCCTGACTCTCCAAAGCCTGTCCATCATCTACAAAGCACAAGTCAGGAGTGTGATGGAATACTTTCCACTTGCCTGGATGGGCGCAGCTCCAACAACACTGAAGGAGCTCAACACCATCCTGGACAAATAAAAACAAGAAATGCTGGAAGTACTCAGCAGATCAGGCAGCATCTGTGGAGAGAGAAACAGGCTTAACGTTTCGGGTCAGTGACCCTTCTTCGGAACCATCCTGGACAAAGCAGCCCGCTAGATCGGCACCCCATCCACCACCTTCAACATTCACTCCCTCCACCACCGACGCACAGTGGCAGCATTGTGTACCATCTACAAGATGCATTGCAGCAACGCACCAAGGCTCCTTTGACAGCACCTTCCAAACCCGCGACCTCTACCACCTAGAAGGACAAGGGCAGCAGATGCATGCGAACACCACCAACTGCAAGTTCCCCTCCAAGTCACACACACCATCCTGAAATAGAACTGTATCACCGTTCCTTCACTGTTATTGGGTCAAAATCCTGGAACTCTCTCCCTAACACCACTGTGGGTGTACCGACCCCACGTGGACTCCAGCAGTTCAAGGGGGCCTTCTCAAGAACAATTAGGGATGGGCAAGTATTGCTGGCCTTGCCTACAATACTCACATCTCAAGAACAAATAAAAACAGTAATTTCCCACTATCTATTTTAAAGTCACCCTTTACACCCTGACCCTGTCCCTTATCGTCCTCCTGCCCCACACAGATGATGGTTTCATTTTCTTTCCCGTTGACATATTGTGTGCACACTTGCATCAAGTCCCTTGAAAAAACACACTCTGACATCAGTGTTACTGATTAAAATTCACGAATAAACTTTGGTAAGCAACATCTCCATGGTATGAGACACAGAGGCAAAGTGTTAAAATAAAGTTATTCAACTCAAACGCTCCATGTGGTGGCAAGTGCCACATTCTAAAGATGTTTTTTCCTGTTTTCCCTGTTGGTTTTATTGGCGACTATCATATTTATGACCCCTAGTTTTGGATTCCCCACATGTGGAAACATCATTGCTACATCTACCCTATCAACCCCCTTTATAACTTTAGAAACATCTATTCGGTCACCCCTCAGCCATCTCTTTTCTACAAGTTTTTAAGAAGTTTCCAAACAGCTCTCCCAGTAAACCGAGCTGAGGCAGAAATATCACATTACTACTTGCAATGTGTATTTGATAAGAGGAAAAGAGGATTGACAGAAACAATAGCTGGTTAGAGGAGCAATGTGGTGCCTGTACCCATCTGACTGCTGATTGTGTAGCTATGTGTACTGAGCACAATGTGATAATCATGTTGCAGCCACAGAATAGACAGTAATGACTGCCTTGGTAAGTGTTAGCCATTAACATTTTAATCCCTTTGCTGCTGACTCAGACCATTGCACCGCCCATTTACATTCTCACTGTACGCTCACAGCGTGGCCTGGACAACGTATGTCAGCCAAAAGCGACGTCTCAATTCATTCCATCTTCACTGCCTCCGGAGAATCCTTGGCATCAGGTGGCAGGACTGTATTTCCAACGCAGAAGTCCTCGAGGCGGCCAACATCCCCAGCATATACACCCTACTGAGCCAGCGGCAATTGAGATGGCTTGGCCATGTGAGCCGCATGGAAGATGGCAGGATCCCCAAGGACACATTGTACAGCGAGCTCGTCACTGGTATCAGACCCACCGGCCGTCCATGTCTCCGCTTTAAAGACGTCTGCAAACGCGACATGAAGTCCTGTGACATTGGTCACAAGTCGTGGGAGTCAGTTGCCAGCGATCGCCAGAGCTGGCGGGCAGCCATAAAGGCGGGGCTAAAGAGTGGCGAGTCGAAGAGACTTAGCATTTGGCAGGAAAAAAGACAGAAGCGCAAGGAGGAAGCCAACTGTGTAACAGCCCCAACAACCGGGCGGCACAGTGGCTAGCACCGCAGCCTCACAGCTCCAGTGACCTGGGTTCGATTCTGGGTACTGCCTGTGTGGAGTTTGCGAGTTCTCCCTGTGACCGCGTGGGTTTCCGCCGGGTGCTCCGGTTTCCTCCCACAGCCAAAGACTTGCAGGTTAATGGGTAAATTGGCCATGGTAAACTGCCCCTAGTGTAGGTAGGTGGTAGGAGAATGGTGGGGATGTGGTAGGGATTATGGGATTAATGTAGGATTTCGTATAAATGGGTGGTTGACGGTCGGCACAGACTCGGTGGGCCGAAGGGCCTGTTTCAGTGCTGTAGCTCTAAATAAAAATGAATAAACCAATTTTATCTGCAGCACCTGTGGAAGAGTTTGTCACTCTAGAATTGGCCTTTATAGCCACTCCAGGCGCTGCTTCACAAACCACTGACCACCTCTTGGTGCTTACCCATTGTCTCTCGAGACAAGGAGGCCAAAGAAGAAGTATGCAACAGCAGAAGGTCAGATTCACACACCAGGATTGTTTATTGGTCAATCACGGTTTCCTCACGTTTACCTCTGAGGTAGGTTTAAGATTAAAGTCCAGGTTAGATCAGAGGAATCTCAACGAGCCATTCTCCAGGGTTCGGGTGTATTGCTGTGCTCAATATTCCCAATGTGGAGCTCCAGTCACGTTCCATTTTAAACACCTGTATAGGATTTGCAGCCAGCCACCAATCAGTATAAGACAGTGGTGGGAATACAACGTGCACCTCAATTGACACTGCACTGGTACTTACTCTGCCCACTACTCCTCTGCCTCGCACAGTCTCCAGTGTTCCTGACAGGCTGAAGATCCTCCAGTGCCTTTCCCGAAGCTGAACAACTTCTGTCCCAAGGTTCTCCAAACGGATACAGTACCTCCACTGAGGAGAGACAGTAAGACAGACCAATGAGACCCTCAGACTGAATCAGCGAGTCAGACTCCTTTATATGAAGTGAACATGCCTTAGTGTGACTGCCTGAACCAGCTGCTCTCCTATCTTTGTAAATACAGGGTTATACCCATTCGGTGGCTGCATTCATTAAGAGATCAAGGGATATGGGGAAAAAGCAGGAACAGGGTACTGAATTCAACCATCAGCCATGATCTTCTTTGAATGGCGGAGCAGGCCCGAAGGGCCGAATGGCCTACTCCTATTTTCTATGTTTTAGCCAGGGTTTGACCCAGGGCTGTTTGGTGTGTAGCTGGGATTTCAGCATTGGGAAATGGAGCAGTGTCTTTCACTTTTATTACTGCTCCCTCTTGGGAGGATACAGCAAGACCAGTTATAGAGTTAAACTGTCAATATTCTGCTCCAAAAATACGACAACCCAATCCCACACAGGAGCCCTGAATGCACCCACTGCGGCTCATTTGTCCTCACCCATTATCGTGGTCTATTGTGGGAAAAAAAATCGGTGTAGTTTCATGCTGCAGGGTGATACCCTGACACCACCCCCCCACCACCGATCCCACCTCCTCCCCTCTTCTAGCAACCCTCCCTTCCCCACCCCAGAAACCAACCCCCTCCCTGCCCCAAATATCACCTGTCCCCTATCCAGCAACCACCAGGATAGGCTTTTCCAGTATTTTCCCCATGTACTTGGATGCTGCATCATCCCTGCAGTGTTATGCCCTTAATCCCCAGGTTAGCTGATTAGTAATATATAGTAAAACATTCATTGGGCATTACCCACATGAATCAAGTTGACAGTGAGCAGTACTTACCCAGTACACATGGGAATTCTGTGCTTCCTGCAATTAAATTGGATATTGTAAGAATTCGAGTGAAAATACTTTGAAAACAGTTTGCAACATTTACATAGGACACACTTTTTTTTAAAAAATTCTTTCATGGGACGTGGGCATTGCTGGCAAGGCCAGCATTTGTTACCCAGCCCTAATTGCCCTTGATAACTCAGTGGCTTGCTAGGCCATTACAGAGAGCAGTTAAGAGTCAACCACATTGCTGTGAGTCACATGTAGGCCAGAGCAGGTAAGGATGGCAGATTTCCTTCCCTTAAAGTGCATTACTGAATCAGATGGGGTTTTTATGACAATGATAGTTTGTCATGGCACTATTACAGAGACTAGCTTTCAATTCCATATTTGTATTAATCAATTGAATTTATTAATTAATGGAATTTACATTCCACCAGCTGCCGTGGTGCGATTTGAACCCATGTCCCCAGGGTATTAGCCTGTGCCTCCGGATTACCAGTCCAGTAACATTACCAATATGCCACCATCTCCCACAGCAAAACTGTAAACAGAACCTACTTTGCAATGAAGCATTGCAAACATTCACTTGTACAAACCCACTTACTGAGATGGGTAAAGGTCCTTTGCAAAGTTATTTCCACAGCAATGTAAGTGTCCAAAGGTACAGATGGACAAACAGCCTCAGGAAACAAGCAGCCAGCCTACTACTCGAAAACAAAGAAGAACAGTACAGCACAGGAACAGGCAATTCGGCCCTCCAAGCTTGCGCCGATCTTGATGCCTGCCTAAACTAAAACCTTCTGCACTGCCGGGGACCATATCCCTCTATTCCCATCCTATTCATGTATTTGTCAAGATGCCTCTTAAACGTCGCTATCGTACCTGCTTCCACCACCTCCCCCGGCAACAAGTTCCAGGCACTCACCACCCTCTGTGTAAAGAACTTGCCTCGCACATCCCCTCTAAACTTTGCCCCTCTCACCTTAAACCTTTGTCTCCTAGTAACTGACTCTTCCACCCTGGGAAAAAGCTTCTGACTATCCACTCTGTCCATGCCGCTTATAACTTTGTAAACCTCTATCATGTCGCCCCTCCACCTCCGTCGTTCCAGTGAAAACAATCCGAGATTATCCAACCTCTCCTCATAGCTAATGCCCTTCAGACCAGGCAACATCCTGGTAAACCTCTTCTGTACCCTCTCCAAAGCCTCCACGTCCTTCTGGTAGTGTGGTGACCAGAATTGCACACAATATTCTAAGTGTGGCCTAACTAAAGTTCTGTACAGCTGCAGCATGAGTTGCCAATTTTTATACTCTATGCCCCAACCGATGAAGGCAAGCATGCCGTATGCCTTCTTGACTACCTTATCCACCTGCGTTGCCACTTTCAGTGACCTGTGGACCTGTACGCCCAGATCTCTCTGCCTGTCAATACTCCTAAGGGTTCTGCCATTTACTGTATACCTCCCACCTGCATTAGACCTTCCAAAATGCATTGTCCGGATTAAACTCCATCTGCCATTTCTCCGCCCAAGTCTCCAACCGATCTATATCCTGCTGTATCCTCTGACAATCCTCATCACTATCCGCAACTCCACCAACCTTTGTGTCGTCTGCAAACTTACTAATCAGACCAGCTACATTTTCCTCCAAATCATTTATATATACTACAAAGAGCAAAGGTCCCAGCACTGATCCCTGCGGAACACCACTAGTCACATCCCTCCATTCAGAAAAGCACTCTTCCACTGCTACCCTCTGTCTTCTATGACTGAGCCAGCTCTGTATCCATCTTGCCAGCTCACCTCTGATCCCGTGTGACTTCACCTTTTGCACCAGTCTGCCATGAGGGACCTTGTCAAAGGCTTTACTGAAGTCCATATAGATAACATCCACTGCCCTTCCTTCATCAATCATCTTCATCACTTCCTCAAAAAACTCAATCAAATTAGTGAGGCACGACCTCCCCTTCACAAAACCATGCTGCCTCTCGCTAATAAGTTTGTTTGTTTCCAAATGGGAGTAAATCCTGTCCCGAAGAATTCTCTCTAATAGTTTCCCTACCACTGACGTAAGGCTCACCGGCCTATAATTTCCTGGATTATCCTTGCGCACAGTGGCGCAGTGGTTAGCACCGCAGCCTCACAGCTCCAGGGACCCGGGTTCGATTCCGGGTACTGCCTGTGTGGAGTTTGCAAGTTCTCCTTGTGTCTGCGTGGGTTTTCTCCGGGTGCTCCGGTTTCCTCCCACAAGCCAAAGGACTTGCAGGTTGATAGGTAAATTGGCCATTATAAATTGTCACTAGTATAGGTAGGTGGTAGGGAAATATAGGGACAGGTGGGGATGTTTGGTAGGAATATGGGATTAGTGTAGGATTAGTATAAATGGGTGGTTGATGTTCGGCACAGACTCGGTGGGCCGAAGGGCCTGTTTCAGTGCTGTATCTCTAATCTAATCTAATCTAAAAACCCTTCATAAACAAAGGAACAACATTGGCTATTCTCCAGTCCTCTGGGACCTCACCTGTAGCCAATGAGGATGCAAAGATTTCTGTCAAGGCCCCAGCAATTTCTTTCCTTGCCTCCCTCAGTATTCTGGGGTAGATCCCATCAGGCCCTGGGGACTTATCTACCTTAATACTTTGCAAGACACCCAACACCTCCTCCTTTTTGATAATGACATGACTGAGACTACCTGCACTCCCTTCCCTAGGCTCATCATCCACCAAGTCCTTCTCTTTGGTGAATACTGATACAAAGTACTCATTTAGTACCTCGCCCATTTCCTCCGGCTCCACACATGGATTCCCTTCTCTGTCCTTGAGCGGGCCAACCCTTTCCCTGGTTACCCTCTTGCTCTTTATATATGTATAAAAAGCCTTGGGATTATCCTTAATCCTGTTTGCCAATGACTTTTCATGACGCCTTTTAGCCCTCCTGACTCCTTGCTTAAGTTCCTTCCTACTGTCTTTATATTCCTCAAGGGATTAGTCTGTTCCTAGCCTTCCAGCCCTTACGAACGCTTCCTTTTTCTTTTTGACTAGGCTCACAATATCCCACATTATCCAAGGTTCCCGAAACTTGCCAAATTTATCCTTCTTCCTCACAGGAACATGCTGGTCCTGGATTCTAATCAACTGACATTTGAAAGACTCCCAAATGTCAGATGTCGATTTACCCTCAAACAGCTGATCCCAATCTAAATTCTTCAGTTCCTGCCTAATATGTTATAATTAGCCTTCCCCCAATTTAGCACCTTCACCCAAGGACTACTCTTATCCTTATCCACAAGTACCTTAAAACCTATGGAATTATGGTCACTGTTCCCCAAATGCTCCCCTGCTGAAACTTCGACCACCTGGCCGGGCTCATTCCCCAATACCAGGTCCATACGGCCCCATCCCTAGTTGAACTATCTACATATTGTTTCAAGAGGCCCTCCTGGATGCTCCTTACAAATTCTGCCCCATCCAAGCCCCTAGCACTAAGTGAGTCCCAGTCAATATAGGGGAAGTTAAAATCACCCACCACTACAACCCTGTTACCTTTACATCTTTCCAAAATCAAAGATGGCTCCAACGCAAACACGGAGAACCGAACCTGCACGTCAACGAGTGCCCAAGGGGAAGGCTCAATAAGAGCCGACGTCCCTGGGTGGTCTCGAAACACCAACCTTTCGGTTAACAGCCGAAAGCGCTAGCCAATTGCGCAAACTGGAGCATCAGCACAATCTGTGGTCACTACTCCACCAATCTTCCCTCCCTGTGAAGAGTATGCCAAGACTCCACTCAACATCTCTCTAAACTACATTTAAGTGAGCAACATAGAGCTGGACGCAGCACCCATTGTGACAGCGATAGATTATTCCTTCTCGTCCTCACTATAGAATTTGAAAGAGTCCACACCATCCTCCTCCATTGTCCAGCTCTGGGGACTGCTAGCTAAACGTAGCAAGTGCATCTCTAGCAATGGCCTCGCTTCCTGTCCAAACAGGGTCAACTCTGGAGATGCACAAAAATCTAACCTTGGGCCCCTCCTCTTCCTCATCTACAGATATTAACTGAAGGGATGGAGCTGTCTCTCATACATGTGCTGATGACACGCTACCTCTCCCAACAATTCCCTCAACCTCATAACTACCTCCGTCCTGTCATACTGCTTGCCCAACATCAACAACTTGTATTCATCTATCGCCTTTTAACATAATAAACTGAACCAAGACAAAAGCCACAAAGTTATGATAAACCTGTATAAAACACTGATTCGGCCTCAACTGGAGTAGTGTGCCCAGTTCTGGTCATCACACTTTTGGAAGGATGTGAAGGAATTAGAAAGGGTGCAGAAAAGATTTACGAGAATGGTTCCATGGATAAGGAACTTCAGTTAACATGGATCGATTGGAAATGCTGGGGCTATTCTCTTTGGAGAAAAGATTAAGAGTTTTGATAGGGGTGTTCAAAATCATGAGGAGTCTGGACAGAGTAGATCGGAAGAAACTGTTCTGTTGGCAGAAGATACAGAACCAGAGGCACCAATTTTAGGCGATTGGAAAAAAAAAGCAACAGTGACATGAGGAAAAACTTTTTTTGAAAATGTAGTGAGTGGCTAGGATCTGGAATGCACTGAGTGTGTGTGGTGGAGGCAGATTCAAATAGAGACCTTCAAAAGAGAATTGATAATTATAAGAGAAAAAGGTTTGCAGGGACACAGGGAAAAGGCAGGGGAGTGGGACTAGGTGAGTCGCTCTTGCAGAGAGCCAGTACAGGCACGACGGGCTGAATGGCCTCTTTCTGTGCTGTAACCATTCTACGATTCCAAGATGCTTCACACGAGCTTTAGCAAACAAAATCTGACACTGAGCCTGAGGAGGAGGTATTAGGGCAGTTGATCAAAAGCTTGGTCAAAGAGGCAGGTTTTAAGGAGCATCTTTAAAAGAAGAGAGACAGAAAGGTTTAAGAAGGGAATTCTAGAGCTTAGGGCCCAGGCAGCTTGAAGGCACGACCACTAGTGGTGGAGCAATTAAAAATCAGGGATGCGCAAGAGGCCAGAATTGGAGGAGTTCAGATATCTTGGAGAGTTACGGAGCTGAAGGAGATTACAGAGATCGTGAGGAGCAAGGCCATGGAGGGATTTAAAAACAAGGATGAAAATTTTAAAATTGATACATTGCTCAACTGGAAGTCAATGTAGATCAGCGATTAAGGGGTGATGGGTGAACAGGACTCAATGTGAATTACGATATGGGCAACAGTGTTTTGGATGAGTTCAAGTTTATGGAGGGTTGAAGGTTGGCCAGGAGTGCATTGGAAAAGTTAAGTCTAAAGTTAACAAAATGCATGGATGAGGCTCAGGCAACACTCCAGAGTTGAAAATAGGCTGTCTTAGTCTATGTGGTCGGAAGCTCATCTCAGCTCAAATCATTCATGAGTCAAAACTTCCTCCAACTGAGCAACGGAAAGACTCAAAGCATCACGACTGGCTACCAGCAAAACTCTAGCTCCCTGCCATTGACTCCATCGCCCTCCAGGCCAATTGTTTAGGGTGAATCAGACCATGCAAAATCTTGAAATTGTGTTCATCCTAGAACTTAGTTTCAAACCTCAAGTTCTAGTCACATCAAGACCTCTTACCAAGTCCACTCTACAACTGCCCATCAGGCTCAAACTCTCTGCTCCAGGAAATCTGAACAATGCGTTTGTCACCCCTAAACCTTGCTAACCCATTACTCACTCCAACCCCTTCAAAGCTCAGCTATCTGTCCCTGCATTAAGTCTCACTTGCTCATTATCCCTGTGCTCAATAAACTAGCGGCTTCCTATACATTAAATTTAAAATGCAGAACTTCAAGCCATCGTCACCCAACTTTCGAACTCCGTCCCTAAACCCTTCCCACTCTCTACATCTCTCTCCATCTATACAAAGATTTCTTTTTGACTAAACTTTCAGTCACCCCTCCATGGTTCAGCTTCTGTTCCACCATCTATCTTGTTAGTGAAGTTTCATGGGACTTTTTTCACTTTTCAGATTCTATATACTTGCAAGTTGCTGCAGTTGCCTTACTGGTTCTCCAATCCACACACACCAAGTTCTGTTCTTCTAACGCAATAAGAAATGTCACATCTCAAATTCACTGCGAGTGTGCAACTAACGAAATAAACATTTTGAAAAGATGTTTTCCATTCAGAACATTTCTACACCATCGACATTCACCACCATAAATCAGCACCGAAATGGCAACACTCTTTCAAAGAGCTGGCACAGGCACTATGGGTCGAATGGCCTCCTTCTGTGCTGTATCATTCTATGATTTCAAGACAGCTCTGGTGGTCACCATCATGCAAGAGGGTTAACGAGAGTGAGAAACGAGCACAGGCCTGTGACATCGTCAGTTAAGCGAGCACCTCAATTGCTGGATAGCTTGGACTATGCTTGCAGCACATGCTGAGCTACACAGAGCAGATATTTGGGATCATCCAGTACAATTACTGTAAAAACCTGGTATGCAATTGCACCTTCACACAAGTTTACAAAAAACCCATTTATAGCCATTGTGCTAAAGTGGTAACTGCAAAATGGGAAAATACTAAATTTAATTGCCGGTTTCACCAGATGTTATCAGCACCAACATTAGGAAATCCTGCCCTGTGAGCAGACCAGACACCCTTACCCGCATGCCCATGTAGAAGGGTATAACTGTGACCCGGATGTTCTCTGTCGTTTCTCGATGTACATCAGACAGCTCTAACCAGGGATGGTTTTTCTCCTGCCAGGCACGCAACGTGTCTCTGGCAACAAATGGCAAAGCTGGGGGGGGGTTAAACGGTGCAACATTTTAAATACAGATCCAAAACACCATGACAAACTAGCTGGAAGCTGAAAATCAACTGCACAATACCAGTCTCAGCCAGATGGTTTTGCTTTAGCCAGTTTTCTCACCTTTTTTTTTATTCACTTGTGGGATACGAGCGTTACTGGCAAGGCGGTGTGGGAAGGCGGTGTGGGAAGGCGGTGCTGAGCCGCAGCTTCTGGAAGCATTGACTCTTGCTGGGGCACAGTTCCATGGGTGCCACTGCCCTCCTGTACCTCACCCAAGTGCCCATTCCTCATGTAGAAGCCTTGACACTTAGAATGTGGGGAACATCGCAACAAATCCCAATCCCCACCTGTACTATCCTGCAGGTTACCGAAAGTAACCAGGAGATGGAATCTGGCCAATTTTCTACCCCTAGCTCAGAGGTAACGCATTAATTTAAGGTCCCTGTTACCCTGGCTGAGATTGATCAAATCTGGGACTTTCCCCTGAGGTCTGTACAGACCAGTACTAAAGCCATCAGGGTAATTAAGGTTAATAGTCATCCCACTAGATTCTAATGCGTATAAGTGAAGAAATTATTCAAGGGATCTGCATGATGGTCACTTAGACAGTATGCCTTTCACATCTGCAAACCAAGTTCAACTCTGACCCAGGCAAGTTGCAAAGGTCCAATGTGAAAGAAGTTTGAGGGATTCTCAGTCCAATTCCTAGTGGGCATGAGCATTCCACACAAAACTGCTCCTAACGTGGCACCAATTCGCAATCTCATTCAGAGAGGCCATAGGACGGCTGGCGTGGGCACTGGAAAAATATCAACTGCAGTAGAGGTTGCTCTAAGGTTGGGGATGCAATAGATCACTGCGGCAGAATAGAGGGACATTGTCTCTGCAATTGGCTATATCGAACCAGGGAGTGCTTGCTGCCAACACCATGTACCTGAAATGAGATGAATTCCATTCCCCAGCACTAATGTCCCTCACCCTGATGAGCACAAAAAATATTTTCATAGTCTGAACTTATATAGAGTCTCATCACATTTCCCAGAAACACCTCACAGCACTTAACAAAATTTACTATAGAAGGGCAGTAACTTATGTAGTCAACTAGGAAAGATCCAAAAAAACAACAATGAGCTCAACAGCCAGTTAATCTGCTTATAGTGGCTGTGTTTGAGAGAGGAATGATGACATTGACACCTGCAGAATTGTTGGTTCTTTGAAATCCACACAAGCTGGCTGACAGTGCAGAACTCCCCCAGTGCTGTCCCTCCAACACAATGCTGCACTGGATTGTCTGATAAGAGTATTTGCTCTAGTTCCGGAGCAGGGCTTGAACACACAACCTTTTGACACGGGGTGGGGTTGGAGAGACAGCGCCGCAAACTGAGCCGAGCTGAAATGCCTCCAACAACAGTTTAGGGAAATCACCTCTCTTTGCTATTCCTGGTTTGCTAATTTATACATAGCTCTTGGCCCTTCTTCAATCTAGTGCCTATAAAGTGCACAGTGATATGACATGGCTACAAATCAAACAATCCCAGCCCCTGGAAAATTACTCAAAGAACCTCACAGCTTCAAAAACAAGAACACAATGCAGTAAAGCAGACATGTGCCTGTGCACAGATCAATCTCAGACATACCTTTTGCAGGGTCATAGGACAGAAATCTTTCGAATAACTCGTGCTGGATGGGGCTCCTATCCGAGGAGCTGTAAGGCAGGATGTCTTCATGGCTCACGTAGTCTAAACCTAACACAAGGCAAATGTTCATAACTTACAATCGGACCAATATTCTGACCACCTTTGGTTACTGCAGCGAATTATACAAGCAACAGTTTCACGAGCTGTGTGCAGATTCCTCCAACTACACCAAAACCATAACTGCTAACCAGAGTCACCCCCAGCACAGCAGTTTCCAGCCCTCCTCCTAGAATAACTCTGTATCGTGCCTTAAACATAAAATTTTTCAAAGTGCTTCACAGGAATGTTACAAACAAAATTTAACACTGAACTACATAAGGAGATACAAGGACAGATGGGCACCACTACTGACCGAGCTGGCTAAGTCCTAAAGAACATATCTGCTAGACTGGGTCTGCGGCAGGTGGTGAGGGAACCAATAAGAGGGAAAAAACATACTTGACCTCGTCCTCACCAATCTGCCTGCCACAGATGCACCTGTCCATGACAATACTGGCAGGAGTGACCACCGCACAGTCCTTGAGAAGACGCAGTCCTGCCTTCACATTGAGGATACCCTCCATAGTGTTGTGTGGCACTATCACCGTGCTAAACGGGATAGATTTCGAACAGATCTAGCAATGCAAAACTAAGCATCGATGAGGCACTGTGGGCCATCAGCAGCAGCAGAATTGTACTCAACCACAATCTGCAACCTCATGGCCTGGCAAATCCCCCACTCTACCATTACCATCAAGCCAGGAGACCAACCCTGGTTCAATGAAGAGTGCAGGAGGGCATGCCAGGAGCAGCACGAGGCATACCTCAAAATGAGGTGTCAATCTGGTGAAGCTACAACACAGGTCTACTTCTGCAATCCTGCCACATCCAGTCCTGAATCATTATCATCATCATCTTCTTTGACCTCCTTGTTTATTTATTTTATTTATTTAGAGATACAGCACTGAAACAGGCCCTTCGGCCCACCGGGTCTGTGCCGACCATCAACCTCCCATTTATACTAATCTGACACTAATCCCATATTCCTACCACATCCCCACCTGTCCCTATATTCCCCTACCACCTACCTATACTAGGGGCAATTTATAATGGCCAATTTACCCATCAACCTGCAAGTCTTTTGGTGGTGGGAGGAAACAGGAGTACCCGGAGAAAAACCACGCAGACACAGGGAGAACTTGCAAACTCCACACAGGCAGTACCCAGAATTGAACCCGGGTCGCTGGAGCTGTAAGGCTGCGGTGCTAACCACTGCGCCACTGTGTCTCGAGAGACAATGGGTAAGCGCCTGGAGGTGGTCAGTGGTTTGTGAAGCAGCGCCTGGAGTGGCTATAAAGGCCAATTCTAGAGTGACAAACTCTTCCACAGGTGCTGCAGATAAAATTGGTAGTTGGGGCTGTTACACAGTTGGCTCTCTCCTTGCGCTTCTGTCTTTTTTCCTGCCAACTGCTAAGTCTCTTCGACTCACCACACTTCAGCCCCGCCTTTATGTCTGCCCACCAGCTCTGGGGATCACTGGCAACTGACTCCCACGACTTGTGATCAATGTCACAGGACTTCATGTCGCATTTGCAGACATCTTTAAAGCGGAGACACGGACGGCCGGTGGGCATGATACCAGTGACGAGTTCACTGTACAATATGTCCTTGGGGATCCTGCCATCTTCCATGCGGCTCACATGGCCAAGCCATCTCAAGCGCCGCTGGCTCAGTAGGGTGTATATGCTGGGGATGTTGGCTGCCTAGAGGACTTCTGTGTTGGAGATACGGTCCTGCCACCTGATGCCAAGGATTCTCCGGAGGCAGCTAAGATGGAATGAATTGAGATGTCACTCTTGGCTGACATACGTTGTCCAGGCCTCACTGCCGTAGAGCAAGGTACTGAGGACACAGGCTTGATACACTCGGACTTTTGTGTTCCGTGTCAGTGCGCCATTTTCCCCACACTCTCTTGGCCAGTCTGGACATAGCAGTGGAAGCCTTTCCCATGCGCTTGATGATTTCTGCATCTAGAGACAGGTTACTGGTGATAGTTGAGCCTAGGTAGGTGAACTCTTGAACCACTTCCAGAGCGTGGTCGCCGATATTAATGGATGCAGCATTTCTGACGTCCTGTCCCATGATGTTCGTTTTCTTGAGGCTGATGGTTAGGCCAAGTTTGTTGCAGGCGGCCGCAATCCTGTCGCTGAGTCTCTGCAGACACTCTTCAGTGCGAGATGTTAATGCAGCATCGTCAGCAAAGAGGAGTTCCCTGATGAGGACTTTCCATACTTTGGACTTCGCTCTTAGACGGGCAAGGTTGAACAACCTGCCACCTGATCTTGTGTGGAGGAAAATTCCTTCTTCTGAGGACTTGAACGCATGTGAGAGCAGCAGGGAGAAGATGATCCCAAACAGTGTAGGTGCAAGAACACAGCCCTGTTTCACGCCACTCAGGATCGGAAAGGGGTCTGATGAGGCACCGTTGTGTTGAATTGTGCCTTTCATATTGTTATGGAATGAGGTGATGATACACAGTAGCTTTGGTGGACATCCGATCTTTTCTAGTAGTCTGAAGAGACCACGTCTGCTTACGAGGTCAAAGGCTTTGGTGAGATCAATGAAAGCAACTTAGAGGGGCATCTGTTGTTCGCAGCATTTCTCCTGTAGCTGGCGAAGGGAGAACAGCATGTCAATGGTGGATCTCTCTGCTCGAAAGCCACACTGTGCCTCAGGGTAGACACACTCAGCCAGTTTCTGGAGCCTGTTTAAAGCGACTCGAGCGAAGACTTTCCCCACTATGCTGAGCAGGGAAATTCCATGGTAGTTGTTGCAGTCACCGCTGTCACCCTTGTTCTTATAGAGGGTGATGATATTGGCATCGTGCATGTCCTGTGGTACTTCTCCCTCATCCCAGCACACGCAAAGCAGTTCGTAGAGTGCTGCAAGTATAGCAGGCTTGGCACTCTTGATTATTTCAGGGGTAATGCAGTCCTTCCCAGGGGCTTTTCCGTTGGCTAGAGAATCAATGGCATCACTCAGTTCCAATTTTGTTGGTTGTACGTCCAGCTCATCCATGACTGGCAGAGGCTGGGTTGCATTGAGGGCAGTCTCAGTGACAATATTTTCCCTGGAGTACAGTTCTAGGTAGTGATCCAGGCAGTGGTCCATTTGCTTGCGTTGGTCAGTGATTGTGTCCCCTGATTTAGATTTGAGGGGGGTGATCTTCTTGATGGTTGGCCCAAAAGCTCTCTTAATGCCATCATACATTCCTCTGATATTTCCGGTGTCAGACGCCAGCTGAATACGACTGCATAGGTGTTACTAGTAGTCATTTGCGCAGCGCCTGCCTGTTCTTTGTGCAGTACTTCTGGCTGCTTTAAGTGCTACGGATGTTAAATCGCTGGGGGCTTTCTTGTAGTTCAGCAGTGCAATGCGCTTAGCGGCTATGACAGGTTCCAGCTCTTCATTATGAGATTGAAACCAGTCTGCATTTCTCTTCGCACTTTTGCCATAGGTGGTCAAAGCTGATTCATAGATGGCGTCTCTGATGTGGGCCCACTTGGTCTCAGCATCCCCTGTAGGAGTGTTTTGATGGGCTTTTTCAAGTGAATTTAGAAACTTATGTAACAGCTGTGGATAAGAAATTCTGTTAGTGTTGATGCATGGGCGGCCCTTCTGCTCGCAGTGATGCAGCTTCTTTGGTTTGTCTAACCTTGCTGCACACCAGGGAGTGGTCGGTGTCACAGTCCGCACTGTGGAAGCTGCGTGTGATTTGGACACTGTTTAAAGAGGCTCACCTTGTGACGATGAGGTCTAGCTGGTGCCAACGACGTGATCTTGGGTGCCTCCAAGAAACCTGGTGACAGGGTTTGGTCTGAAAGAACGAGTTGGTGATGCAGAGGTTATGATAGGTACACAACTCAATCAGTCTCTGTCCATTCTCATTCATCCTTCCAATGCCATAGCGCCCAAGGCAGGAGGGCCATGAGTCATGGTCGGCCCCAACCCTGGCATTAAAGTCCCCCAGCAGGAACAGATGTTCGGTACTGGGGATGCTGCTAATGATATGATGGAGTTCCTCACAGTACTGGTCTTTAGCTTCAGGTGGGGAGCAGAGTGTTGGAGCATAGATGCTGAATAGGTGTACTGGGCCAGAGGCGGTGAGCATTCGGATGGACAGTATGCGTTCCGAGCCATTTGAGGGTGGCTCGATTGTGCTGAGCAAAGAGTTTCTGATGGCGAAGTCCACTCCATGCTGTCCTGGTTCTTCAGGATCCCTACCCTGCCAGAAGAAGGTGTAGTCTTGCTCTGCTAGAGATCCACTCGCGGGGAGGCGTGTTTCCTGAAGTGCTGCAATGTCTACATTGAGTCTACTGAGCACGTTGTTAATGATGGCGGTCGACCGAGAATCGTCGATTTGTGTATGGTCATCCGTCAGGCCAGGACACATAGTTCTGACGTTCCAGCTTGCAAAACGAAGGGCTGGTACCTTCTTTCCTTTTTTGGTCGTGCTGTTTGGTGCGGTGTTGTAGTCCACTTTTCAGGCAATAACCCTGAGCTCCAAGCACCCATTGAAGCAGGTGGACTGTGGCGGGACAGAACCTTACTGACCGGGGCTACCCGGTTTGAGGCGGGCGGTAGCTGTTCAGTGAGATGCGATGACCTCTCCCACCGACAAAGGCAACCCGTGGTGCCCAATCTCTACGCCAACTGAGCTGGACTTATAACTCGTAAATGCTGACTTCCGTGTTGTTTTGGTCGCTGTAAGGTGACTATGGAGTGACCTCTCCATGGCGCATGCCTGGGCGGATGTATGGAGGTTGTGAGTTACCCAAGCGTCAAGACCCCCTCTCAGCCTTCCTAGTGGGGTCCAAAGGCGTGCAGAGCACGACATCTGGCACCGGTATGGCTGTAGAAACTGCCAGAAACATGCCAAAGGTGACACATGACCGCCTTCGGGGTTCCACCGGATTTTCTGTTAGGGTTTACTCCCTTAGCTTTGGTCTCTCCTGAGATGCCAACAAGGCAGTGAGGTTGTTAGGGCCCCTGCTCGGGGATAGGTGGATGCCGGTGGGGGGGGGAAGGGGTTGCGGGGGGGGGGGGGTGGGGGGGGGGAGGGGATGCAAGGGGGAAGGGTGCGGTGGGAAGGGGTAGGGGAAGGGGGTGCGAGGGGAAGATGGTGCGAGGGGGGAGCTAGGAAGGGGATGCGAGGGGGTGGGGGGCGCAAGGGGGTGGGTGGGGTGGAGGGAGGGGATGCAGGTAATAAAACATTTCATCAACTCCCACCATTGTCCTCTAGTGATCTGAATGCTGGTGGGGTACCTTCATTAATTGGTTGGTAGTAATGCACTTAAGAAAGCACCTCATCAGGGTAATCGGGCTCTCGGTGAACCTGTTTGCTTCCATCTGCATCGTCTTCGTCAACAAGGCCAGCCCACAGCCTGCACGGCCTCCTCGATATCAGCGTCCCCCAGAGCACAGCATGAAAGGAGACCTTGCCTTTGTTGTACCTGACTTTGTTCAGGTGCTCTGATGCGGCTCGAAGTGCATCTGCAGCGCAATGTCGGCGAATTCCTGCTGGTACTGGCGCTCGAAACTGTTGCCCACCTCCTGGAGGACGCGGTGAACCAGTCCTGAATGGTGGTGAACAATTAAACAACTAACTGGAGGAGGTGGCTCCACAAATATCCCCATCCTCAATGATGGGGGAGCCCCAGCATATCAGTGCGAAAGATAAGGCTGAAGCATTTGCAACAATCTTCAGCCAGAAGTGCCGAGCTGATGATCCATCTCGGCCTCCTCCTGAAGTTCCCAGCATCGCAGATGCCAGACTTCAGCCAATTCGATTCACTCTGCGTGATATCAAGAAACAACTGAAGGCACTGGATACTGCAAAAGCTATGGGCCCTGACAATATTCTGGTAACAGTATTGAAGACCTGTGCTCCAGAACTTGCCGTCCCCCTAGCCAAGCTGTTCCAGTACAGCTACAACACTGGCATCTACCCGGCAATGTGGAAAATTGCCCAGGTATGTCCTGTACACAAAAAGCAGGACAAGTCCAACCCGGCCAATTATCGCCCCATCAGTCTACTCTCAACCATCAGTAAAGTGATGGGAGGTGTCTTCAACAGTGCCATCAAGCAGCACTTGCTTAGCAATAACCTGCTCAGTGACGCTCAGTTTGGGTTCTGCCAGGGCCACTCAGTTCCTGACCTCATGACAGCCTTGGTTCAAACATGGACAAAGTGCTGAACTCAGGAGGTGAGGTGAGTGTGACTGTCCTTCACATCAAGGCAGCATTTGACCGAGTATGGCATCAAGGAGCCCCAGCAAAACTGAGGTCAATGGGAATCAGGGGAAAACTCTCTGCTGGTTGGAGTCATACCTAGCGCAAAGGAAGATGGCTGTGGTTGTTGGAGGTCAATCATCTGAGTTCCAGGACATCACTGCAGGAGTTCCTCAGGGTAGTGTCCTAGGCCCAACCATCTTCAGCTGCTTCATCAATGACCTTCCTTCAATCATAAGGTCAGAAGTGGGGATGTTCACTGATGATTGCACAATGTTCAGCACCATTCGCGACTCCTCAGATACTGAAGCAGTCAGTGTAGAAATGCAGCAAGTCCTGGACAATATCTAGGCTTGGGTTGATAAGTGGCAAGTAACATTTGCGCCACACAAGTGCCAGGCAATGCCCATCTCCAGGTGATAATCTAACCATCTCCCCTCGACATTCAATGGCATTGCCATCGCTGAATTCCCCACTATCAACATCCTAGGGGTGATCATTGACCAGAAACTGAACTGGAGTAGCCATATAAATACCGTGGCTACAAGAACAGGTCAGAGGCTCGGAATCCTGCGGTGAGTAACTCACCTCCCGAGTCCCCAAAGCCTGTCCACCATCTATAAGGCACAAGTCAGAAGCGTGATGGAATACTCTCCACTTTCCTGGATGGGTGCAGCTCCAACAACACTCAAGACACCATCCAGGACAAAGCAGCCCGCTTGATTGGCACCCCATCCACAAACATTCACTCCCCCCACCACCAAAGCACAGTGGCTGCAGTGTGTAGCATCTACAAGATGCATTGCAGCAACGCACCAAGGCTCCTTAGACAGCACTTTCCAAACCCGCGATCTCTACTAACTAGAAGTCAAGGGCAGAAAATGCATGGGAACACCACCACCTGCAAATTCCCCTCCAAGTCACACACCATCCTGACTTGGAACTATATATCGCCGTTCCTTCACTGTCGCTGGGTCAAAATCCTGGAACTCCCTTCCTAACAGTACTGTGGGTATCCCTACGTCATGGACTACAGCGGTTCAAGAAGGCAGTTCACCACCACTTTCTCAAGGGCAATTAGGGATAGGCAATAAATGCTGGCCTGGCCAGCGACACCCACATCCCATGAATGAATAAAAAAAGGGCAAAAGCTTGGTCAAAGAGGGAAGTTTTAAGCAGTGTCTTAAAGGAGGAGAGAGGGAGGTACAGAGGTTTAGGGAGGGGATTTCAGAGCTTGGGGCAGCTGAAGCATGGCCTCCTACAATGGAATAATTAAAACTGGGACGCATAAGAGGTCAGAATTGAAGGAGCGCAGATATCTAAGGGTTGTGGGCCTGGAGAAGATTACAGAGAGAGTGAGGGGTAAGGCCATAGAGGGATGTAAAACCAAAGATGAGAATTTTAAAACTGAGGCATTGCTGGACCGGTAGCATATGTAGGTCAGTCAGCACAGGGGTGATGGCTAAATGGGACTTGGTGCGAGTTACGACACAGGCAACAGAGGTTTGGATGACCTCAAGTTTATGTAGGCACTGATCCCACAATGGCTTACAGTTCCAAGAGTGCTAATGGTCTCCAGGTTCTCAGCTGTGACCATTCCTCACGAGACTCTAGACGGTGAGAGTCAGCAGAGCAATTCAACTTGGAGGCACATCACAGACAAGCTTGACGCTGTTCTGAATCAATATCTAGCAGTGGCCCAAAGTGCAAATAAAAATGGAAAGCCTGGCGGATTTTCCGCTCACTAGTTCAGGGCCACCAAAGCAACCTGGTTGAGTTCAGCTAACTTAATAACAATATAAGAGCCATGATCAAACCTGGGGCCCTCCTGGTTTTACACCACAAAAAAAAAACAGCATTTACCTGGAATAGCATAAAGGGCTCTGCTGTCATCATGGTTAGCGAGAAAGGTCACTGCTTCAGTCTGTGACCTCTGAGACTACAACAGAAAAGCACACATTCAATCACTGGGAGCTAAACACAAGGTAACAGCAGTTGAGCTACTGCTATTGGCATCACAATGAAGATATATTAACACCAGCAAGGCGTTAGCTGAATACAACAGAAAAATAATTACCCCTTAGCTAATTCAGGTCGGCTCACTGTATTGTGTTGCAAACTGAATCCAACAAACACTGATTGCCCCCCATCCACAAAGCATCCCCTAACTGTAATTCTCGCATCCCCCAGCACCCCCCAAATCTCACCACTCCCCCGACTGCCCTGAAGTTGCTGGGCTACAGCTCCTCAGGTGCTGCTCACTCCCTAAAACTTTGCCCATGCCGTCAGTCTTTCTGTTTAAATCCAGAGTGGAGGCATAGCTGAATAGTCCACTGTGGATGGATTGTCAGACCTAAGCCTTACCTTCTCTGTACACAGATAATTGCCAGGACTCACTGAACAGCGATCAGCAACAGAAGCCCTGACCAACAGCAACTAAACCAGACCCTGGGATCCTCCTGTTCTGTATGCGTTAGTACCACCTTTACCCGCACAGTGGTATCGGGAGCGACAGAAAGATTTTTTATACAATTATGCACAATGTTTAGGAAACAGCTCTGTAAGATAGAAAATAGGAGGAGTAGGCCATAGGGATCATAGCTGATCATCCAACTCAATAACCTGTTCCCACTTTCTCCCCATACCCTTTGATCCCTTTAAACCCAAGAGCTATATCTAACTCCTTCTTGAAAACATACAATGTTCTGGCCTCAACTGCTTTCTGTGGTAGCGAATTCCACAGGCTCACCACTCTCTGGGTGAAGAAATTTCTCCTCATCTCAGTCCTTAAAGGTTTACCCCGTATCCTTATACTATGACCCCTGGTTCTGGACTCCCCCACCATCGGGACCATCCTTCCTGCATCTACCCTGTCAAGTCAAAGAACAAAGAACAATACAGCACAGGAACAGGCCATTCGGCCCTCCAAGCCTGCACCGATCTTGATGCCTGCCTAAACTAAAACCTACTGCACTTCCGGGGACCGTATCCCTCTATTCCCATCCTATTCATGTATTTGTCAAGATGCCTCTTAAATGTCATTATCGTACCTGCTTCCACCACCTCCCCCGGCAGCAAGTTCCAGGCACTCACCACCCTCTGGGTAAAGAAATTGCCTCGCACAGCCCCTCTAAACTTTGCCCCTCTCACCTTAAACCTATGTCCCCTCGTAACTGACTCTTCCACCCTGGGAAAAAGCTTCTGACTATCCACTCTGTCCATGCCGCTCATAACTTTGTAAACCTCTATCATGTCACCCCTCCACCTCCGTCGTTCCAGTGAAAACAATCCAAGTTTATCCAACCTCTCCTCGCAGCTAATGCCCTCCAGACCAGGCAACATCCTGGTAAATCTCTTCTGTACCCTCTCCAAAGCCTCCACGTCCTTCTGGTAGTGTGGTCCTGTTAGAATTTTATAGGTTTCTATGAGATCCCCCCTCACTCTTCTGAACTCCAGCAAATATAATCCTAACCGACTCAATCTCTCCTCATACGTCAGTCCCACTATCCCAGGAATCCGTCTGGTAAACCTTAGCTGCACTCCCTTGATAGCAAGAACATCCTTCCTCAGATAAGGAGGCCAAAACTGCACACAATATTCCAGGTGTGGCCTCACCAAGGCCCTGTATAATTGCAGCATGACATCCCTGCTCCTGTACTCGAATCCTCTCGCTATGAAGGCCAACATACCATTTGTCTTTTTTACCGCCTGTTGCACCTGCATGCTTACATTCAGCGACTGGTGTACGAGAACACCCAGGTCTCGCTGCATATTCCCCTCTCTCAGTTTATAGCCGTTCAGATAATAATCTGCCTTCCTGTTTTTGCTACCAAAGTGGATAACCTCACATTTATCCACATTATACTGTATCTGCCATGCATTAGCCCACTCACTCAACTTGTCCAAATCACCCTGAAGCCCCTCTGCTCCTCCTCCTCACAACTCACCCTCCCACCCAGTTTTGTGTCATCTGCAAATCTGGAGATATTACATTTAGTTCCCTCATCTAAATCATTAATACATATTGTGAATAGCTGGGGTCCTAGCACCGATCCCTGCGGTACCCCACTAGTCACTGCCTGCCATTCGGAAAAAGACCCATTTATTCCTAATCTTTGTTTCCTGTCTGCCAACCAATTTTCTATCCATCGCAACACACTACCCCCAATCCTATGTGCTTTAATTTTACATGCTAATCTCTTATGTGGGACTTTGTCGAAAGCCTTCTGAAAGTCCAAATAAGCCACATCCACTGGCTCCCCCTCATCAACTCTACTAGTTACATCCTCAAAGAATTCTAGCAGATTTGTCAAGCATGATTTCCCTTTTGTAAATCCATGCTGACTCTGCCTGATTCTACCACTGTAGAAGTGCTCTGCTATAAAATCTTTGATTATGGATTCTTGAATTTTCCCCACTACCGATGTCAGGCTGACTGGTCTATAGTTCCCTGCTTTCTCTCTACCGTCCTTCTCTTCTGCCTCACAAATGATCTCCATTTGGAGTCCAGAGATCATGAGATTTGTCTATGGCTGAGAACATTCTGGAAACTCCATCATCCAGGGGTTTCCCTGGAGAGTCGCAACTTTGCCCCTTGGTCTTTTCAGAATATACCTTCACACACAGAAACCTCCAGCAGAACTGCCCTGGATAAGTAATCCCCTCCCCCGCTGCTGGTGTGTAGACGTTCACACTTACTATATGAGGGCAGTCCCTGGTGTCAATCAACACCTGGTAGTAGGTGTGTGTTTTGCCTTTGACCTCTTTGGAACCTTGAGTTCCTGAATTTTCTGTTTTACTGCGAGAGAGAGAGACACACAAAGGGTTAATTCATTCAGTTGCTGCATGCAGATGGGGAATATTAAACTCTAACACCCCTTGCTCCCACTACAAGCCTCAAGGATATACCTCCATAGCACTGCTCTGGACAAAGGGGACAGGAGATTGTCAGACTGACTGAAGAGTGGGTCAGGGCCCAGGTAACACAGCAAAAACATTTCAAAACAATGGGAAACATGGTGAAAGTATTTAGAAAAATAAACAGGTTCCCTTGTGTCCCTAAACCAATGATGCAGTCTCACTCTAGGCTTAGACACCAGTGCCTTGAATTTCTGCTGGATTCCCCTGATCAGCCAGCATAACTTCAGGAGAAACTTTGTTTATACATTCCTCCAGGGATTTATCAAACTTCTGTTAAAGTCACGGTGGCCAGTCAGGAGAAATTCATGGTGCAGATGTTTAATATCAATTCTGAAACAAATTACTTAGCCTCATTTCATTCCCTCCTTTGCAAATGGTTGCGGCTGCACCATCTGACGCTGCCAATCAAATTGGGCAGTGACCTTCAAAAGATTCCTTGGCAACACTGTCCAGTTCCCAAAAGGACCCCTGCGCCAGGCATGGGCCGGACCCCACGCTGGCCCCCTGCGCCAGGCATGGGCCGGACCCCACACTGGCCCCAACCACCCCTCACATACACCAGTTTCTTTCCCCAGCAGTTTCCCCCTCCCTCATGGTGTTTATTCACTGCAGTGATGCAGCTTCAATGGCATCATTCAAGGCCACTGTAGCACATCCACCACTAATGCAGCACTGTCCATGGTTGAACCTGGAGCATTCCTGGTCTATATGGCTCTGCTATTCATTGCCTTAACCAGCTGAGCTCAGGGGTGTTGAGTTTGATTATGATGTGCCTGCCACCACCACAGCTCACAGCAGCCAACCCAACACAGATCAGAGCTAAAACCCAGAATTCCCTGGCCTATTTGGCCAAGTTATTCATTGTGTAAACTCACTGAACTACTGGGGAGCCCTGTAACTCCCCATAGATAAGTTAACAGCTCACATACTAGCATAATGCAGTATGATGCCCACCCAGGCTGTGGATAAAATGTGGCACAATCATATGAAATTGAAGACACCTTAACTGGAAAATGAAAGCCAATAGAAACCACAGCATATCATTTAGGAATCCTGATAAACTTCCCACTAGCTTTAATATTTAAGTTTATTGAGCAAGACAAAAACCAGTAACACCAACAAGCAGCTCGAGGACAGTCATCTCTTACCTATCAGGGCTGGAAGATGCCACATCTCGGTCATATAGCCTGGCATGCCAGGGGAACAGGACGATCCCTCGGTAACCAAACACGCTGTGCAGAAATAGCTGCAGGGAGAGGACAAGAAAAGGTCAGAGCCTCCTCCTGTAATCCAGGCTGAAGCTACTCCCAGAACTGTAGTCCGGGCCTGGGCGTAACATAAGAAACAGTAGGCCATTCAGCCCCTCGAGCTTGCTCTGCCATTCAATAAGATGAAGGCTGATCTTATACCTCAACTCCACTTTTTGTTTTTATTCATCCATGGGATGGGAGAATTGCTGGCAAGTGGAGGATGCTGTTTAAATAACCTTGGTAAGTTGCTGCGGTTGTCCTGTACATGCTGCAATCAGTGTGGATAAGATGGATATTGAGTCCTGTGGTGGGGTCACTGACGTCCTAAGTCCTATGTTCCTGAACTGGTGCAGTTGATGGTGTAAGTACACCCACAATGCTTTATCTTTGTAGTGGTTTGTTACAACTGAGTGGCTTGCTAGGCCATTTCAGAGGGCAGTTAAGAGTCAACTATATTGCTGTGGGTCTGGAGTCATATGTAGGCCAGACCAGGTAAGGACGGCAGATTTCCTTCCCTAAAGAACATTAGTGAACTAGATGGGTTTTTACGATAATCCGATAGTTTCATCATCATTATTAATGAGACTACCATTTTATTCAAGATTTATTAATTAGTTGGATTTAAATTCTCCCAGTTGCCATGGTGGGATTTGAACTCATATCGCTCAATCATTAGTACAGTCGCCCAGAGTACGAGCCCATAACATTATCACTATACTACCACATCCCCTGTCCGAGCCCCATCTCCCTTGATTTCTGAGAGCTCAAAAATTGATCTGTCTTGAATATACTCAATGACTGAGCATCCACAGTCCTTTGGGACAGAGAATTCCAAAGATTCACAACCCCGAGTGAAGAGATTTCTCCTCATCTTAGTCCTAAATAGTCAAACCTCTCCTCCTGAGAATGTAAACTCTAGTGCTAGACTCTCCCAACATCTACCCTGTCAAATATTCTCAGAAGCTTATGTTTCAACGAGATTCCCTCTCTATTTTAAACACCAAGGAGAGGGCAGAGAACAGCTCATTCAGTACAGACCTGCACAGCACATAGACAAGCAGCAAATGTGCCGAGACCAACATTCTGTGCCACAAAGTGCGGCAGAGGAAAGTCTGAGTTCCGACAGAGGGGAAGGGAACTTCAACCTATAACTAAAAGTGAATTCTGGATTTCAGTTGCCATACTGTGGGAGGAGCAAGGACAGAAAAAGATTGAAAACAGTCACAGCAGCTCTCAGCAACCTGTTCCACTGGCGGGATCAGGGCAGGGGTGTCCATCCCCACCGCCCAGGGCGGGTCCGTCCCCACCCTACCCCACCCAGCGTCCCTGGGGAGGGTCTGTCCTCATTCTCTACCCCCGCCCCCGCCAGGGAGGGTCCATCCCCACCCAGGCTCCCAGGGAGGATCCGTCCCCATCCCTACCCACAAAGGTGAGTCTGTCCACACCCTACCCCACCCAGGGTCCCGAGGAGGGTCTGTTTCCACCCCCACCCCACCCCGGGTCAGCAGTCACTTCACAGTATAATCTGGTTTCTTACTTGACCCGTTTCATATTTTCCCTGCTGTTTGAGCGCCTCGAACACTCCGACTGGCTCCAACACTTTGCCTTCGGGGCGATTCCTGGGAAAACATAAAAATTCCGATTTCAGAATAGATCCAGACTGTCGGACAGAGACTCTGCAGTCTGCCAGTGATCTACATACCACTCGATTGGGCCACACTTTTTCCCCAGCACAGGTTCCTGAGATTTACACTATCATTTTAGTGAGTTTCAAGTATCCAAACAGCAGTGCCTTAGCGATGCTTAGTCCAGTGAGAAAGCATGTTTGACTCATCAATCCGCTCAATCCACAGCCCACATCTAATTATTTAACTGTGGACTCCCCTCAAATATCTGTTGATCTCCCACTTTAAGGAGCATTGGTTTCCTTCCCCACCCTCTTAAACAGTGCTGGTAATTTCTCTATTTCACTCGACCCTCCTTCTCAATAAATATCAATCCAGCTCACTTTAAATGACCATGAGCAAACTGGCTCCCTGGAGGTTTTTTTTTCCATATATCCACTCTCCCATGCAGGTCAGAATGGTTTGCTGTATCAGTGACCCCACCACAGGACTCAATATCCATCTTATCCACCACCGGCACACTGATTGCAGCATGTACAGGACAACTGTAGCAACTCACCAAGGTTACTTAAACAGCATCCCCCACCACCCCATGACGTCTACCAGTGAAGGACAGCAGCAGCAGTACTGTGGGAACACTATCAGCTCCAAGCCACATACCATCCTGACTTGGATGTATGTTGGATGTTCCTTCATTGTCACTGGGTCAAAATCCTGGAGCTCCCTACCTAACAGCACTGCGCAAGCACCTTTACTACATGGACTTCAGCAGTTCAAGGCAGTCACTCAATACCACCTTCTCAATGGCAATTGGGGATGGAGAATAAATGGTGGTCGTGCCAGCAACGCCCACATCCAGAAAACAAATTTCTAAAAATAACCCGTTGCAGCAAGATTAAAAAATAAAGGACATTTTCCTGAACAGATTTTTAGTTTAATATGTTTGTTGAAGGACACAGCAATTCCAAAGGGTTGCACAGCTGCTTAGCAAGTATGGTCTCCAGTTTTTTTTTAATGTAGTAGGTAGGCCCCTCATGTAAATAATCTAATTTTTGGGTAGTTTAAGGCAGTAAATTAAGGGTAAGACATGACAAGTCAGCTCAGCAGCATGGAGTGCTCCTCCTGTGCAATGTGGGAAGTCAGGGACACTTCCAGTGTCCAGGGTGAACACGTGTGCAGGAGGTGTCTCCAGCTGCAGCTACTCGAAATCCGCGCTTCGGATCTGGAGGGGCGGCTGGAGACACTGTGGAGCATCCGCAAGGCTGAGATCATCGTGGATCGCACATACAGGGAGGTAGTCACATCGCAGGTAAAGACTGCACAGGCAGAAAGGAAATGGGTGACTGCCAGGCAGAGTAGAAGAGCTAGGCAGGTAGTGCAGGAGTCCCCTGGGTACATCTACCTCTCCAACAGATTTTCTGTTTTGGATACTGTTGGGGGAGATGGCTTCTCAGGGGAATGCAGCAAGAGCCACGTCTGTGGCACCACAGGTGGCTCAGCTGCACAGGAGGGGGTGAAAAAGACTGAGAGCGCTATAGTGATAGGAGATTCTATCGTAAGGGGTACAGATAGGCGTTTCTGTGGCCGCAAACATGACTCCAGGATGGTATGTTGCCTCCCTGGTGTTAGGGTCAAGGATGTCACGGAGCGGCTGCAGGACATTCTGAAGGGGGAGGGTGAACAGTCAGAGATCGTGGTTCACATTGGTACCAACGACATAGGTGAAAAGAGGGATGAAGTCCTGCAACAAGAATTTAGGGAGCTAGGTAACAGATTAAAGAGGACCTCAAAGGTTGTGATCTCTGGATTACTCCCAGTGCCATGTGCTAGTGAGTATAGGAATAGAAGAATACAGCAGATGAATGTGTGGCCGAAGAGATGGTGCAGGAGGGAGCGCTTTAGTTTCCTGGATCACTGGGTCTGTTTCTGGCAAAGGTGGGACCTGTACAAGTTGGACGGGTTGTACCTGAACCGGAATGGGCCCTACATCCTTACTGGGTGTCTCACTCTTTTTCCTACCCTCCTGTGCAGCTGAGCCACCCATGGTGCCACAGTGCTAGTGCTGTTGTGGGGGGGGAGCGGTGGTTGAACTAATTTGGCAGGGGGATGGGATACAGAGTGGAGGTACAGTAGGGGGTGATGCACAGTCCAATATAGAAGAGAAACTGAGTCAGTCTGGAAAGCAGAGCAAATACAGGCCTGTTAAGGCACAAGTGAATAATTCAAGGCTGGATTGCATCTATTTTAACGCAAGAAGTCTTACTAGTAAGGCAGATGAATTGAGGGCATTGATTAACACATGGGAATTTGATATTATTGCTATCACAGAGACATGGCTGAGGGAAGGGCAGGACTGGCAGCTCAATATTCCAGGGTATAGAATAGTCAGGTGTGACAGGCGGTGGTGTAAAAGAGGAGGTGGCATTGCACTGTTGATCAAGGAGTCAATTACTGCAGTAAGGAGGGATGATATCTTAGAAGGTTCCTCAAATGAGGCCATATGGGCAGAACCTAAAAACAAAAAGGGGGCTATCACTTGGCTGGGAGTGTACTACAGGCCTCCAAACAGTCAGGGAGAGATAGAGGAGCAAATATGTAGGCAAATCTCAGAGAGGTGTAAAAATAATATGGTAATGATAGTAGGGGATTTCAACTTCCCCAATATTAACTGGGATAGTCTTAGTGCAAAAGGCTTAAAGAGGGCGGAATTCAAAAGTGCATACAGGAGAGCTTTTTGAGCCAGCACATAGAATACCCTCAAGAGAAGGGACGGTACTGGACCTAACCCTAGGGAATGAAGCTGGACAAGTGGTAGAAGTGTCAGTGGGGGAGCATTTCGGGGATAGTGGCTATAACTCTAGGATTTAAGGTAGTAATGGAAAAGGACATAGAGTGACCAGAGATAAAAGTACCGAAGAAGGGGAAGGCCGATTTCAATGTGATAAAACAGGATTTGGCCAAAGTGGACTGGGAGCAGCTACTTGTAGGAGAGTCCACATCAGACCAGTGGGAGTCATTCAAAAAGGAAATAGTGAGAGGTCAGGGCCAACATGTTCCCGTAAAGATGAAGGGTAGGACCAACAAGTCCAGGGAACCCTGGATGTCAAGGGATATAGAGGATTGGATAAGGAAAAAAAGGAGTCTTATGGCAGATTCAAAGCACTGAAAACAGCGGAGGCCTTAGAGGAGAATGTGCAGGGAGGTTACTTAAAAAGTAATTAGGAGAGCGAAGAGGGGACATGAAAAAACACTAGCGGGCAAGATCAAAGAAAATCCCAAGGCGTCTTATAAGTATATTAAGGGCAAGAGGATAACCAGGGAAAGAGTAGGGCCCATTAGGGACCAAAGTGGCAATCTGTGTGTGGAGCCAGAGTACATAGGTGAGGTTTTAAATGATTACTTTTCATCTGTGTTCACTATGGAGAAGGACGATGAAGGTGTAGAGATCAGGGAGGGGGATTGTGATATATTTGAACAAATTAGCATTGAAAGGGAGGAAGTATTAGCTGTTTTAGTGGGCTTAAAAGTGGATAAATTCCCAGGCCCAGATGAGATGAATCCCAGGCTGTTATGTAAGGCAAGGGAGGTGATAGCAGGGGCTCTGACTCAAATTTTCAAATCCTCTCTGGCCACAGGAGAGGTACCAGAGGACTGGAGGACAGCAAATGTGGTACCATCATTCAAGAAGGGTAGCAGGGATAAACCAGGTAATTACAGGCCAGTGAGTCTAACATCAGTGGTTGGGAAACTATTGGAAAAAATTCTGAGGGACGGGATTAATCTCCACTTGGAAAGGCAGGGATTAATCAAGGATAGTCAGCATGGCTTTGTCAGGGGGAGATCGTGTCCAACAAACTTGATTGAATTTTTCGAGGAGATAACTAGATGTGTAGATGAGGGTAAAGCAGTTGATGTAGTCAACATGGACTTCAGTAAGGCTTTTGATAAGGTCCCGCATGGGAGATTGGTTCAGGAGGTAAGAGCCCATGGTATCCAGGGCAATTTGGCAAATTGGATCCAAAATTGGCTTAGTGGCAAGAGGCAGAGGGTGATGGTCGAAGGTTGTTTTTGCGAGTGGAAGCCAGTGACCAGTGGGGTACTACAGGGATCAGTGCTAGGATCCTTGCTGCTTGTAGTATACATCAATGATTTAGACGTGAATACAGGAAGTATGATCAGCAAATTCGCAGATGACACGAAAATTGGCGGTGTCGTAAATAGTGAGGAGATTACTATAGTTACAGGACGATATAGATGGGCTGGTAAGATGGGCGGAGCAGTGGCAAATGGAATTTAATCCTGAGAAGTGTGAGGTGATGCATTTTGGGAGGACTAACAAGCAAAGAAATATAAAATGGATGGTAGGACCCTAGGAAGTACAGAGGGTCAGAGGGACCTTGGTGTACTTGTCCATAGATCACTGAAGGCAGCAGCACAGGTAGATAAGGTGGTTAGGAAGACATATGGGATACTTGCCTTTATTAGCCAAGGCATAGAATATAAGAGCAGGGAGGTTATGATGGAGCTGTATAAACCGCTAGCTAGGCCACAGCTGGAGTACTGTGTACAGTTCTGGGCACCACACTATAGGAAGGATGTGAAATAAAAATAAGAAACGTTGGAAATACTCAGCAGGTCTGACAGCATCTGTGGAGAGAGAAGCAGAGTTAACATTTCAGGTCAGTGACCCTTCTTCAGAACTGGCAGATATAAGAAATGTAAAAGATTTTAAGCAAGTAAAGCAGGGGTGGGGCAAGAGATAACAAAGGAGCTGTTGATAGGACAAGGTCATAGAATAGCTAACCAGAAGGTCATGGAGCAAAGACAAACAATATGTTAATGGTGTGCTGAAAGACAAAGCATTAGTACAGATAGAGTGCTAATGGACTGAGAACTGAACAGTCGCAAGCACAAACATGGGAAAAAAAAGTGGGTAGGCACAGTGGAAACAAACTGAACAAACTAAAATAAACACAAAAAATAAAAAGAGAAAAAAATAACTAAAAATATAATTAAAAGTAAAATGGGGGGCCCGTCATGCTCTGAAATTATTGAACTCAATGTTCGGTCCGGCAGGCTGTAGTGTGCCTAATTGGTAAATGAGATGCTGTTCCTCGAGCTTGCGTTGATGTTCACTGGAACACTGCAGCAATCCCAGGACAGAGATGTGAGCATGAGAGCAGGGGGGAGTGTTGAAATGGCCAGGAACTGGAAGCTCGGGGTCATGCTTTCGGACTGAGCGGAGGTGTTCCGCAAAACGGTCACCCAGTCTGCGTTTGGTCTCCCCAATGTAGAGGAGACCACATTGTGAGCAGCGACTACAGTATACTACATTGAAAGAAGTATAAGTAAATCACTGCTTCACCTGAAAGGAGTGTTTGGGGCCTTGGATAGCGGGGAGAGAGGAGGTAAATGTGCAGGTATTACACCTCCTGCGATTGCAGGGAAAGGTGCCATGGGAAGGGGACGAGGTTGTGGGGGTAATGGAGGAGTGGACGAGGGTGTCATGGAGGGAACGATCCCTTCAGAATGCTGACAGGAGAAGGGAGGGGAAGATGCATTGGTAGTGGCATCACGCTGGAGGTGGCGGAAATGGCGGAGGACGATCCCTTGGATATGTGAGGACAAGGGGAATCCTGTCAGTTCTGGGAGGGAGGGGAAGGGGTGAGGGTAGAGGTGCGGGAAATGGGCTGGACACGGTTGAAGGCCCTGTCAACCACAGTGGGGGGAGTCGTCCTCGGTTGAGGAAAAAGGCATATCAGAAGCGCTGTCGTGGAAAGTAGCATCATCAGAGCAGATGCGTCGGAGACGACAAACTGGGAGAATGGAATGGTGTCCTTACAGGAGGCAGGGTGCGAAGAAGTGTAGTCGAGGTAGCTGTGGGTGTCAGTGGGCTTATAATGAATATTAGTAGACAGCCTATCCCCAGAGATGGAGACAGAGAAGTCGAGGAAGGGAAGGGAAATGTCGGCGATGGACCGTACAAAGGTGAGAGAAGGATGGAAATTAGAAGCAAAGTTAATAATGTTTTCCAGTTCGGGGCGGGAGCAGGAAACGGCACCGATACAGTCATCAATGTACCGGAAAAAGAGTTGGGGGAGGGGGCCTGAGTAGGACTGCAACAAGGAATGTTCGACATATCCCACAAAAAGACAGGCATAACTAGGACCCATGCAGGTACCCATAGCAACACCTTTTACTTGAAGGAAGTAAGTGGAGTTGAAGGAGAAGTTGTTCAATGTAACAACAGTTTCAGCCAGGCGGAGAAGGGTGGTGGTGGATGGGGACTGGTTGGGCCTTTGCTCAAGGAAGAAGTGGAGAGCCCTCAAACCGTCCTGGTGGGGGATGGAGGTGTAGAGAGATTGGACATCCATAGTGAAGAGGCGGCGGTTGGGGCCAGGAAACTGGAAATGGTCAAAATGATACAGGGCGTCAGAAGAGTCACGGATGTAGGTGGGAAGTGACTGGACCAGAGGAGAATAGAGTCAAGATAGGAAGAAATAAGTTCAGTGGGGCAGGAACAGGCTGAAACAATGGGTCTGCCGGGAGCGTCCTGTTTGTGGATTTTGGGAAGGGGGTAGAAGCGGGCTGTCTGGGGTTGTGGGACTAGGAGGTTGGAAGCTGTAGAGGGAAGATCTCCAGAGATGAGGTCAGTGACAGTCCTGTGGACAGTTGCTTGATGTTCGGTGGTGGGGTCATGGTCCAGGGGGAAGTAGGAAGGATATGATTGCACTGAAGAGGGTGCAGAGCAGGTTCACCAGGATGTTGCCTGGGCTGGAGCATTTCAGCTACGTAAAGAGACTGGATAGGCCAGGGCTGTTTTCCTTTGAGCAGAGAAAGCGGAGGGGGGACCTGATTGAGGTATACAAAATTATGAGGGGCATTGATAAGATTGATAGGAAGAAACTTTTTCCCTTCGTGCAGGGATCAATAACCCGGGGGCATAGATTTAAGCTAAGGGGCAGGAGGTTTAGAGAGGATTTGAGGAAAAACTTTTGCACCCAGAGGGTGGTTGGAATCTGGAACACACTGCCTGAAGGGGTGGTAGAGGCAGGAACCCTCACAATATTTAAGAAGTATTTAGATGACTTGAAATGCCATAGCATAGAAGGCTACGGGCCAAGTGCTGGAAAATGGGATTAGAATAGATAGATGCTTGATGGCCGGCACTGACATGATGGGCCGAAGGACCTGTTTTTGTGCTGTATAACTATGAGACAGTGTGGAGCAGCACATACAGAGCATTCTATGAAACTGTTTTTTTGAGGAGGAGGGAGATGGAGAACCATGAGGTTTACACATGGTGTACAAGTCAAATTTTAAAAAGCGTCAATGCATAACCAAGAGATTTCTCTCACAGGTAGAACGTGAACAGTTTGTTGACTTTGTTGCAAAATTTGGCTAACAGATCAGAAGCTTCGGATCTCGTGGTCACACATTAACTGCTCACTGTGTCAGCTTGGCTCAATGATTGCACTCTTTCCAAATCAGAAAGTGGGGAGTTTAATCCCATACAAACAATCAGCAAATGAGCGAAAAGCAAAATACTGTAGATGCTGGAAATCTGAAATAAAACAAAGTGCTGGAAATACTCAGCAGGTCTGACAGCATCTGTGGAGAGAGAAGCACAGTTAATGGAAAGGTTAATTCTGTTTCTCTCTCCATAGATGCTGCCTGACCTGCTGAGTATTTACAGCACTTTCTACCAAGGGCCCATCTGTCTATTCTGGTGGTTAAGGTAAAAAAGAAAAAGAAAAGAAAACCTTATTTTTCTATAGTACTTTCCAGCACCACAGAACATCTTAAAGCCCTCGAAAGCCAATGAAGTACTTTTGAAGTGAAACGCAGCAGCCAATTTACACACAGCAAGATCCCACAAACTGCAATGTGATAATGAGCAGATGATCAGTTTTAGTGATGTTGGTTGAGGGTTCAGTACAGGTCAGGACACCAGGGAGAACTCCCCTGCTCATCTTCAAATAGTAGCTGTGGTATCTTTTACTTGAGGGGGCAGACGGGGCCTCGGTTTCACCTGAAAGACGGCACCTCTGAGTGCAGCACTCCCTCAGTCCTGGCACTGGAGTGTCAGCCTAGACTATGGGTTCAAACCTAAAAATTCTTGATTCAAGCTTAAAGATCCTGTGACACCATCCAGAGAGAGCCCAGAGCTGCCTGATTCTTAACAAGAGGAAACAAAAAACATTAAAATGCTGATATTTAATACTGCAGATTAATGTAAGCAGACACAGGAAAAGGTCATACAGATTGTTGCAGCATGGAGACTGCATGCAGCAGCTTCTTGGCACAGTCTAATCAGTTAAACATTAGCCTGCTCAGTTCCTTTGACAAGAGGCAAAGGGTGCAAGTGCTGCTGAGCTAATGCCCACCCCTCATTCAAACTGCCTCAGCCCCTTTGGAACCGAATGTTGCCTGTATCTCTTTTAGTGCTTTACAGAACTGACCCACATCTCACTAATGTCATGCATTGGCCTCTATGGCTGAGAAGGGGGTAGAATTTTTGAGGGACCTCAGTTTTTAAGTAAAAATGGCCACATTCTTCCCAACACTTTTGGTCGGAGATTTTTTGTAGAATGACTAGTGTATAAAGAATCAGTTTCATGTTGAACAGAGTGACTGTTAGCAGCTTGCCAAGCCAAAGGCAGCACAAAATACAGGACAGTTTCCTATGCACATTCTCACACATCTAAGTAGTCAATTACAGGGACCAAGGGGCAGAGCACAGAGCTGAGGCAGGGGAGATTGGTGTGGTGGGGAGGGGGTGTGCAGGGGCAGGAAGTAGGACACAGTAGTGCAATTATCAGTCAGAAGACACAACCTAAAGCATTTTTTTTTTTAAATGACAGCTATTAAGACATGTTCCAAAGGACATATCTGCTAGACTGGGTATGCGGCAGGTGGTGAGGGAACCAACAAGAGGGGAAAACATACTTGACCTCGTCCTCACCAATCTGCCTGCCGGAGATGCTTGTGTCCATGACAGTATTGGTAGGAGTGACCACCGCACAGTCCTTGTGGAGACGAAGTCCCGTCTTCACATTGAGGATACCCTCCATCGTGTTGTGTGGCACTACCACCGTGCTAAATAGGATAGATTTTGAACAGATCTAGCAATGCAAAATTGGGCATCCATGAGGCGCTGTGGGCCATCAGCAGCAGCAGAATTGTACTCAACCACAATCTGTAACCTCATGGCCCGGCATATCTGCATGCCAGACTGCATAAGCAGCATGCGATAGACAGAGCTAAGCGATCCCATAACCAACGGATCAGATCTAAGCTCTGCAGTCCTGCCACATCCAGGCGTGAATGGTGGTGGACAATTAAACAACTAACTGGAGGAGGTGGCTCCACAAATATCCCCATCCTCAATGATGGGGGAGCCCAGCACATCAGTGCAAAAGATAAGGCTGAAGCATTTGCAACAATCTTCAGCCAGAAGTGCCGAGTTGATGATCCATCTCGGCCTCCTCCTGAAGTCCCCAGCATCACAGATGCCAGACTTCAGCCAATTCGATTCACTCCGCGTGATATCAAGAAACGACTGAAGGCACTGGATACTGCAAAAGCTATGGGACCTGACAATATTCCAGCAATAGTACTGAAGACCTGTGCTCCAGAACTTGCCGCGCCCCTAGCCAAGCTGTTCCAGTACAGCTACAACTACAACACTGGCATCTACCCTGCAATGAGGAAATTTACCCAGGTATGTCCTGTACACAAAAAGCAGGACGTCCAACCCAGCCAATTACCACCCCATCAGCCTTCTCTCAATCATCAGTAAAGTGATGGGAGGTGTCATCAAGCGGCACTCGCTTAGCAACAACCTGCTCAGTGACGCTCAGTTTGGGTTCTGCCAGGGTCACTCAGCTCCTGATCTCATTACAGCCTTGGTTCAAACATGGACAAAAGAGCTGAACTCAAGAGCTGAGGTGAGAGTGACTGCCCTTGACATCAAGGCAGCATTTGACCGAGTATGGCATCAAGGAGCCCTAGCAAAACTGAGGTCAATGGGAGTCAGGGGGGAAACCCTCCGCTGGCTGGAGTCATACCTAGCGCAAAGGGAGATGGTTGTGGTTGTTGGAGGTCAATCATCTGAGCTCCAGGACATCACTGCAGGAGTTCCTCAGGGTAGTGTCCTAGGCCCAACCATGTTCAGCTGCTTTATCAATGACCTTCCTTCAAACATTAGGTCAGAAGTGGGGATGTTCACTGATGATTGCACAATGTTCAGCACCATTCGTGATTCCTCAGATATTGAAGCAGTCTGTGTAGAAATGCAGCAAGACATGGACAATATCCAGGCTTGGGCCGATAAGTGGCAAGTAACATTCGCGCCACACAAGTGCCAGGCAATGACCATCTCCAACAAGAAAGAATCTAACCATCTCCCCTTGACATTCAACGGCATTACTATCGCTGAATCCCCCACTATCAACATCCAAGGGGTTACCATTGACCAGAAACTGAACTGGAGTAGCCATATAAATACCGTGGCTACAAGAACAGGTCAGAGGCTAGGAATCCTGAGGCAAGTAACTCACCTCCTGACTCCCCAAAGCCTGTCCACCATCTACAAGGCACAAGTCAGGAGTGTGATGGAATACTCTCCACTTGCCTGGATGGGTGCAGCTCCAACACTCAAGAAGCTCGACACCATCCAGGACAAAGCAGCCTGCTTGATTGGCACCCCATCCACAAACATTCACTCCCTCTACCACCGACGCACAGTGGCAGCAGTGTGTACCATCTACAAGATGCACTGCAGCAATGCACCAAGGCTTCTTAGACAGCACCTTCCAAACCCGCGACCTCTACCAACTAGAAGGACAAGGACAGCAAATGCATGGGAATACCACCACTTGCAAGTTCCCCTCCAAGTCACACACCATCCTGACTTGGAACTATGTCGCCGTTCCTTCACTGTCACTAGGTCAAAATCCTGGAACTCCCTTCCTAACAGCACTGTGGAACCTACCCCAAATGGACTGCAGCAGTTCAAGAAGGCAGCTCACCACCACCTTCTCAAGGGCAATTAGAGATGGGCAATAAATGCTGGTCTGGCCAACGATGCCCACATCCCATGAATGAATAAAAAAAAAGTTGTGTTATCAGGAGGGAAAGTGAGTGCAAGCTAAGTCTGTTCTTAACGTAACTTCCCCTTCCCATAGAAAAATTACAGCACAGAAAGAGGCCATCAGGTCCATGCTGACTGAAAAAACTAACCGCCCAATCTAATCTCACCTTCTAGCATTTGGTCCATAGCCTTGCAGGTTACAGCACTTCAGGTGCATGTCCAAGTAAAGCCTGGCTACCCGACCCGAACCAGACTACATGCGTCGGGGTCAGGTGGGGTCGAGTCTTTATTTTGTGTCCAGCATTCGGGCTCGGGTTGGGCCGGACTGTACTGGTTCCGTATTTTATAAATAAATGCATTATTGTATTTTAGCGATATTCAGGTCGGGAATGAAAAAAAATTCAAGGACTCAGACTCCAGTTGGGTTCGGTTTGGCTGTGGTCAGGTCAGGCTCGGGTCTGCTTTTAATTTTATACCCGAGCAGGCTTTTATGTCCAGGTACCTTTTAAAAGAATTGAGGGTTTCTGCCTCCACCACCGTTCCTGGCAGTGAATTCCAGATACCAATCATCCTCTGGGTGAAAGCGCTTTTCCTCATGTCCCCTCTAATCCTTCTACCAATCACCTTAAATCTGTGCCCCTAGTAATTGACCTCTCCGCTTGGGGAAACAGGACCTTCCTGTCTACTCTATCTAGGCCCTTCATAATTTTGTACACTTCAATTAAGTCACCCCTCAGTCTCCTCTATTCTAAGGAAAACAACCCTAGTCAATCAAATCGTTCATCATAGCTGCAACTTTTAAGCCCTGGCAACATTCTTGTAAATTCCCCTCCTCAGTAGACCATTGATCTGCTACTGGGCAGAATCAGCAGCACCCCAGCACTACAGCTCAGAACAGCGTAATGTGACCACACTTCCAATCACGTTATGTGTACCCATGTCAGGGGCAGACAATAATACGCGTCATTGCTAATACCACAGGAAAACATTTTGGTATTCACACAAACTGCTGCTGTAAAAGCATAGGGTTAAGTTCAGTAAAATCAGGACTACAAATCTAATCTAAAAGCAAAATACTGCAGATGCTGGAAATCTGAGATAAAAACAGAAAATGCTGGAAATACTCAGCAGTTCTGGCAGCATCAGTGGAGAGAGAAACAGAGTTAAGGTCTCAGATCTGTGACCTTTCATCGGTTCATTAACTCTGGCAAGATGTAACAAGTGGTGTGCCACAGGGATCTGTGCTGGCGCCTCAAACTTTTACAATTTATATAAATGACTTAGATGAAGGGACCGAAGGTATGGTTGCTAAATTTGCTGATGACACAAAGATAGGTAGGAAAGTAAGTTGTGAAGAGGACATAAGGCAAAGGGATATAGATAGGTTAAGTGAGTAGGCAAAGATCTGGCAAATGGAGTACAATGTGGGAAAGTGGGAAATTGTCCATTTTGGCCGGGAGAATTTAAAAAAAGCATATTATCTAAATGGTGAGAGATTGCAGAGCTCAGAGATGCAGAGGGATCTGGGTGTCCTAGTGCATGAATTTCAAAAGGTTAGTATGCAGGTACAGCAGGTAATTAGGAAAGCTAATAGAATGTTACTGTTTATCGCGAGGAGAATTGAATACAAAAGTAGGGAGGTTATGCTCCAGTTACACAGGGCATTGGTGAGACCACATCTGGAGTACGGTGTTCAGTACTGGTCTCCTTAAATAAGAAAGGATGTAAATGCATTGGAGGCAGTTCAAAGAAGGTTTACTAGACTAATACCTGGAATGAGTGGGTTGTCTTATGAGGAAAGATTGGACAGGCTAGGCTTGTAAAAGGCAACTTGATTGAAACATATAAGATCCTGAGGGGGCTTGACAGGGTGGATGTGGAAAGGATGTTTCCCCTTGTGGGAGAATCTAGAATTAGGGGTCGCTGTTTAAAAATAAGGGGTCACCCATTTAAGACAGAGATGAGATGAGTTCCAAAGAGTCTTTGAAATTCTCTTTCTCAAAACGGAGTGGAAGCAGAGTCTTTGAATATTTTTAAGGCAGAGGTAAATAGAATGTGGAGACGAGGTTACAATCGATCAGCCATGATCTTATTGAATGGCGGAAGAGGCTTGAGGGGCCGAGTGGCCTACTCCTGCTCCTAATTCGTATGTTCGAATACTGGTCCAGTGCTGAAACCTTCACTGTAATATCTGCAGTTCAAAAAGGCACATTGCAGACTCAAAACCATCTGTAATGGGCCTCCGACAGCCAGTTCCTGAACATTCATTTACACCATTCTGAGGACTCATCATCCACCCCCTGCCGACACTACCAGAGCATCATGGCAGCAGCATACATATAATGTACAGCATGCACTGCAACAAATCGCCAAAGTTACCTCAACAGAGCCTCTCAGCCCCATAGTGTCTACCACAGAAGAAAACAAGAGCAGCTTGGGGATCACCTTCAAATTATCTGACCTGGACAAATATAGAATCATATGGCACAGAGGGAAGTTATTTGGCCCATACATTACCATTCCTTCATCGGCACTGGGTTAATGTCTTGCAATTTCCCCTACCCTACATAGCACTATCACAAGGGCTGCACCAGTTCAAGGAGAAGGCCAACCACCACATTCTCAGGGCAACCAGGGATGGTCAATAAATGCCAGCCTTGCCAACATCAATCGCTTCCAGAGAACCAATTTAAAAAACCCGCTGAGACTGCTGAAGCATGCTGCAGGGTTTTAAACTGCAAACCCTGCGCAACAGCCTGAACAAACACTCTCGACAAGCCCGCACTGCATGAATGCTCACAGCATGCAGCATACCAACTGCAGCGCTATCCACTTACACTTCCACGAAGCACCATATATTGTGCAATTCCCAACATCATCTCGACTTTAAATCAAAAACATCACATGGGCACAGAGAATAGTTCGATTCATGTCTGCAGTCACTGGTTTCCTAAATCCCTGGGAGTTAGCAATGAGTGAATGGGGGGTGGGGGGGGAGAAAGAGAGCCGGGGGGGGGGGGGGGGGGGGGGGGGAGAAAGAGAGCGGGGTGGGGGGGGGGGGGGGGGGAGAAAGAGAGCGGGGTGGGGGGGGGGGGGGGGGGAGAAAGAGAGCGGGGGGGGGGGGGGGGGGGAGAAAGAGAGGGGGGGGGGGGAGAAAGAGAGGGGGGGGGGGAAAGAGAGAGGGGGGGGGGGAAAGAGAGAGGGGGGGGGAGAAAGAGAGGGGGGGGGGGAGAAAGAGAGCGGGGTGGGGGGGGGGGAGAAAGAGAGCGGGGTGGGGGGGGGGAGAAAGAGAGCGGGGTGGGTGGGGGGGGGGTAGAAAGAGAGCGGGGTGGGTGGGGGGGGGGGAGAAAGAGAGCGGGGTGGGTGGGGGGGGGGGAGAAAGAGAGGGGGGGGGGGAGAAAGAGAGGGGGGGGGAGAAAGAGAGGGGGGGGGGAGAAAGAGGGGGGGGGGGAGAAAGAGAGGGGGGGGGAGGAGAAAGAGAGGGGGGGGGGGAGAAAGAGAGGGGGGGGGGAGAAAGAGAGGAGGGGGGGAGAAAGAGGGGGGGGGGGAGAAAGAGGGGGGGGGGGAGAAAGAGGGGGGGGGAGAAAGAGAGGGGGGGGAGAAAGAGAGGGGGGGGAGAAAGAGAGCGGGGGGGGGGGGAGAAAGAGAGCGGGGGGGGGGGAGAAAGAGAGCGGGGGGGGGGGAGAAAGAGAGCGGGGGGGGGGGAGAAAGAGAGCGGGGGGGGGGGAGAAAGAGAGCGGGGGGGGGGGAGAAAGAGAGCGGGGGGGGGGGGAGAAAGAGAGCGGGGGGGGGGGGAGAAAGAGAGCGGGGGGGGGGGAGAAAGAGAGCGGGGGGGGGGGAGAAAGAGAGCGGGGGGGGGGGGAGAAAGAGAGCGGGGGGGGGAGAAAGAGAGCGGGGGGGGGAGAAAGAGAGCGGGGGGGGGAGAAAGAGAGGGGGGGGGGAGAAAGAGAGGGGGGGGGGAGGAGAAAGAGAGGGGGGGGGGGAGAAAGAGAGGGGGGGGGGAGAAAGAGAGGGGGGGGGGAGAAAGAGAGGGGGGGGGGGAGAAAGAGAGGGGGGGGGGAGAAAGAGAGGGGGGGGGGAGAAAGAGAGGGGGGGGGGAGAAAGAGAGGGGGGGGGGGAGAAAGAGAGGGGGGGGGGAGAAAGAGAGGGGGGGGGGAGAAAGAGAGGGGGGGGGGAGAAAGAGAGGGGGGGGGGAGAAAGAGAGGGGGGGGGAGAAAGAGAGGGGGGGGGGAGAAAGAGAGGGGGGGGGGGAGAAAGAGAGGGGGGGGGGGGAGAAAGAGAGGGGGGGGGGGGAGAAAGAGAGGGGGGGGGGGAGAAAGAGAGGGGGGGGGGGGAGAAAGAGAGGGGGGGGGGAGAAAGAGAGGGGGGGGGGGGAGAAAGAGAGGGGGGGGGGGAGAAAGAGAGGGGGGGGGGGAGAAAGAGAGGGGGGGGGGGGAGAAAGAGAGGGGGGGGGGAGAAAGAGAGGGGGGGGGGAGAAAGAGAGGGGGGGGGGGAGAAAGAGAGGGGGGGGGGGAGAAAGAGAGGGGGGGGGGAGAAAGAGAGGGGGGGGGGAGAAAGAGAGGGGGGGGGGAGAAAGAGAGGGGGGGGGGAGAAAGAGAGGGGGGGGGGAGAAAGAGAGGGGGGGGGGAGAAAGAGAGGGGGGGGGGAGAAAGAGAGGGGGGGGGGAGAAAGAGAGGGGGGGGGGGAGAAAGAGAGGGGGGGGGGGAGAAAGAGAGGGGGGGGGGGAGAAAGAGAGGGGGGGGGGGAGAAAGAGAGGGGGGGGGGGAGAAAGAGAGGGGGGGGGGAGAAAGAGAGGGGGGGGGGAGAAAGAGAGGGGGGGGGGAGAAAGAGAGGGGGGGGGGAGAAAGAGAGGGGGGGGGGAGAAAGAGAGGGGGGGGGGAGAAAGAGAGGGGGGGGGAGAAAGAGAGGGGGGGGGAGAAAGAGAGGGGGGGGGAGAAAGAGAGGGGGGGGGGAGAAAGAGAGGGGGGGGGGAGAAAGAGAGGGGGGGGGGAGAAAGAGAGGGGGGGGGGGGGAGAAAGAGAGGGGGGGGGGGGAGAAAGAGAGGGGGGGGGGGGAGAAAGAGAGGGGGGGGGGGGGAGAAAGAGAGGGGGGGGGGGAGAAAGAGAGGGGGGGGGGGAGAAGAGAGGGGGGGGGGGAGAAGAGAGGGGGGGGGGAGAAAGAGAGGGGGGGGGAGAAAGAGAGGGGGGGGGGAGAAAGAGAGGGGGGGGGGAGAAAGAGAGGGGGGGGGGAGAAAGAGAGGGGGGGGGAGAAAGAGAGGGGGGGGGGGAGAAGAGAGGGGGGGGGGGGAGAAGAGAGGGGGGGGGGGAGAAAGAGAGGGGGGGGGGGAGAAAGAGAGGGGGGGGGGGAGAAAGAGAGGGGGGGGGAGAGAAGAGAGGGGGGGGGGGAGAAAGAGAGGGGGGGGGGGAGAAAGAGAGGGGGGGGGGGAGAAAGAGAGGGGGGGGGGGAGAAGAGAGGGGGGGGGGGAGAAAGAGAGGGGGGGGGGGAGAAGAGAGGGGGGGGGGGAGAAAGAGAGGGGGGGGGGGAGAAGAGAGGGGGGGGGGGAGAAAGAGAGGGGGGGGGGGAGAAAGAGAGGGGGGGGGGGAGAAGAGAGGGTGGGGGGGAGAAAGAGAGGGTGGGGGGGAGAAAGAGAGGGTGGGGGGGAGAAAGAGAGGGTGGGGGGGAGAAAGAGAGGGTGGGGGGGAGAAGAGAGGGGGGGGGGGAGAAAGAGAGGGGGGGGGGGGAGAAAGAGAGGGGGGGGGGGAGAAAGAGAGGGGGGGGGGGAGAAAGAGAGGGGGGGGGGGAGAAAGGCGAGAAGTCTAACTCTCCATGTTGGCCTGCCCGGGCCGGTGATCATGCTGAGTCGCTTTCCCTCCCCCCGTGTCCCCTAAAACCGGGGCCTGTCTTGAGGCCACACGCTTACCTGGATGAGAGGAGCCGGGCGTGCTGCTGGCGCTGGCCGATACTACAGACCAAACAGGCGGCCAGAGCCCTGGCCGCAGTGGCGGGGTTTCTGGCCAAGGCCGAGAAGCATCTCCTTAGGGCCGGGGCCGCCATCGCACTGAGCGCTGGCCTCTGGGTTCCGGCTTGACTCTCGGTCTGGCGGCGCCCGGACACTCGGCCAATCTCCGGTGGAGGGAAATAATCAGAGCGCGGGTCCGCCCTCCTGTGCCGTCACTCCTGCTGGGGCCTCGGCTGATGCTGCCTGATTCAGGCCCGGCTGCGGCTCCAGATACCCCGTTCTGCTCTGTCGGCTGCAGGCGCCTCTCCCGCGGCCGCTCTCGGACGCTGCCCCTAACAAAGATGGCCCCGGCCTGGCGCGTTGCCATGGGGACGGGCCTAGCGGGGCCTAAAGCCTGCGCCGAGGAGTCAGTGCAAGGTCAGAGCAGCAGTTCGGCTGTTTGTTCATATAGAATAAAATAAAGTAACGAGGAGTTTCTGATTTATTAGTTGAAAATATATTGTGAGATTTAATACTGAAAATTTGTATATTATATAATGTGCGTGTCTAATGATCATTTACGTTCGCTTTATCGAGTTTACAAATTTCAATGCCTTTTTTATCGTTTAGCCGAAAGGATTTTCCCTATTGCTTCGATTGAACTCTTACAATAGACCCATTAAATTAATTATTTAATTAGAATGGTTTCTATGTGACTCAAGGACTGCAATGAAATATTTTCTGTGACGTTGCATTTAAAATAAGTGTTTAGTGAAGTTCCTTTTCAAATAATTGCCGTGCTTTTTAGTTTGCTTGTTTTTCATGTGTGTTGGTGAATTGCTGCCCCCAGATTTTCTCCTTGCTGCCCCGCTTGATCCGGTTTGGGTTGTTCAGGGTGAGAACAAGTATGGCATGTGCTCTGAGAGTCAGAGATTGCTTCCAGCAGCAACTCGACCTTGTCCTGAAGGAGGATCATTCTATACCTGAGGATCATTCTATACCTGAGGATCTTCGCTCTGAGCTCGAGACCTGTCTCAACAGTACCCATTCCCCTCACACAGTCCCCTTCGCCCTGCTGAGAAAACTTCACAAATTCTTACAAGAGAAAGGTCAGTGGTCGAGTTAGTTGCCTCTGGGTTGACCAGCCTGAACGTACCAGCTGCTAAAGCCTGGCTTGGGTATAAAATGAAAACCTGAGCCCTTTAATTTTTTTTTGCGCCCAACCAGACCCAACATGAATATCGTTCATCCATTCCAGCAGCAGACTATTCCTGCAGCTGGCGTTGTGGGAAATCATGGTCCTGATCCCGTGACTTCCCGGAAACAACACTGTCCAGCCCGATCTGACCCGAACCCAAATGCTGGACTTGAAATATAGACCCGAGCCGAGCCCGACACGTGTAGTTGGGTCTAGTCGGGCTCGGGTCAGGTAGCCAGGCTTTACCAGCTGCTGTATACTAGTTCCTGACTAGTTTTGCCATCTGCCCAAATTTGGACTAGGCTCTGCTGACATCTTGAAGATGTGAACAGGATAATCAAAGTCTTTTTATTGAACAGGGTCCAGCCTAGGTCTGATGAAAGGTCATTGAATGGAAATGTTAACTGTTTTTCTCTACAGATGCTGCATGTCCAGCATTTTCTGTTTCTATCTACAATAAAAGTCTTGTTTTTCATAACTATTTCAATTATTCTTTGTCTACTAATTTTGGGAGATATTTCCTGCATTTTCTGATTCTATGATTTCCAGCAGCTGCAGTATTTTGCTTTTTGTGCCTTGCCCACCATTCCTTCTTGATCCGACATCACTAAACACAGCATCTGGCCATTCATCCCAACAGTTTATTGTGAAACAAAAACAAGAAATGTTGGAATCACTCAGCAGGTCTGGCAGCATCTGTGGAAAGAGAAGCAAAGTTAACGTTTCGGGTCAGCGACCCTTCTTCGGAACCCTGTTTATTGTGAAAACTTGCTATGTGCAATTGGCTGTTGTGTGAGCCTATATTAAAACAGTGACTTTGCTTCAAAAGCAGTTTATTTGTGGGAAACTTTGGGATGTCCCAAGGATGCAGTAGACACTAAATAAATTCTGGTTCTTTATATTTTTCACAAGTGCATCTGTATCATAGCCTCACACTCAGTCTCTACAGTCTACTCAAACTATCTAAAATTAAGATGCATATCTTCACATCAAACTGGAGTGAAATTTATTTTACAAAGTTATATGAAGGTCTAACCATGCATATATATTATATGTATATATATGCATGTTTCTCACGTGCAGTAAAAGCAGGGGGATATTTAATGTCCATAAAATCTGTCAGACAAAGCCTCAATTAAGCATCTACTCCGAAGGACAGTCCCTCCAATAGTGCAGGGCTCCCTCACTGCTGCGCCTCTCACAGTGCAGCAATGAATCCACAACTTCTGACTCAGGAGGGAGAGTGAAGTGGGCTGTTGAGGCAGTGAGTTCCAGACCACACCACCCTCTGGATGAAAATTTTTTTCATCTTCCCTCTAATCTTTCTACCAATCATTTTAAATCTATGGCCCCTCGTCACTGACCTCTCTGCTAAGGTGAATAGACCCTTCAAATCCACTCTATACAGGCCCCTCAAAATTTTGTACATTTCAATCAGATCTCCCCGCCCCTCCCCTGCTCTGCGTTCCTGGCCTCTTGTACATACCCAATTTTAATCCTGCACCATTGGTGGCTGTGCCTTCAGTTGCCTGCACCCTAAACTCTGGAATGCCCTCCCTACACCTCTCCGCCTGTCCACCTCGCTTTCCTCCTTTAAAACATTCCTTAAAACCTACCTCTTTGTCCAAGCTTTTGGACACCTGACCTAGTATCTCCTTATGTGGCTCAGTGTCATTATTTGTTTTATAATGTCTTTGTGAAGCACCTTGGGATGTTTTATTACATTAAAGGTGCTATATAAATATAAGTAGTTGTTGTTGTTTTGTCTGCAGGGTTCCCTGTGTATCTACATGAACTTCTGGAAGGAGCAGAAATATTTACACCAGAAGTGAAACTGCCAGAGAGGGTCAGTATGGGTTAGAATACTGACTGGGAATCGGCCTCCTGCACAGCCTGAGGGGGAGGGTCATTCCCCGTAATCTAAACAATTAGAAGCATTGGTTTGTACCTGATGTGTGACAGAAATTGCCAATTCCATTATTCTGGAGAATGTGATGGTTTATTTGTATAAATGTGAACGTATTTTATTCAGTCGCACAATGTTTCTTCGAGGAATGCTGTTGTAAGCAGTTGCTGTTTTGATAAGCTTCTGAACCTCAAGATCACTGCACTAAACCATCTTCCTGTGTTGAAATCATAACTCTCGCCCAAGAGTGGAACTCCTCACATCTCTGTCCTTTAAAACCCAAACTTGGTGTCATGCATCAGATTTACTTCATCCTCGTCCTGCTCTGTTCCACCTGGTGCTGGCCTGCACTCTGCCCCTTGACTTTTCACCTGGATTAATCAGTCTTTTTTTTTAAATACTTGAAATTCCCTGTACTAAAAGCATTGGGCCCCCAAACTCCCCAGTATAAATGGCTGTCTGGGTATTGCATGTTCTAAGTGGAGGTCGAAGCAGAAAAGTTTATTTTTAATATGGAGCTGAGGTGGTCAGTGATTGAGGTTTAATGTAAGGCTGTCACTGGTGGCAGTTAAATTGTGAGCTTTTAAAGCTGTGCCAGTGTTGAGCTTTACATTGTGTCTACCAATCACTGATCAATTCCTGGCCACAAGAGTGCAGAAAGTGAGCAAGGGTGCTTTTAAGAGGTGAATCGTAGCTGTCATCCAACTCTCGCTGCCTGTGCTGAATTAGCTGGTCTCAGCTGCAACATTCCTGTGCAAAAATCCAGCGGTGTTCCAGCTGCTGATCACTATCCACTGATTCATACTGGCATATGCATGTGTGTGAATGCTGAGGCCAAGAGCACACTCACCTGTGCTTCCACCTCACACAGACAAATAACCTGTTGACTCTCCAGACTGGCATGTAGAGACACTTGGCTGAGGTATTCGTGCATAACAGCACCCATGGGAATGTATTCAAACAGGAGTTGGCACATTCGGGGTGGGAGGGGGAGGGAAAATTGGGTGGGTGAGTCTTATCTTGTTGGAGGTTAATCAGTTCTGAAATGTTAAAAGGCCCTTTTCTCACATCACATGCCCGTCTCTTTCAGAATCCAGAGCTGGTGGCCAGATTGGAGAAGATCAAAGCAAAGCTTGCAAACGAGGAATACAGACGGATTACCAAAAATGTCAACTGCCAGGTGTTGTAATCTATCCCAGCGTTTCTGATTCCGCTTCTCTTGTGATCGTCTGGTCTAGTCTGCAGCAAAAGAGCACTCCCTCTGTGAATGAAATTACACCCTCATCATAATTTTCCTTTGTTTCCCTTTTTGTAGCAGATAAACCGGTATGGCACTCTAGGAGATTTGGGAAGACAAGGTGAGAGGCTGACATGTTTACTCTGGATTGGTTTCCTTTTCTTCAAAGGGCACGACATGAATTGAGTTGGGCAGTCTCACACCAAGCTCCCCAGTGTCTACAGATTCATGACCCCAAACTGCCTCTAGATTCAGCACTAAATTGGCAGTGTGGAATGATTTAACGGTCACACTGGGACAGTAATGGGAACTCTTGGGGAATTGTAAAGGGAGCTTTACGTCCAACCATTCTACACCTCGGCCTGGAGCATTGGATGGACAGAATGGAGGTGATTCGCTCTCTATCTCACCCATTGTACCTGATCTCTGAGTGTTTGATGTTGAGACTGTGTGCTTGAAATAGAAGTGTTCTGTCTCCCAGACACAAACATCCTTTGTCTTGCTGAACACAAAATTCAAACAAAATAAGATATTGGAGCCATCGCTCCCTGCTCTCTGTCAGGTTACAGTGGAGTAGGACAGGAGCTGTTCATGTGTCAAACATATTTCCTGCACCAATGCTGTCCTGGGTAATGGCGAGGATGGAATTCAAATGGTGGATGCTTTTGGACTCGACCTCTCTATGTGTCTGCTTGGGAAGTGGGAGCTCGATCCCTTGAGCCTGTAATGAGTTGGGAAGGTTTGCTTAAATTTGCTTCTGTTTAATAGACTCTGTGTCAGTAGTGCTTTAAAACTCTCTGCCCCCCAGTGGGTGATGTCTTTATTGTAAAGAAGTGTTTGTGGTGTTGAATTTTGCTCTAAACTAGCAAAACAAAGCACAAAATGGGAGCTCGAGGAACAGCGCCTCATCTTTAGACTGGGCACTTTACAGCCTTCTGGACTCAACACTGAGTTCAGCTATTTTAGATCATAACATCTGCCCCCATTTTATTTTGTGATTTTTTTTTTTTGCTTTTTTTTTTCTTGTTATTTTGTTAATCCCTTTGCTTTGTATTCAGATGGCTGCTACCCTGCCATTTACACCTCATCCAGTCATATCTTTTGTTTCTTTACCCGCCCCATTACCACTCCCTTTGGCTTTGTACCATGAAACTTTTTGTCATTTAATCTCTCCTGCCCTCCACCCAGTCACACACCTTCCCTTTTGTTGTTCCTCTCATCCTCTCACCTTTTTACTTATTCAAAATCTATTACATTTCTCACTTTTCCCAGTTTTGATGAAAGGTCACAGACCTGGAACGTTAACTCTGTTTTTTTCTCCACAGATGCTGCCAGACCTGTTAAGTATTTCTAGCATTTTCTGATTTTCTTTCAGGTTTCCAGCATCTGCAGTATTTTGCTTTTAAATTTTGTTGACCTGTGCTGCTCATAGCCTCTTCAAGCCTCACTGAGCTCTCCCAAACTTTGCTGTTTTGTTTAACACAGTGCGATCGGTGAAGGCAGTGGTAGTAACCATCTTTAACTTCCTGGTGACGGTGGGGGCTGCATTTGTCTGCACGTACCTCGGCAGTCAGTACCTCTTCACGGACACAGCGGCGGTGAGTGTGACAGAACTTGTTGTACCCCACACAGCAAAAGGTTTGATGGGCACTGGAGAAGGTGAAGCACAACTGATCCAAGTGTAACGGATGAGCTCTTTGGGAAGGTTGAGAGGGAACATCATCAAATACAACTGGTTAGAGTCATACCTAGCACAAAGGAAGATGGTTGTGGTTGTTGGACGTCAATCATCTCAGCCCCAGGACATCACTGCAGGAGTTCCTCAGGATAGTGTCCTAGGCCCAACCATCTTCAGCTGCTTCATCAATGACCTTCCCATCATCAGAAAGTCAGAAGTAGGGCTGTTCACTGATGATTGCACAATGTTCACCATTCGCGACTCCTCAAATACTGAAGCAGTCTGTGCCCACATACAGCAAGACCTGGCTGGGTTAGCAAGTTTGCCGATGACACGAAGGTTGCTGGAGTTGTGGATAGTGTGGAAGGCTGTTGTAGGTTGCAGCGGGACATTGACAGGATGCAGAGCTGGGCTGAGAAGTGGCAGATGGAGTTCAACCTGGAAAAGTGTGAAGTGATTCATTTTGGAAGGTCGAATTTGAATGCAGAATACAGGCTTAAAGACAGGATTCTTGGTAGTGTGGAGGAACAGAGGGATCTTGGGATCCATGTCCATAGATCCCTCAAACTTGCCACCCAAGTTGATAGGGTTGTGAAGAAAGCGTATGGTGTGTTGGCTTTCATTAACAGGGGGATTGAGTTTAAGAGCCGTGAGGTTATGCTGCAGTTGTATAAAGCCCTGGTTAGACCACACTTGGAATATTGTGTTCAGTTCTGGTCGCCTCATTATAGGAAGGATGTGGAAGCTTTAGAGAGGGTGCAGAGGAGATTTACCAGGATGCTGCCTGGACTGGAGGGCATGTCTTACGAAGAAAGGTTGAGGGAGCTAGGGCTTTTCTCATTGGAGCAAAGAAGGATGAGAGGTGACTTGATAGAGGGGTACAAGATGATGAGAGGCAAAGATAGAGTGGATAGTCAGAGACCTTTTCCCAGGGTGGAAAGGGCTATCACCAGGGGGCATAATTTTAAGATGATTGGAGGAAGGTTTCGGGGAGATGTCAGAGGTAGGTTCTTTACACAGAGAGTGGTGGGTGCGTGGAATGTGCTGCCAGCGGTGATAGTAGAAGCAGATACATTAGGGACATTTAAGCGACTCTTGGATAGGTACATGGATGATAGTAGAATGAAGGGTAGGTAGGTAGTTTGATCCTAGAGTAGGTTAAAGGTTCGGCACAACATCGTGGGCCGAAGGGCCTGTACTGTTCTATGTTCTAACATTCAGACTTGGTCTGATAAGTGGCAAGTAACATTCGCACCACACAAGTGCCAGGTAATGAGCATCTCAAACAAGAGAGAATCTAACCATCTCCCCTTGACATGCAACGGCATTACCGTTGCTAAATCCTCCACTATCGACATCCTGGGGGGGGTTACCATTGACCAGAAACTGGACTGGACTAGCCACATAAATACTGTGGTTACTACAGCAGGTCAGAGGCTCAAAGTTCTGCAGCGAGTAACCCACCTCCTAACTCCCCAAAGCCTGTCCACCATCTACTAGGCATGTTTAGGGAGGTGGTCACACCGCAGGTTCGGAGCATGCAGGCAGAGAAGGAATGTGTACTGCCAGGCAGTCTAAGAGAACCAGGCAGGCAGTGCAGGAGTCCTCTGAGTCTATCTTACTTGCGAATCGGTTTTCCATTTTGGATACTGGTGAGAGTGATGGTTCCTTGGGGGAGTGCAGCCAGAGCAAAATCTGTGGCACCATGGATGACTCAGCTGCACAGGAAGGGAGGAAGAAGAGTGGAAGAGCAATAGTGATAGGGATTTGATAGTAAGGGGATCAGGCAGGCATTTCTGCGGCAGTAAACGTGACTCCAGGATTCTGTGTTGCCTCCCTGGTGCCAGGGTCAAGGATGTCACAGCGACTGCAGGACATCCTTCTGGGGGAGGGTGAACAGCCAGAGGTCGTGGTCTATATTGGTACCAATGACATAGGTAGGAAGAGGGATGAGGTCCTGAAAGCAGATTTCAGGGAGTTAGGAAGGAAAGTAAAAAGCAGGACCTCCAAAGCAGTAATCTCAGGATTACTCCAGTGCCACGTGCTAGTGAGCATAGGAATAGGAAGATTGATCGATTGAACACGTGGCTGGAGAATTGGTGTAGGAAGGAAGGCATCAGATTTCTGAGGCATTGGGACCAGTTCTGGGGCAAGTGCGACCTGTACAAGATGGACAGGCTACACCTTAACAGGACCGGAACTAATATCCTCGCAGGGAAATTTGCTGGTGCTGTTGGGGAGGGTTTGAACTAGCTTGTCAGGGCGATGGGAACCTGAGGGGTAGCTCAAATTGGAAGGAAGTAAAGCTGGTAACAGGAGGTAGAAAAGTAGCAAGCAACATTAGAAGGCAGGCAAAACAAAGGCAAGTATCAACTAGGCTTAGAATGCAGAATAATGTCAAGAAGACATGGTTAAGGGCACTCTACCTGAATGCACGCAGCATTCGTAACAAGGTCGATGATTTAAAAGCCCAAATAGAGGTAAATCGGTATGATCTCTGATTGCCATAGCGGAAACGTGGCTACATGATGACCAAGATTGGGAACTGAATACTCAAGGATGTTCAACATTTAGAAAGAACAGGCAAAAAGGAAAAGGAGGTGGTGTTGTCCTGATAGGAAGGGATGGGATCAGTACATTAGTAAGGGAGGATCTCAGATCAGAAGAACAAAATGTGGAATCTGTTTGGGTGGAGCTAAGAAACAGCAAGGGGCAGCAAACATTGGTAGGAGTTGTTTATAGGCCACCAAACAGTAGTGGTGGTGTGGGGCATGGTATTAATCAAGAGATTAGAGAAGCATGCAGCATGGGTAATAGAGTAATCATGGGTGACAACAATCTGCATATAGACTGGGTTAATCTAATGAGCACTAATGCTGTGGAGGATGAGTTTCTGGAGTGTGTTAGGGTTGGTTTTCTAGCGCAGTATGTTGAGGAACCGACTAGAGAACAGGCTGTTTTAGATCTAATATTATGTAATGAGAAAGGGCTAATTAATAATCTTGTTGTAAAAGAACCTTTAGGGATGAGTGACCATAATGTGATAGAATTTTACATTATGTTTGAAATTGAGGTAGTTCAATCTGAAGCCAGGGTGTTAAATTTGAACAAAGGAAATTATGAAGGTATGAGGGGCAAATTGGCTGAGGTGGATTGGGAAAATACATTAAAAGGTTTGACAGTACATAGGCAATGGATAGTCTTGAAAGAAATATTACACAGTTTACAGCAACTATACATTCCTTCAAGGCACAAAAACCCAAAAAGGAAAGGCAGTCAACCATGGATAACAAAGGAAGTTAAGGATTGTATAAGATTTAAAAAAAGGCATATAAGGTTGCCAGAAATAGTAGTAAACCTGAAGTTTGGGAGGATTTTAGAATACAGCAAAGGAGGATGAAGAAATTGATAAAGAAAGGGAGAATAGAATATGAACGTAAGCTAGCAAAAAACAGACTGTAAAAGCTTCTATAGGTACGTAAAAAGGAAACATTTGGTTAAGACAAATGTGGGTCCATTACAGGCAGAGTCAGGAGAATTTATAATGGGAAATAGAGAAATGGCAGAGAAGCTAAATGATTACTTTATGTCTGTCTTCACTGAGGAAGATACAAGAAATCTCCTAGAATTAGAGATCCAAGGGATTAGGGAGAATGAGGAATTGAAGGAAATTAGTTAGAAGGTTGTATTGGAGAAATTAATGGGGCTGAAGGTTGATAAGCCCCCGGGATCTGATATTCTGCATCCCAGAGTGTTGAAAGAGGTAGCTGTGGAGATAGTGGATGTATTGGTAATCATCTTCCAAAATTCTATAGACTCTGGACTGGTTCCTGCAGATCGGAAGGTTGCAAATGTCACCCCACTATTTAAGAAGGGAGGGAGAGAGAAAACAGGGAATTACAGACCTGTTAGCCTTACATCAGTCATTGGGAAAATGCTAGAATCTATTCTAAAGGATGTGATAAATGGACATTTGGATAATAATAATCTGATTGGGCATAGCCAACATGGATTTGTGAATGGGAAATCATACTTAACGAACCTGTTGGAATTTTTTGAGGATGTTACTAACAGAATTAATAAAGGGGAGTTGGTGGACGTGGTATTCTTGGATTTTCAGAAGGCTTTTGAGAAATGATATAGGCACTGGAGATCAAGACGTAGACTCAGTCTGAGTAGAAATAAGAAATAGCAAAGGAAAGAAGTCCCTGGTGGGAATAATCTATAGGTCCCCAAACAGTAGTTCCGCATTGGGACACAGTATAAACCAGGAAATACTGGGGCCTTCTACGAAAGGTACGGCAATAATAATGGGTGATTTTAATATGCATTTCGACTTGATTAATCAAATTGGCAAAGGTAGCCTCGAGGGAGAGTTCATTGAATGTATGAGAGATTGTTTTTTGGAGCAACATGTTGTGGAACCAACCAGGAAGCAGGCTGTTCTAGATTTGGTATTGTGTAATGATCTCATAGTTAAGGATCCTCTAGGGAAGAGTGATCATAGCATGCTAGAATTTCAAATTCAGTTTGAGGGCGAGAAACTGGAGTCCCACACTAACGTTCTGGAGTTAAACAAAGGTAATTACATAGGCATGAGGACAGATTTGGCCCTAGTGGACTGGGCAGGAAGACTAAAAGATAGGACAGTTGATGAGCAGTGGCAGATGTTTAAGGAGATATTCAGTTCCTCCCAACTAAAGTATATTCCAGAGACGAAGAAAGATTCTAAGAGGGGGAAAAAACATCCATGGCTAAGCAAGGAAATTAAGGATAACATAAAGATAAAAACTAAGGCATACCATATTGCAAAGGCCAGTGGCAGGCTGGAAGATTGGGAAACTTTTAAAGATCAACAAAGGGTTACTAAAAAAGTAATAAAAAGAGAAAAGGTAAATTATGAAAGAAAACTAGCGCAAAATATAAAAACGGATAGCAAAAGCTTCTATAAGTATATAAAAGGGAAGAGAGTATCTAAAGTGAATGTTGGTCCCTTGGAGGATGAGACTGGGGAGTTAATAGAGGGGAACACAGAAATGGCGGAGAAATTAAATCAATATTTTGCCTCAGTTTTCATGGTGGAGGACACTAGTACCATCCCAATAGTAACAGGTAATGCAGAGGTTATAGAAAGTGAGGAACTTAGAAAAATCATCATCACTAGGGAAAAATTACTGAGCAAACTATTGGGATTGAAGGCAGACAAGTCCCCAGGGCCTGATGGCCTACATCCTAGGGTCTTAAAGGAAGTGGCAGCGGAGATAGTGGATCCATTGGTTATGATATTCCAAAATTCCCTGTATGCGGGAAAGGTTCCAGTGGATTGGAAAAAAGCTAATATCAAAAAGGGATCGTATTCAAAAAGGGAGGGAGGCAGAAAGTAGGAAACTATCGACCAGTTAGTTTAACATCTGTTGTTGTGAAATTGTTAGAATCCATTATTAAGGAAGTAATAAACAGGACATTTATAAAGTTAAAACACAATCCATCAGAGTGAGCATGGTTTTATGAAGGGTAAATCGCGTTTGACTAATTTGCTAGAGTCCTTCGAAGCTGTGACAAGCAAAGTGGATAATGAGAATCTTGTAGATGTAGTATATCTGGACTTACAGAAGACATTTGATAAAGTGCCACACAAAAGGGTAATACACAAGGTAAGATCACATGGGGTTAGGGGCAATTTATTAGCTTGGATAGAGGATTGGCTAACCAACAGAAAACAGAGTCGGGATAAATGGGTCTTTTTCTGGTGGGCAAAATGTAACTAGTGGGGTGCCACAGGGTTCAGTCCTTGGGCCCCAACTATTTACAATCTATATTAATGACTTGGATGTAGGGATAGAAGGTACTATAGCCAAATTTGCAGATGACACTAAAATAGGTGGGATAGTAAGCTGCAATAAAGAAATAAGAAATTTACAAATGGATATGCATAGGTTAGGTGAATGGGCCAAAATTTAGCAGATGGAGTTTAATGTGGATAAGTGTGAGGTTATCCATTTTGGTCGGAAGAATAGAAAGGCAAATTATTATCTAAATGGAGAGAAACTTCAGAGTGCTTCAGTGCAGAGGGATCTGGGTGTCCTCGTGCATGAATCGCAGAAAACTAATATGCAGGTGCAGCAGGTAATAAGGAAGGCAAATGGAATTTTGGTATTTATTGCTAAAGGAATAGAATATAAAAGTAGGGAAGTGTTGTTGCAACTGTACAAGGCATTGGTGAGACCGCACCTGGAGTATTGTGTACAGTTTTGGTCGCCTTACTTGAGGAGAGATGTAGTTGCATTGGAGGCAGTTCAGAGGAGGTTCACTAGATTGATTCCAGAGATGAGGGGTTTGTCTTATGAAGAGAGATTGAGCAGTTTAGGCCTTTACTCTCTAGAGTTTAGAAGAATGAGAGGAGATCTAATTGAGGTAAAAAGATGATTAAGGGGATTGACAAAGCAGACGTAGAGAGGATGTTTCCTCTGGTGGGGCAATCTAGAATGAGAGGTCATAATTTTAGGATAAAGGGTAGCAGATTTAAAACAGAGATGAGGAGAAATTACTTCTCTCAAAGGTTCATGAGTCTGTGGAATTCACTACCCCAGAGTGCGGTGGATGCCGCGATATTGAGTAAATTTAAGGAACTGATAGACAGATTTTTAATTAGTAATGGGTTGAAGGGTTATGGGGAACAGGCAGGAAAGCGGGGGTGAGGCCAAGATGAGATCAGCCATGATCGTATTGAATGGCGGAGCAGGCTTGAGGGGCTGAATTGCCTACTTCTGCTCCTAGTTCTTATGTTCTTAAGTGCCCCACAGGAGGTTGTTTAGCAAAATTAAAGCACATGGGATAGGAGGTAATATACTGGCATGGATTAAGGATTGGTTAACAGGCAGAAAGCAGAGAGTAGGAATAAACGAGTCATTCTCGCATTGGCAGGCTGTGACTAGTGAGGTAAAGGCCTACTCAGGTCGTGAAAAAGAACCCAACCCAAACCCGACCGATCCACAGCGGACCCGAGCCTGACCCGACCATCCCTTTACTTACCTTCCGGCTGGGCAGCTCCAGGAAGCTGCAGCACATGCGTGATGACGTCATAGTGATGTCACTCGCTCACTGCACAGGCTCAGTTTTGTTCCGGACTCCCAACTCAGGTAAGTTTTTTATTTTTAGTACTTACCAGCAGAGCACTTACCGTGTGTCTCCGGCCCGACCTGAGCACGACCCCGACCCGGCCCGACCTGAACCCGAAAGCCGGACCCGGAAGAGGGACCCGACCTGACCCGAATCCGACACACATGTCGTCGGGTCCCGGGTACAGCAGGGGCCAGTTATTCACAGTATATATCAATGATTTGGATGTGGGGACCAAATGTAGTATTTCCAAGTTCGCGGATGACACAAAACTAGGTGGGAATGTGTGTTGTGAGGAAGATGCAAAGTAGCTTCAAGGGATTTGAACAGACTTAGTGAGTGGGCAAGAATGTGGCAGATGGAATATCATATGGTAAAATGTGAGGTTATCCATTTTTGTAGGAGGAATAGATGTGCAGAGTATTTCTTAAATGATAAGAGATTAGAAAGTGTATCTGTACGAAGGCACCTGGGTGTCCTTGTCAATAATTCACTGAAAGCTAACATGCAGGTGCAACAAGCAGTTAAGAAGGCTAATGGTATGTTAGCCTTTATCACAAGAGGATTTGAGTACAGGAGTAGCAAAGTCTTGCTTCAATTGTATAGAACCTTGGTTAGACCACATCTGGAGTACTGTGTGCAGTTTTGGTCCCCTTACCTTTGGAAGGATATTATTGCCATAGAGGGAGTGCAACGAAGGTTCACCAGACTTGTTCCCGGGATGGCGGGACTGTCCTATGAAGAGAGATTGGGGAAACTGGGCCTGTATTCTGTAGAGTTTTGAAGAATGAGATGTGACCTAATTGAAACCTACAAAATACTTAAAGGGATAGACAGGGTAGATGCAGCTAAGATGTTTCCCCTGGCTGGGGAGTCTAGAACCAGGGGACACAATTTCAAAATAAGGGGGAAGCCACTTAGGACTGAGATGAGGAGAAATGTCTTTACTCAGAGGGCTGTGAATCTTTGGAATTCTCGACCTCAGAGGGTGTGGAAGCTCAGTCATTGAGTATGTTTAAAGCAGAGATTGACAGATTTCTAAATACAAATGACATAAGGGGATATGAGGATAGTGTGGGGAAAAAGGCATTGAAGTGGATGATCAGCCATGATCATACTGAATGGCGGAGCAGGCTTAATGGGCTGAATGGCCCAGTCCTGCTCCAATGTTCCTGTGTTCCTAAGTCAGGAGTGTGATGGAGTACTCTCCACTTGCCTGGATGGGTGCAGCTCCAACAACACTCGGGAAGCTTGACACCATCCAGGACAAAGCAGCCCGTTTGATTGGCACCCCATCCACCACCTTCAACATTCACTCCCTCCACCACTAATTCACAGTGGCAGCAGCGTGTACCATATACAAGATGCACTGCAACTCGCCAAGCCTCCTTCAACAGCACCACCTTCCAAACCCACGACCTCTTCCATCTAGAAGGACAAGGGCAGCAGATGTGTGGGAACATCACCACTTGCAAGTTACCCTCCAAGTCACACACCATCCTGACTTGGAACTATATCGCTGTTCCTTCACTGTCGCTGGGTCAAAATCCTGGAACTTCCCAGCAGCAATTCAAGAAGGCAGCTCACCATCACCTTCTCAAGGGCAATTAGGGATGGGCAACAAATGCTGAGCTTGCCAGCGACGCCCACATCCCATGAAATAAATTGAAAAAAATGAAGAAAGTAATGTTATAGATGAGATAAAAACACAGAAATTGTTTTCTCAGGCAAGTGGGTTGGTAACCAGAGGTCACAGATTTTAAATAATTGGCAACAGAATTAGAGGGGAGATGAGGAGAATTGTTCTCACTTAAAGGATTGTTCTGATCTGGAACACATTACCTGAAAGGGTGATAGAATCAGATTCCAAAGGAATGTCAAAGGGCAATTGGACATGTACTTGAAGAGAACGAATTTGCAAGGTCATGGGGGAAAAAGCTAGGTTGTGGGACTAAATTGGAAAGTGCTTTCAAAGAATCGACGCAGGCACGACTAGCCACAACGGCTGCTGTTGTGCTCTACAATTCTATGATTCTATGAATATTACCATTAAGTAAGACACACCTATAGGAGAGGACTTACAGTAAATACTATGATGCGAGGGTTAATACATTAGCAAAATGGGCTTTGATGGGTCAGTTAATATAGTAAGTGCACTGGACACAGAAAAGGCTCTGTGCCTTAATAATATCCCAGCTGTAATGCTGAAGATAATCTGTCCTCCACCATAAGGTCAGGAGTGGGGCTATTCACTGATTCCTGAGTTCAGCTCCCTTCACAACGCCTCTGATAATGAAGTACCCCATCCGAGCCAACAGCAAGGCCAGCTGAATATCCAGACTTGGGCTGAAAAGTGAATTGTAACGTCACAAAAGTTCCAGATAATAACTTTCTCCAACAGCAGAAAGCACAGCCATCTTCCCCACCATCAACATCTTGTCAGGACCATTGACCAGGAGCAGCCATCTCAACACCATGGCTCCAAATGCAGGGCAGAGGCTGGATATTCAGCGATGAGTGACTCACCTCCTGACTCCCCAAAACCATCTTCAGGGCTCAAATCTGGAGTGTGAAGGAATATTCACTTTTCACCTGGATGGTGCATTCTCAGCAACACAAAACTCCACACCATCTGGGACAGAGTGGTTCGCTTGATCGGTGTGCCTGTCATTGGACGCGATATTCACCCCTTCCCGCAGCACACCATGGCTGCACGGTGTCCAATCTGTAGGTTGCCCTGCAGCAACTCACTAAGGTTAACTCGAGAGCTCCTCCTTTCCCTGTGACCCCCTACTGTTAAGGTGGGCAAGAGCAGCAGTGTCAGGGGAACATCATTGTTCCCCTCACAGTCCTGAGTTGGACATATATCAATCATGTATTAGGATCTGGAATGCACTGTCTGAGTGTGTGGTGGAGGCAGGTTCAGTGAGTGTTTAGGATCTGGAATGCACTGTCTGAGAGTGTGGTGGAGGCAGGTTCAGTGAGTGTTTAGGATCTGGAATGCACTGCCTGAGAGTGTGGTGGAGGCAGGTTCAGTGAGTGTTTAGGATCTGGAATGCACTGCCTGAGAGTGTGGTGGAGGCAGGTTCAGTGAGTGTTTAGGATCTGGAATGCTCTGCCTGAGAGTGTGGTGGAGGCAGATTCAGTGAGTGTTTAGGATTTGGAATGCACTGCCTGAGAGTGTGGTGGAGGCAGGTTCAGTGAGTGTTTAGGATTTGGAATGCACTGCCTGAGAGTGTGGTGGAGGCAGGTTCAGTGAGTGTTTAGGATCTGGAATGCACTGTCTGAGAGTGTGGTGGAGGCAGGTTCAGTGAGTGTTTAGGATCTGGAATGCACTGCCTGAGAGTGTGGTGGAGGCAGGTTCAGTGAGTGTTTAGGATCTGGAATGCACTGTCTGAGAGTGTGGTGGAGGCAGGTTCAGTGAGTGTTTAGGATCTGGAATGCACTGTCTGAGAGTGTGGTGGAGGCAGGTTCAGTGAGTGTTTAGGATCTGGAATGCTCTGCCTGAGAGTGTGGTGGAGGCAGGTTCAGTGAGTGTTTAGGATCTGGAATGCACTGCCTGAGAGTGTGGTGGAGGCAGGTTCAGTGAGTGTTTAGGATCTGGAATGCACTGTCTGAGAGTGTGGTGGAGGCAGGTTCAGTGAGTGTTTAGGATCTGGAATGCACTGTCTGAGAGTGTGGTGGAGGCAGGTTCAGTGAGTGTTTAGGATCTGGAATGCTCTGCCTGAGAGTGTGGTGGAGGCAGGTTCAGTGAGTGTTTAGGATCTGGAATGCACTGTCTGAGAGTGTGGTGGAGGCAGGTTCAGTGAGTGTTTAGGATCTGGAATGCACTGCCTGAGAGTGTGGTGCAGGCGGGTTCAGTGAGTGTTTAGGATCTGGAATGCACTGTCTGAGAGTGTGGTGGAGGCAGGTTCAGTGAGTGTTTAGGATCTGGAATGCACTGCCTGAGAGTGTGGTGGAGGCAGGTTCAGTGAGTGTTTAGGATCTGGAATGAACTGTCTGAGAGTGTGGTGGAGGCAACTCAATCGTGGCGTTCAAAAGGGAATTGCTAATTATCTGAAGAGAAACAATTTGCAGGGCTTTGGGAAAAATCAGGGCAATGGAACTAGGTAAGTTGCTCTTGTAGAGAGCCGGCATGGACACAGAATTGTTACAGTGCAGAAGGAGGCCATTTGGCCCATCATATCCGTACTGGCTCTCTGAAAGAGCAATTCCATTCCCCCACCTTCTCCCCATAACTGCACATTCTTCATTTTCATATAACTTTCTAATTCCCTTTTTGAATACTTCAATTGTACCTGCCTCCACCACATTCTCAGACAGTGCATTCCAGATCTTAACCACTCGCTGCGTGAAAAAGTTTTTCCTCATCTCATTTTTGTTCCTTTTACCAAATATTTTAAATCTGTGCCCTCTCATTCTTGATCCTTCCACAAGTGGGAACAGTTTCTCTCTATCACTCTGTCCAGACCCCTCATGATTTTGAATACCTCTATCAAATCACCTCTCAGCCTTCTCTTCTCCAAGGAAAACAGTCCTAGCTTCTCCAATCTATCTACAAAACTGAAATTCCTCATCCCTGGAACCATTATCGTGCATCTTTTCTGTACTCTCTCCAAAGCCCTCACGTCTTTCCTGTAGTGCGGTGCCCAGAACTGAACGCAATACTCCAGCTGAGGCTGAACTAGTGTCTTATATAAGTGCCACACAACTTCCTTGCTCTTGTACTCTATGCCCCTATTAATAAATACTGTATGCTTTATTGACTGCTCTCTCAACCAGACCTGCCACCTTCAGTGACTTAGCGCATATACTCCCAGGTCCCTCTGCTCCTGCACCCTCTTTAGAATTGTACCCTTTATTTTATATTGTCTCTCCATGTCCCTCCTACCAAAATGAATCACTTCACATTCCTCTGCATTGAACTTCATCTGCCACCTGTCTGCCCAGGGGAGAGTTAGTGGCAGAGGGATGGGTTTTGATGGGAGATAGTGGCAGAGCGATGGGTTTTGATGGGAGTTAGTGGCAGAGGGGTGGGCTTTGAGGGGAGGGTTCGTGGCAGGGGGATGGGTTTTGATGGAAGAGTTCGTGGCCGAGGAATGGGTTTCGATGGGAGTGTTAGTGGTCGAGGAATGGGTTTCGATGGGAGTGTTAGTGGTCAAGGAATGGGTTGCGATGGGAGTGTTAGTGGTCGAGGAATGGGTTTTAATGGGATTTAGTGGCCGACTAATGGGTTTTGATGGGAGATGGTGGCAGAGGGATGGGGTTTGATGGGAGTTAGTGGCCGAGGAATGGGTTTTGATGGGAGTTAGTGGCAGAGGGTTGGTGGCCAAAGGAATGGGTTTTGATGGGAGATAGAGGCAGAGGGATGGGTTTTGATGGCAGTTACTGGCCGAGGAATGGTTTTGATGGCAGTTACTGGCCGAGGAATGGGTTTTGATGGGAGTTAGTGGTAGAAGGATGGGTTTCGATGGGAGTTATTGGTAGAGGGATGGGCTTTGATGGGAGTTAGTAGCAAAGGGGTGTGTTTCGATGGGAGAGTTACTGGCCGAGGGATGGGTTTTGATGGGAGCTAGTGGCAAAGGGATGGGCTTTGATGGGAGTTAGTGGCAGAGGAATGGGTTTTGATGGGAGTTAGTAGCAAAGGGGTGTGTTTCGATGGGAGAGTTACTGGCCGAGGGATGGGTTTTGATGGGAGCTAGTGGCAAAGGGATGGGCTTTGATGGGAGTTAGTGGCAAAGGGATGGGTTTTGATGGGGGAGTTAGTGGCAAAGGGATGGGTTTTGATGGGAGTTAGTGGCAAAGGGATGGGTTTTGATGGGAGTTAGTGGCAACGGATGGGTTTTGATGGGGGAGTTAGTGGCAAAGGGATGAGTTTCGATGGGTTTCAGTGGGAGTTAGTGGCAAAGGGATGGGTTTTGATGGGAGTTAGTGGCAAAGGGATGGGTTTTGATGGGGGAGTTAGTGGCAAAGGGATGGGTTTTGATGGGAGCTAGTGGCAAAGGGATGGGTTTTGATGGGAGTTAGTGGCAAAGGGATGGGTTTTGATGGGAGTTAGTGGCAAAGGGATGGGTTTTGATGGGGGAGTTAGTGGCAAAGGGATGGGTTTTGATGGGGGAGTTAGTGGCAAAGGGATGGGTTTTGATGGGGGAGTTAGTGGCAAAGGGATGGGTTTTGATGGGGGAGTTAGTGGCAAAGGGATGGGTTTTGATGGGGGAGTTAGTGGCAAAGGGATGAGTTTCGATGGGAGTTTCTGGCAGAGGGATGGGTTTTGATAGGAGTTAGTGGCAGAGGGATGGATTTCGATGGGAGTTAGTGGCAGAGGGATGGGTTTCGATGGGAGTTAGTGGCAGAGGGATGGGTTTCGATGGGTTTCAATGGGAGTTAGTGGAAAAGGGATGGGTTTTGATGGCAGTTAGTGGCAAAGGGATGGGTTTCGATGGGAGGGTTCGTGGCAGGGGGATGGGTTTTGATGGGAGTTAGTGGCAAAGGGATGGGTTTCGATGGGAGGGTTCGTGGCAGGGGGATGGGTTTCGATGGGGAAAATGGCCCCTTTCTGGTCCATGAACATTTGTGAATGGGCAAAGTCTGGTTGTTTCGATGGGAGGGTTCGTGGCAGAGGGATGGGTTTTGATGGGTGTTCGTGGCAGAGGGATGTGTATCGATGGGAGAGTTAGTGGCAGAGGGGTGAGTTTTGATGCAAGTTACTGGCAGAAGTATTGGCATTCGATGGGAAGGTTAGTGGCAGAGCAAAGGGTTTCGATGGGAGTTAGTGACAGGCCTGGGTTTTGATGGGAGTTAGTGGCAGAGAGATGGGTTTTGATGGGAGTTAGTGGCAGAGGGATGGGTTTTGATGGGAGGGCTCGTGGCGGAGGGTCTGTTTCCGAATACAATCCAGGTGATCCCTGTGGGAATGTGGGTGTTTCTGAATTTCGCCGGTCAAGTTGTATAAGTACCTGTATAAGATATGATAACTGTTTACACAGAATATGACTGACTGCTTGTGGGTCAAATGCTTTACTCTGCGGAATATAACTGAAGGAATCTGATACATGCAATGAGTGAACGTGTGTTACCGGTAATACCTTGTGCTGAGGTAGGGCACTCAGTGGAATTCAGTGCTCCGAGACCCAGGAACAGGGCTGACACATTCTCTGTTTGCTGTGTGACTTGTTCTCTCTCTCTCTGTCTCTCGCAGCGCGTTCTTTCTGCACTGATTGTGGCCTCCGTGGTGGGTTTTGCAGAACTCTATGTGCTTGTGCGGACAATGGAAGGAGAGCTGGGAGAGATGTAGCACACTGCTGAATAACCCTGTGTTGTCACCGCATCTCATTTAACAGGACACGATTTGTGTTCCATTGGCTCTGTGTTTAACCGGGATCTGCTTCGTAAACTGGTTCATGTGATGCTGCATATTGTGGGGATGTTTGAAGCTTCTCATTATAAATTCTGACTTTGTGCTAGATACCTGATATAAGCAAAATTTAATTCATTCCACTTTATTTGCCACTTTGGGGGAGTTAAGGATTTAACCAGATATTGTGGGACTAGAGTCAAGTACCGACCAGACTGGGTGAGAATAGCAGGTTCTGAAGGACATTAATGAATCAGTTGGATTTTTACAACAATCCATCAGATATCATGGTCACTTTTTTTCTATTAAATTCAGTTTCACAACTCCGAATCAACCTGTGGGTTACGAGTCGAGGCCCAGCACGACTGCACTAGAATCGTAATCATTTACAGCACAGAAGGAGGCCATTCGGCCCATCAAATCCATGCCGGCCTTCCACGTAGCTATGTTGTCAATCCCACTTCCCGGTTCAATCCCCGTAGTTCTGCAAGTCTATTTCTCTCAGGTGACCATCCAACTTCCTCTTGAAGCCATTGATCGTCTCCGCTTCCACCACCCTTGTGGGCAGCGAGTTCCAGGTCATTACTATCCGCTGCATGAAAAAGTGCTTCCTCATATTCCCCATGCATCTTTTGTCCAAAACGTTCACCCTGTGTCCCCTAAACCTTGTACCAAGTTCTGGAACAGTTTTGGGATCGGGTGCACTGGGTTGATACTGCACTGAGCTGGAACCGAGAGGAGCCATTTGCAGAGCTGAATTTGGGTGCATGGGCGAGGTCATGGGGGAGTGGCGGGGTGAAGTATGGCCAGGATTGGGGAGGGTGTATGCTGGGAGGGGGAGTGGGGTACGGGTAGGTAGGAGAGGTAATACCAAATGCCTGGTGTCAATGGAGTGGGGGCCAATGCCCACCCTCCTATCAGTACTTTTTCTAAGATCAAGAGCTCACTGGGGCCGCCCGGTTAGGGTTACCCCCAGTTCCTGGTTGGAGCTGTCACCCAGATAGGGTTACCCATGGTTCCTGGTTGGAGCTGCCTGGTTTGGAACTGAACAGTCTGGCTATCAGTGTCTGGAAATTTTATAAAATGTTAAGCAAATGACCATTGTGAAATAAATTTTCATTTTCTCATTTACTGATGTGTTTTACAATGGTGAGCTGAGTGTGTGACATATGAAACCTATCACCAGGCTGAACATTCACCAAACTACTGAGAAACCCACATAAATTGTATTTCTGTGTATCCAATATGAAATGCTCAGTCACTTAACCAACAGTGGAGATATGAACCAATATTTATCCCTCAACCAAAATCACTTTTTAAAATCTGATTACAGTTAATTACAGTTTGTGTGATCTTGCTGTGAAATTTTCTGCTCTGTTTCCTACATTACAACAGTGACTACATTTCAAATATGTTTCATGAGCACAGTGTAGAGGGAGCTTTACTCTGTATCTAGCCCCTTTTTTTTTAAGGTAGCCTTTATACCCCAGGCCCCTTTTATGTATGTTATGTCGAGGGGCCTTTATTCCTCAGGTGCCCCTCATATAGATTTTAAAAATAACTTTATTCAAATCAAATAAATAAAACAAAATTTAAATTAAATTGCCATTTTCGGCATCGATGATGCACTCCAGTCTCTGCGGTGCCCACCGGTCGCGGAAGGCCTCAAGCGTACCTGCGGACACCGCATGCTCCTTCTCCAGGGACACCCAGGCACAAACGTAACCGCAGAAGAGGGGCAGGCAATCACGGCGGACGGTCCCCCTGACGGCACACAGTCTGGACCTGTGAAATGCCACCTTGGCCAGACCCAGAAGCAGACTGACGAGATCATCCTGCTGGCTCACACCCCTCCCCATCGGGTGCCCAAAGATCAGGAACTGAAGGGGCTGAAGTGCAGCCAAAACTTGAGGAGCTGCCCCTTTAAATATGCAAACAGGGGCTGCAACCTCACATATTCCATATATACGTGGAACACTGACTTGTCCAGGCCGCAGAAATTACAGGCGGCCTGGGAGTCCGTGAACCTGCTTAAAAGTCTATTGCACGGGACTGCCCTGTGCAACACCCTCCACCCCAGGTCCCCGAAGTAAAGGGGCAGGATTCCCATGTAGAGAGACCTCCTCTGGGGTTTCCCCTCGCCGCCAAATGGCAACACGGACCGCCAGGGCATGTCCGGCCGGCTGACGAGGGCAAGGAAGTGAAGAGTGTGCAGGAGCAACCTGGATAGGAAACCCCTCCGCGCCAATTGGAATGGCACGGAAGACATTTCCAAGCGGTGGCTCGGGTTGTGCGGGACCGGCTCCCGAGGAGGTTTTTGGGGCCTGAGTTCGATGAGCAGTTCCAGCCGAGCAGGGGTCAGCTCAGTCGGGAGCGCTCCGCCCTTCCGAGCCCCCTCATCACCCGCAGTGAGGGGCGTTCCGGAGGCTTCGGCTACTCCTCCGCCTGTCAGTCCGTCCCCGGAGCTGGCCACCCGGGCAGCCAAGGCGTTCTCCGCTGGCGGGCGAGCTCCCTGACTGGAGGACGACCATGTTCCACACTCTGAATAGATCCCGGTAAAAGACAGAAACATAGAAAATAGGAGCAGGAGTAGGCCATTCGGCCCTTCGAGCCTGCTCCGCCATTCATTATGATCAAGGCTGATCATCCAACTCAGAAACCTGTTCCCGCTTTCGCCCCATACCCTTTGATCCCTTTAGACCCAAGAGCTATATCTAACTCCTTGAAAACATACAATGTTTTGGCTTCAACTGCTTTCTGTGGTAGCGAATTCCACAGGCTCACCACTCTCTGGGTGAAGAAATTTCTCCTCATCTCAGTCCTGAAAGGTTTACCCCGTATCCTTAGACTATGACCCCTGGTTCGGGAATCCTCCACCATCGGGAACATCAAGAAACAGAACAGCACAGGAACAGGCCAATCGGCTCTCCAAGCCTGCGCCGATCTTGATGCCTGCCTAAACTAAAACTTTCTGCACTTCCGGGGACCGTATCCCTCTATTCCCTTCCTATTCATGTATTTGTAAAGATGTCTCTTAAACATCGCTATCGTACCTGCTTCCACCACCTCCCCCGGCAACAAGTTGCAGGCACTCACCACCCTCTGTGTGAAGAACTTGCCTCGCACATCCCCTCTAAACTTTGCCCCTCTCACCTTAAACTTATGTCCCCTAGTAACTGACTCTTCCACCCTGGGAAAAAGCTTCTGACTATCCACTCTGTCCATGCCACTCATAACTTTGTAAACCTCTATCATGTCGCCCCTCCACCTCTGTTGTTCCAGTGAAAACAATCCGAGTTTATCCAACCTCTCCTCATAGCTAATGCCCTCCAGACCAGGCAACATCCTGGTAAACCTCTTCTGTACCCTCTCGAAAGCCTCCACGTCCTTCTGGTAGTGTGGTGACCAGAATTGCACGCAATATTCTAAGTGTGGCCTAACTAAAGTTCTGTACAGCTGCAGCATGACTTGCCAATTTTTATACTCTATGCCCCGACCGATGAAGGCAAGCATGCCGTATGCCTTCTTGACTACCTTATCCACCTGCGTTGCCACTTTCAGTGACCTGTGGACCTGTACGCCCAGATCTCTCTGCCTGTCAATACTCCTAAGGGTTCTGCCATTTACTGTATACCTCCCACCTGCATTAGACCTTCCAAAATGCATTACCTCACATTTGTCCGGATTAAACTCCATCTGCCATTATTCCGCCCAAGTCTCCAACCGATATATATCCTGCTGTATCCTCTGGCAATCCTCATTACTGTCTGCAACTCCACCAACCTTTGTGTCATCCGCAAACTTATTAATCAGACCAGCTACATTTCCTCCAAATCATTTATATATACTACAAACAACAGAGGTCCCAGCACTGATCCCTGTGGAACACCACTAGTCACATCCCTCCATTCAGAAAAGCACCCTTCCACTGCTACCCTCTGTCTTCTATGACCGAGCCAGTTCTGTATCCATCTTGCCAGCTCCCCTCTGATCCCGTGTGACTTCACCTTTTGTACCAGTCTGCCATGGGGGACCTTGTCAAAGGTTTTACTGAAGTCCATATAGTTAACTTCCTTCCATCCTTCCTGCATCTACCCTGTCAAGTCCTGTTAGAATTTTATAGGTTTCTATGAGATCCCCCCTCACTCTTCTGAACTCCAGTGAATATAATCCTAACCGATTCAATCTCTTCTCATACATCATTCCCACCAGCCCAGGAATCAGTCTGGTAAATCTTCGCTGCACTCCCTCTATAGCAAGAACATCCTTCCTCAGATAAGGAGACCAAAACTGCACACAATATTCCAGGTGTGGCCTCACCAAGGCCCCGTATAATTGCAGCAGGACATCCCTGCTCCTGTACTCGAATCCTCTCGCTATGAAGGCCAAAATACCATTTACCTTATTTACCACCTGTTGTACCTGCATCAGAGGGCAACTCCCGCAGAGAGGCAGGGCTAATGTTCTCCGCCGGGAGCTGCGTGTCGTCTTGAAGGCAGTGCCCCGGCGGAAAAAATACGTCGCCAGCGCACACCATCTGGGAGGACGCTCGACGTACAGGTATCTCTGTAGGGTCCAAAGCTGGAGAGTCGCAGCCTGGGTGCAGATGCACACCTGCGACTGGCTGCCCTCTTCGTTCGGGAGACTCAGGACCGCAGCAGAGACCCAGTGTTTCCGCTTGCCCCAGAAGAAATCAACGAGCTTCTTCTGGATCTTGGTGGCAAATGCAGGTGGGGGGGGGGTGCAGGGCCAAAGTGACCAACTGGTACCACAGCATCAAGGCCACCAGTTGGTTTATGACCGGCACTCGGCCCCTGTAGGAAAGCATTCGGAGCAGTCCTGTCCAGCGCCCCAGCCAAGTGGTGACTTTCGACTCCAACTCCTGCCAGTTTGCCGGCCAGGCTTCCTCAGCAGGACTAAGGTGGACTCCCAGATAGAGGAGGTGCGTGGTGCTGCACCCATAAGGTGTTAACTCCTCCAGTAGGAGTCCACCAGCCACTGACCCACCAGGAGTCCGGAACATTTCTCCCAATTGATCCTTGTGGAGGACGCGGCAGAAAAGGTCTGCTGATACTCGCGCATCCTCCACAAGTCAACAGGATCTGTGACCGCGAGGAGCACGTCATCGGCATAAGCCGAGAGGACGACCCGCATGGCCGGCTCACGCGGAGCCAATCCCGTCAACCTCCTGCGAAGCAGGCACAGGAACAGTTCCACGCAGATGCTGTACAATTAGCTGGACATGGGGCAACCCTGACGCACTTCTCTCCCAAAGCGAAGGGGCGCCATCAAGGACCCGTTAACTTTGACCAGACACTCTGCGACGGCGTAGAAAAGTCGGACCCGGGCCACAAAATGCGGCCCGAGTCCGAAAGCGGGCAGAATCCCGAAAAGGTATTCGTGATCCACCCTGTCGAACGCCTTTTCCTGATCGAGGGAGAGAAAGGCGACCGACTGACCAGTCCACTGGGAAAGATGGATCAGGTCCTGGACCAGGTGGATGTTGTCCGGGATGGACCGGCCCGGGACTGTGTAGGACTGGTCGGGGTGGATCATGTGGGCCAGCACGGAGCCCAGGCGGGTAGACATAGCCTGGGCAAACATCTTATAATCCATGCTGAGGAGGGAGACCGGACGCCAGTTTTTAAGCAAGCAGAGATCGCCTCTCTTCGGCAGCAAGATGATGACTGCCCTGCGCCACGAGAGAGGCATCTCCCCGGTCGCCAGGCTTTTCCCCAGGACCCGTGCATAATCATCCCCCAGGACGTCCCAGAATGCCCTGAGGAACTCCACGGTCAACCCGTCCAGCCCTGGGGATTTGCCCCTCGAGAGCTGGTAGAGGGCACCAGTCAGCTCCGCCAACGTGAGCGGAGCCTCCAATCCTTCGGCGCCCTCCGGGCTGACCTTCGGCAGGTCCTCCCAAAAAACTCTGCCCGCGTCCTCGCTGGACGGATCCGGAGAGAACAACGCACTGTAATAAGTACGGACTATGAGGCCCGTTCCCTCTGGATCTGTGATGGAGGAACCATCGTCGGCCAACAGCTCGATGAGCTGCTTACGGAACCCCTGCCATTTTTCCAGAGAGTAGAAGGGAGAGGCACGGTCCAAATCTTCCAGGATCTGGATCCGGGACCTCACGAACGTGTCTCGGGACCCTTGGAGCTGCAGGTCTCTCAGCGCGCCCTTCTTCTGTTTGTACACCAGGAGCCAGGTGGCTTTGTCTCCTGGAACTATGTGGGTTTCCTGCAGAAAGCTCACCGCATATCTCCCTTCCCTGAGGACTGAGAGATTGTGAAATCTGGGGTGAGACCCCCTGCTGCTGTTAATGTTGAGACTGGCTTTGGTTATCTTCATGTCAAAGGTACTTAAAACCCGTCACCAACACCTCACTGTGAGGAGGGAGCGGATGTGCACCTGGCCTTCCACTCCCCCAGCAACCCATGGAGGAACGCATTAAATTGGCACCTCTCAACCAGTTTCACGCCCACGTCCTTCCCCGCTTTCTTGAGGGCGGCACGGACGGACTGGATGATCAGCGCCAGATTCAATCAACGGCGGAGTGCCAGCTGAACTTTATTGCGGCAACCCCTGCATGCCACAAGGAAGTCCCGGAGTTCTGCAGTGGGGAGGGGAGGAGACTCATGGGTTGGCGGACAGGAAACAAAGAGTAGGGATAAATGGGTCTTTTTCCGAATTGCAGGCAGTGACCAGTGGGGTACCGCAGGGATCGGTGCTAGGACCCCAGCTATTCACAATATACATTAATGATTTAGATGAGGGAACTAAATGTAATATCTCCATATTTGCAGATGACACAAAACTCGGTTGGAGGGTGAGTTGTGATGAGGATGCAGAGAGGTTTCAGGGTAATTTGGACAAGTTGAGTGAGTGGGCTAATGCATGGCAGATACAGTATAATGTGGATAAATGTGAGGTTATCCACTTTGGTAGCAAAAACAGAAAGGCAGATTATTATCTGAACGGCTATAAACTGAGAGAGGGAAATATGCAGCGAGACCTGGTGTTCTCGTGCACCAGTCGCTGAACGTAAGCATGCAGGTGCAACAGGCGGTAAAAAAGGCAAATGGTATGTTGGCCTTCATAGCGAGAGGATTCGAGTACAGGAGCAGGGATGTCTTGCTGCAATTATACGGGGCCTTGGTGAGGCCACACCTGGAATATTGTGTGCAGTTTTGGTCTCCTTATCTGAGGAAGGAAGTTCTTGCTATAGAGGGAGTGCAGTGAAGGTTCACCAGACTGATTCCTGGGATGGCGGGACTGATGTATGAGGAGAGATTGAGTCGGTTAGGATTATATTCGCTGGAGTTCAGAGGAGTGAGGGGGGATCTCATAGAAACCTATAAAATTCTAACAGGACTTGACAGGGTAGATGCAGGAGGGATGTTCCCGATGGTGGGGGAGTCCAGAACCAGAGGTCATAGTCTAAGGATACGGGGTAAACCTTTCAGGACTGAGATGAGGAGAAATTTCTTCACCCAGAGAGTGGTGAGCCTGTGGAATTCGCTACCACAGAAAGCAGTTGAGGCCAAAACATTATATGTTTTCAAGAAGGAGTTAAATATAGCTCTTGCGTTTAAAGGGATCAAAGGGTATGGGGAGAAAGCAGGAACAAGTTACTGAGTTGGATGATCAGCCATGATCATAATGAATGGCGGACCAGGCTTGAAAGGCCGAATGGCCTACTCCTGCTCCTATTTTCTACGTATCTATGTGGACTCGGTGGGAGGCATGAGGGACTCCATCGCCTCACTGGCAATAGAAACAAGGTCGTCCTCCGTGCCCACACCGAATCCCCATCCTCTTCCGGGTCGTCACCGCCAGCAGCCGACACACCATCACACACCGTGGGGCTAGACGCCCTGGCCGCGCCAGCTGGTCCTGCCTCCGTCACGATCCAACCCCCAGGATTGATGGTGGAGGAGTCCTCTCTGGGTTCTTCTGTGGAACTGGAGCCTATGGGCACCAGCGGTTCAGGACCCCCTTCACCTCCATCCCTAGGCCAATGCACCCAGGGGAGATGGTAGTTCCCGACTCCAGAAATTCCAGATATCCAGCGGAGCAGGGACCGGAGCCAGAGAGGAGGCCATCTCCCGCCAGCACCCACAGGCCCAACAGATGCGGCAGCATTTGCACCCATAACTGGGTCGGGTACGTCCTGGTCAGGAGTGGATTTTGACTGGGAGGGCCGATCCTTTGGGGCCTCACCCTCCCCTTCACTCGGGCACCCGACACAGTGGCAGATTGGGAGGCTCCTCCAGGAGCGTTCCCAGAGTCCCCCACCACAAGCAGGGCTCCACTTGCTCACTCAGAAGGAGCCACTTGTACAGGGGTCTTCCACTCCCCTCCATCCGGAGGGGTAGGGAGCCCCCGCCCAGGCATTACAGCTTTGATGGTGATGGTGGCAGGGGGAACCTGGGGACCCGAACCAGGAGACAGCTCCCCTCCAGCAGATGGGCCCTGCACCTGAGGGCCCTGTGTTATATCTGTGGAGGGGTGCCTTCTTTTTTTCCCACTTGGGCGCGGAGGCTCATGTCATCAGAGGTCTCTGCTTCCGCACCCTCCTTTTGCTTGGTTACCCTGGGCCGGAACCCAGCCCTGGGGCAGGTGGGTTCCCCAGGATCGGACCTTGAGCTGAGCTCAGGCTCGGGTTGTGCTACAGTAACCAGAGGACGCGCCTCTCGATGTTCATTCTTTCTCCGCGTCTTCCTTCCACACGGACGGGCAAACGCTCCCTGCCGGAGGCCGTGGAAACCACAGCCTCCAGAACCACCTGAGCGGTGTCTGTTGGAGGTGTAAGGGGAGTGGGGGGAGGTGCAACGGCGCCACCCTGGGCCGCCAAGGAGGTATTGATGGACGGAGGTTGGGGTAGTTCTTACGAACGTGCCCCACCCACTTGCAGGCATGGCACTGCACCCCGTCCGAGGTCCAGAAGATGCGGTAGGCCGTCCTCTGGAACTCCACATTGAAGTGGCCCTCCAAGACCTCCTCCCACGCCAGCTGCATTAATAGCTGGCGGCGGAAAGAGTACACATGCCGCAGGCTGCTCTCCCAAAGACTGAGTGGGACTGGGGTGTTCCCCGACCTCACCTTACCCAGATGGTGCAGGTGGGTGAGGAGGAGCTTACTGGGAATGAAGGGCAGGGTGTTAAATACTATCCGCTCTGCAGTGGCCCCCAGAGAGTCCACTGGCAGGAATATCCCACCCACTGTGAGCCCCTCACTCAGGGCCAGGGATGCCGCCCACGGTCTTCAGGAAAAACATCGGCTTCCCGCCTTTTTGAGGCTGCAACAATGGCCGAGGGGCCGACAACCTTGGCCGTTGCCTTTACACATGCCTCAATTGTCATATTTGGGTGGGTGTAACTCTTCACCCCATGCATTGTTGTCAAAATCTTGAAAGGTGACAGGGCAACAGGAACGGCTGCAGCAGCATAGGAAGGCCCCGCCACCGGAGAGGACTGAGAAGCCTTGGGACAGAAGAGTTATACCCCCTGTGTGTTGAGAGACAGAGAGAGAGAGAGAAAACAATGATCAAATCTGACAATAACTTGATCGTGTAAACAGACAGAGGCAAAGGGGAAGAGGCTGAGGGAGAGGAAGGCCAGGAGGAAATAGTCTTTAGCAGCTGTAATATTACAGAGCAGTCTTATCGCTCGTCTTCTGGTTGGGGGAAGGGTTGATGTCTTCACCTGGGACAGCTGAAGTTACGTAGGCACACACTTTTCCAGATGTTATCAAATAACAATGAAGTTCCTTCACCGGGGCAGCTCCTGCTGTCCCAGGCCAAGTGGTCGGGATGCGGAGGGAGCTCCCAAAATGATGGTAACAATACAGGAGCCCCCAACTGAAACTGGCAGCCCCACCCTGGGTCTTCTTCCTTCCTCTTCTTTTGCCCCTCCAACAATCAAATACAAAAAGACTGTAATGTTAAACCAAGCTCAGAGAAGAGCTTGCAGTTCCTTTGTCTCCCTGTTCCTTGTTGACAGAATACGTGGAAAAATCTTCCTCTCAGTCTCTGTCTCTCTCTCCCTGCAGCAGTTACACTTGCACAGCCTCCAGCCTCAGCATATAGCCCACAGTCAGCTGAGCCTCATTAACCACTGAGCAGTCCTCAATCAGGCAGCAGCCAACCCAATTTTTTTTTTTTCAGCACCAGGGAGCTTTACTCTGTATCTAACCCCATTTTTTTTTTTCTTTTTATCTAACCTGTTTTTTTTTTTCGGTTTTTTTTTCTAACCCCCTTTTTTTTGTATTTTTCTTTTTTTTTTCTTTTTCTTTTTTAGAGGGAGCTTTACTCTGTATCCAACCCCCATCCTTTTCTTTTCTTTAAGGTGGCCTTTATACCCCAGGCCCCTTTTATATTTTTCACATCGAGGGGGCCTTTATCCCTCAGGCCCCCTTTATGTACATATTTACAGTTTTAAAATAACTTTATTAAAACAGATAAATAAACAAAAAAACTCAAATTAAAATGCCATTCTCGGCGTCGACGATGCACTCCAGTCCCTGCGGTGCCCACCGGTCGCGGAAGGCCTCAAGCGTACCGGCGGATACCGCATGCTCCTTTTCCAGGGACACCCGGGCGCGAACGTAACCGCGGAAGAGGGGCAGGCAGTCGGGGAGGACGGAACCCCCGACGGCCCGCAGCCTGAACCTGTGAATTGCCAACTTGGCCAGGCCCAGGAGCAGACCGACGAGGAGATCCTCCTCCCGGCCCGGGCCCCTCCGCACTGGGTGCCCAAAGATCAGGAGCGTGGGACTGAAGTGCAGCCAGAATTTGAGGAGCAGCCCCTTCAGATACTCAAATAGGGGCTGCAACCTCGCACACTCCGTATAAACGTGGAACACGGACTCGTCCAGGCCGCAGAAAGTACAGCTGGCCTGGGAGTCCGTGAACCTACTTAAAAGCCTATTGCACGGGACTGCTCTGTGCAGCACCCTCCACCCCAGGTCCCCGATGTAAAGGGGGAAGACTCCCGCGTAGAGAGACCTCCATCGGGGTTTCCCCTCGCCGCCAGATGGCAACGCGGACCGCCAGGGCGTGTCCGGCCGGCTGACGAGGGCGAGGAAGTGGAGAGTGTGCAGGAACAGCCCGTACAGGAAACCCCTCCGCGCCGATTGGAATGGCACGGAGGGCATTTCCGAGAGGCGGCTCGGGTTGTGCGGGACCGGCTCCCGAGGAGGGTTTCGGGGCCTGGGTCCGATGAGCAGTTCCGGCCGAGCGGGGGTCAACTCGGCCGGGATCGCTCCGCACTCCCGAGCCCCCTCGCCACCCGCAGTGAGGGGCGCCCCGGGGGTTTCGGCTACTCCTCCGCCCGCCGGACCGTCCCCGGAGTCGGCCGCCCAGACAGCCGAGGTGCTCTCCTCCGCCAGCGAGGGAGCGCCCTGACTGGAGGCGACCATGTTCCAGACTCGGAAAAGATCCCGGTAAAAGACAGGCAACTCCCTCAGAGAGGCGTGGCTAACGGACTCCACCGGGAGCTGCGTGTCGTCTTGAAGGCAGTGACACTGGCGGAAAAAATACGTCGCCAGCGCACACCATCTGGGAGGACGCTCGACGTACAGGTATCTCTGCAGGGTCCGAAGGCGGAGAGTCGCAGCCTGGGTGCGGACGCACACCAGCGACTGACCGCCCTCCTCGATCGGGAGACTCAGGACCGCGGCAGAGACCCAGTGTTTCCTCTTGCCCCAGAAGAAATCGACGAGTTTCTTCTGGATCTGGTGGCAAAAACAGGGGGCGGGGCCAAAGTGACCAACCGGTACCACAGCATGGAGGCCACCAGTTGGTTTATGACCAACGCTCGGCCCCTGTAGGAAAGCACTCAGAGCAGTCCTGTCCAGTGCCCCAGCCGAGCGGTGACTTTCGCCTCCAACTCCTGCCAGTTTGCCGGCCAGGCTTCCTCAGCGGGGCGAAGGTGGACTCCCAGATAGAGGAGGTGCGTGGTGCTCCACGCAAAAGGTGTCATCTCCTCCGGCAGGGAGTCCACCCGCCACTGACCAACCAGGAGTCCGGAACATTTCTCCCAATTGATCCTCGCGGAGGACGCGGCAGAAAAGGTCTGCTGGCAGTCGCGCATCCTCCGCAAGTCAACGGGATCTGTGATTGCGAGGAGCACGTCGTCGGCGTAAGCCGAGAGGACGACCCGCATGGCCGGCTCGCGCAGAGCCAATCCCGTCAACCTCCTGCGAAGCAGGCACAGGAAGGGCTCCACGCAGATGGTATACAATTGGCCGGACATGGGGCATCCCTGACGCACTCCTCTCCCAAAGCGAAGGGGCGCCGTCAAGGACCCGTTAACTTTGACTAGACACTCTGCGGCGGCGTATAAAAGTCGGACCCGGGCCACAAAATGCGGCCCGAGTCCGAAAGCGCGCAGAGTCCCGAAAAGGTAATCGTGATCCACCCTGTCGAACGCCTTCTCCTGATCGAGGGAGAGAAAGGCGACCGACTGACCAGTCCTCTGGGAAAGATGGATCAGGTCCCGGACCAGGTGGATGTTGTCCTGGATGGACCGGCCCGGGACCGTGTAGGACTGGTCGGGGTGGATCATGTGGGCCAGCACGGAGCCCAGGCGGGTAGACATAGCCCGGGCAAAGATCTTATAATCCGTGCTGAGGAGGGAGACCGGACGCCAGTTTTTAAGCAGGCGGAGATCGCCCCTCTTCGGCAGCAGGACGATGACCGCCCTGCGCCACGAGAGGGGCATCTCCCCGGTCGCCAGGCTTTCCCCCAGGACCCGCGCGTAATCGTCCCCCAGGACGTCCCAGAACGCCCTGAGGAACTCCACGGTCAACCCATCCAGCCCTGGGGATTTGCCCCTCGAGAGCTGGTGGAGGGCGCCAGTCAGCTCCGCCAACGTGAGTGGAGCCTCCAATCCTTCGGCGCCCTCCGGGCTGACCTGCAGGAGGTCCTCCCACAAAACTCTGCGCGCATCCTCGCTGGACGGATCCGGAGAGAACAACGCACTGTAATAAGTACGGACCAGGAGGCCCATTCCCTCCGGATCCGTGATGGAGGATCCGTCGTCGGCCAGCAGCTTGACGAGCTGCTTACGGACCCCCCGCCATTTTTCCAGCGAGTAGAAGAAGGGTGAGGCGCGGTCCAAATCTTCCAGGATCTGGATCCGCGACCTCACGTACGCGCCTCGGGACCCTATGAGCTGCAGGTCCCTCAGCGCGCCCTTCTTCTCTTTGTACGCCTGCCACAGGGCCGGGTCCACGACGGCATGACCGAGGCGGGACTCCAAGTCGAGCACCTCCCTCTCAAGGCGCCCGATCTCGGCTTCCCGCCTCTTGGTCGACCCCTTCGCGTACTCCTGACAGAAGACGCGGATGTGAGTCTTGCCCACATCCCACCATAGCCTCAAGGAGGGGAAGCCCCCCTGCTTCCTTCTCCAGTCGGCCCAGAATCGACAGAACGAGTCCTGAAATCGCACGTCCTCCAGAAGCCGGTTGTTAAAGTGCCAGTACGCGGACCCCGCCCGCGTGTGGAGCGGAGTAAACTCCGCCCACACCAGGTGGTGGTCCGAGCACGGCACCAGCCACATGGAGGCCGCCGAGACGCGGGAGACGTACGCCTGCGAAATGTAGAGGCGGTCGATTCGCGACCCCCCTCCTCCAGACCTCCACGTGAAGGCGCTGGAGTCGGGATGGAGATTCCGCCAGACGTCCACCAAGTTAAGGGAGCTGATCAGTCCCCTCAACTTCTCCACCGACGCTTGGCCGCGCTGGGGACCGGAGCGATCCCCCACCTCGAGGGTGCAGTTAAAATCCCCCCCGAGGATGATGCACTCACCGCTATCGATGGAGCTCAAGAGAGCGGACACTTCTTCAAAGAAGTGCGCTTGCAACGCGCCGGGCCTGGGCGCGTACACGTTCACAAAGTGGAGCGGCACGCTACCCAGGCGAACGGCGAGGTGGAGCAAGCGGCCCGGCACTAGCTCCTTGACCCCCAAGATCTCCGGCTGAAAAGTCGGGGCCAACAAGATAGCCACCCCACTAGAAATAGGGGTCAGGTGACTCATGTAGACCCCACCCTGCCACTCCAGAAGCCAGGTGGCTTCGTCTCCCGGAACGGTGTGGGTTTCCTGCAGAAAGCTCACCGCGTATCTCCCTTCCCTAAGGACTGAGAGATTGTGAAATCTGCGGTGAGCCCCCCTGCTGCCGTTGATGTTGAGGCTGGCTATGGTTATCTTCATGTCAAAGGTACTTAAAACCCGTCACAAACACCTCACTGTGAGGAGGGAGTGGAAGTGCACCTGGCCCTCCACTCCCCCAGCAACCCATTGAGGAACACATGAAAACGGTGCCTCTCAACCAGTTTCAAGTCCGCACGCTTGCCCGCTATCTTAAGGGCAGCACGCACGGACTGTATGATCAGCGCCAGATTCGACCAACGGTCGAGGGCCAGCTGAACTTTATTGCGGCAACCCCTGCAAGCCGCGAGGAAATCCCGGAGTTCCGCCGTGTGGATGAGAGGAGATTCGGTGGGAGGCACGAGGGACTCCACCACCTCACTGGCGATGGAATCAAGATCATCCTCCGTGCCCCGCACCGAATCCCCATCCTCCTCCGGGTCGTCACTGCCAGCGGCCGACACATCCACCACACACTGTGGGGCGGACGTCCCGGCCGCGCCAGCTGGTTCCGCCTCCGTCACGATCCCACCCCCAGGATCGATGGCGGAGGAGTCCTCTCTGGGTTCTATTGTGAAACTGGAGCCTGTAGGCACCAGCGGATCAGGACCCCCCTCCACCTCCGTCCCCAGGCCAATGAGTGGTCCAGGGGAGACAGAAGTTCCCGACTCCGGAAAACCAGCCGGAGCCGAGACTGGAGGCAGAGAGAGGAGGCCATCTCCCGCTCCGCCAGCACCCACAGGCCCAGCAGATGGGGCAGCATTCTCGGTTATAACCGGGTCAGGTGTCTCTAGGTTGGTGGTGGACTCCGGCTGGGAGAGCCGACCCTCTGGGGCCTCACCCTCCCCTTCATTCAGGGCACCCGACCCAGTAGCAGTGGCAGAATGGGCGGCATCCCCAGGCTCCCCCACCACAAGCAGGGCCCCACTTACTCCTTCAGGAGGGGCCTCATGTACCGGGGCCATCCCCTCCCCTCCATCCTGAGGAATAGGGAGCTCCTGCCCGGACTTTGTAGCCTTGGTGGTGGCGCTAGGGGGAACCTGAGGACCCGAAACAGGAGACAGCTCCCCTCCAACAGATGGGCCCTGCGCCTCAGGGCCCTGTGTTATTTCAGTGGAGGGGTGCCTTCTCCTCTTTTTCGCACTAGGGCGCAGAGGCTCAGAGACCTCCATGTCATCAGAGGCCTCCGCCTCCGCACCGTCCTTTTTTTTGGTCACCCTGGGCCTGAGCCCAGCCCTGGGACAGGTGGATTCCGTGAGAACGGGCTTTGGGCTGAGCTCAGGCTCGGGTTGTTTCAATGTGTCCAGGGGACGCGCCTCTTGATGTTTCTTTTGCCTCCGCGTCTTCCACTCGGACGGGCACTCCCCTCCCCGCTGAAGGCTGTGAAAACCACAGCCTCCGGAACCGACTGAGCGGTGTCTGTTGGATGTGTGGGGGGAGTGGGAGGACCCTGGGCCGCCGAGGTGGAGCTGGCGGCCGGGAGGTTGGGGCAGTTCTTCCGAACATGCCCCACCCCCTTGCAGACGTGGCACCGCGCCCCGTCCGAGATCCAAAAGACGCGGTAGGCCGTCCCCTGGAACTCCAAATTAAATTGGCCATCCGAGTCCTCCTCCCGCGCCAGCTGCATAAATAACTGGCGGCGGAAGGAGTAGACATGTTGGAGGCTGTGCTCCCGAAGACCAAGCCGGACTGGGGTGATCCCCGACCTCACCTCCCCCATGTGGTGCAGGTGGGGAAGGAGGAGCTCACTGGGAATAAAGGGCGGGACGTTTGATAAGATTATCCACTGCGCAGTGGCCCCTAGAGGGTCTACCGGCAGGAAATTCCCACCCACAGTGAGCCCTTTACTCAGGGCCAGGGACACCGCCCGCTCGGTCTTCAGGAAGAACACAGCCTTCCCGTACATTTTTGAGGCCGACAACCTCGGCCATTGCCTTTACGCAGGCCTCTGTAGGCATATTGGGGGTGGGGATAGCTCTTTACCCCATGGTTTGAAGTAATGAATTTAAAAGGTGACGGGGTCACACGGGTGGCCACAGAGGCTACAGCCGCATAGGTATGAGAAGGCCCCGCCACCGGTGATGATGGGCTTGCCATGGCTCAAGAGCCAAACCCACCCCCAATTTGCAGGTAAACAAACAAACCAACCAACCAACAGGTTTGGGGAGAGGCTGAGGGTACACAGGAAATGGGAAAGACAGGCTGCAAGCGATGACTTTGCTTTTTTTCCCCTTAAAGGGTGGTACTCAGAGCACTGTAACACTTCTGGTCTTCTGGTTGTGGGAGGGGTCTTCACCTGGGTCAGCCGAAAGCTGCCCAGGCTCTAGTTCGATCCTTATGTCTCTATTAGCCAGGCAGCTTCAGCTGACTCAGGCTGGGCAATTGGGGTGGGGCGGGAGCTTCCCTGCAACTTTAGCGCAACTGCACAGCTCCTTACAGAATTCTATAGCCCCCACCCCTTGTTCTTCTGGCCTCTTTCACCTCCCACAGCAGTCCAAATGAAATGAAAGTTTGGTGCTCGACACCCACCTCGAAATACAGCCTTTTTCAAAGTCTTTCCTCCTCTGCAGCAAAAGTTGTTGAAAGGTTTTTGCAGTTCCCTCCTCAGCTCTCCCTCTCCAGCAGCACCTCCAGCAACTGACTGTCAGCTGCACCTCGTTGAGGCACTCAGCACTCAGTATTCCCAATCAGAGAGGAGCCAATCCCCGTTTTTTTTATTTTGGTGGCATGAAAACATTTTATTTTATATACATTTATACCTTGTGTACATATACAGTGAGAACTTCATTAGTTTAAGACATAACTGATCTTTTAGATGGGAGGAGCTGGTTAAAGACCTGGCTGAATTCCAAAACCAGGTCCCTTGGGTGGTTCTTTTAAGGACGTTAAACCTTCAGCAGGCTCACAAGAAAAGCGCCCATTCCTTGGGCCAGGTTTGGGAATCTTGCCAGCTTTTAATTCTTCAATTATTTCCTCCATATCTCTTGGTGTTAGATCTTCGTAATAGTTGTCGTTAACTTGCACCTGTACCTGTCCTGGGAGTGTTTGATGAGGACAGTGTAGAGGGAGCTTTACTCTGTATCTAACCCCCGTACTGTACCTGTCCTGGGAGTGTTTGATGGGGACAGTGTAGAGGGAGCTTTACTCTGTATCTAACCCCGTACTGTACCTGTCCTAGGAGTGTTTGATGGGGACAGTGTAGAGGGAGCTTTACTCTGTATCTAACCCCCGTACTGTACCTGTCCTGGGAGTGTTTGATGGGGACAGTGTAGAGGGAGCTTTACTCTGTATCTAACCCCCGTACTGTACCTGTCCTGGGAGTGTTTGATGGGGACAGTGTAGAGGGAGCTTTACTCTGTATCTAACCCCCGTACTGTACCTGTCCTGGGAGTGTTTGATGGGGGACAGTGTAGAGGGAGCTTTACTCTGTATCTAACCCCGTTTTTTTTTTTTCTTTACTCTGTATCTAACCCCCGTACTGTACCTGTCCTGGGAGTGTTTGATGGGGACAGTGTAGAGGGAGCTTTACTCTGTATCTAACCCCCGTACTGTACCTGTCCTGGGAGTGTTTGATGGGGACAGTGTAGAGGGAGCTTTACTCTGTATCTAACCCCCGTTTTTTTTTTTTTTTTCTGTATCTAACCCCCGTACTGTCCCTGTCCTGGGAGTGTTTGATGGGGACAGTGTAGAGGGAGCTTTACTCTGTATCTAACCCCCGTACTGTACCTGTCCTGGGAGTGTTTGATGGGGACAGTGTAGAGGGAGCTTTACTCTGTATCTAACCCCCGTACTGTACCTGTCCTGGGAGTGTTTGATGGGGGACAGTGTAGAGGGAGCTTTACTCTGTATCTAACCCCGTGCTGTACCTGTCCTGAGAGTGTTTGATGAGGACAGTGTAGAGGGAGCTTTACTCTGTATCTAACCCCGTTTTTTTTTTTTCGTTTTTTTTCTGGGAGTGTTTGATGGGGACAGTGTAGAGGGAGCTTTACTCCGTATCTAACCCCCGTACTGTACCTGTCCTGGAAGTGTTTGATGGGGACAGTGTTGAGGGAGCTTTACTCTGTATCTAACCCCGTGCTGTACCTGTCCTGGGAGTATTTGATGAGGACAGTGTAGAGGGAGCTTTACTCTGTATCTAACCCTGTGCTGTACCTGTCCTGAGAGTGTTTGATGAGGACAGTGTAGAGGGAGCTTTACTCCATATCTAACCCCCGTACTGTACCTGTCCTGGAAGTGTTTGATGGGTACAGTGTAGAGGGAGCTTTACTCTGTATCTAACCCCGTGCTGTACCTGTCCTGGGAGCGTTTGATGGGGAACAGTGTAGAGGGAGCTTTACTCTGTATCTAACCCCGTGCTGTACCTGTCCTGGGAGTGTTTGATGGGGGACAGTGTAGAGGGAGCTTTACTCTGTATCTAACCCCGTTTTTTTTTCTATCAGTGTAGAGGGAGCTTTACTCTGTATCTAACCCCGTGCTGTGGTGAGGTGAGAGGAAATTGTGCGTGCCCTGTTCCCTAACAGCAATCAGTAACAGAATGGGAGCACAACTGGATTCTATGTGTTTGCTTTCTTGAAGGTGCTGCCTCCCCAAACTGAGATACAATCCCACTGCCCCCACCTTCACAATGCTCAGTGTGAGACTGTGGCAGTCTCTGGAACTGAGAATGATTGACAGAAAGCAAGAGGCTGGCATTGTGAGTGATGTTTTGTGTCAACGAGAGGACGGTCCCCTACTTCCTGCTGCATCTTAAACACATCCCAATGAGCTTCACAGGGATAATACAACTGAAGAACTAACAGGATGCTGCAGGGGGTTTTAGAATTGATCCAGTGGATGGGCTGATGGCCTCCCTCATCTGTAATGAAGCTGTAACCTTGCAGTAACAGGAACAGATGGCAAATTTTGCCCTTCAAGTATTTATCCAATTCCCCATTGAAAGTTACTGTTGAATCTGCTTCTACCACCCTTTCAGGCAGCGCGTTCCAGATCACAACAACTCACTGTGTAAAAATAATTCTCATCGCCTCTCTGGTTCTTTTGCCATTACCTTAAATCTGTGTCCTCTGGTTATCAACCCTCTTGCCACTGGAAACTGTTTCTCCCGATCTACTCTATCAAATCTCCCCTTAAACTCTCTGCTCACAGAGAACAACCCCAGTTCCCCCAGTCTCTCCACATAACTCAAATCCCTCATCTCTGGTACCATTCTAGTAAATCCCTTCTGCATCCTCTCTAAGGCCTTGACATCCTTCCCAGAGTGTGCTTCCAAGAATTGGACACAATACTCTGGCTGCTGTTGTAAGAGTGTTTTATAACTTCCTTGCTTTTGGTCACTTTTTCTTAAATTTAATCAACGCTTTCCATAAGACAGTGTGTGATGTTTTCAGCATTGGCTATAATAGCTGGCAAATCTGAGCTTGAAATGAGTCGTGTCTCATCCTCACAAGCCCATGGCGTAGACTGCAGGAAGGGAAATATTACCCTAAACTGCAGCCCAGCTTCACATAGGACAGTTGCATTGGATCTGCTGATTAATAATATGATGTCTGTTAAATCATCTAAAGTCTCTTGTTTATGCTAAAAGAATAATTTTAAAAAATGAGTACAGGGTTTTATAACTGACCTGAGTGTGGGACTCAGTGTAGAGACTGTGCTTATTTCTTGCACTCAATTTGATTCTGAGAGCAGGATTAAGGGATTGCTGGAGATTATTCTCATTGCCAGAGTCCCACTATACTGTCTCTGCCATATAGAGGCAGGTGGAGAGCAGGTTAGTAACTGGTGCGATGATGAGACTTTGGTGCACAATAATAGCTTATGATATTTGGATACTGAAAAATCCCATTGTAATTAAAAGGATCATCTGCAAGGCTTATGAATATTGTCCGATCTGATTGTTGTAAACCAAAAGGTTTTTAGATATAAAATAATGAAAAAACGTTATCATTGCGTTGTCCTTTAAATGGGGGAAAGTGAGGTAAGAACAATGATGTTTCAGTCTGGATTAGGAAAAGGATCTTGCAGTAAAATGTTCAGGAGGCAGAGTTTAGGGCATCTTTATCTCATTTCATCTACACAGGTTTAATAACTACACGGTGGGAGGGAGGGAGGGAGGGAGGAGAATCTTTGTTCATGAAGCACCTGATATAATACAATCAAACACAATCACAACACAGAAAATGGATCCTCTTTTTAAAAAGACCATAGGAACGAGATTGGGACAGTGAATTCTTTAAAAATCTTCTCCTTCCAATGTCTCTCATTTTCTGCTACAGGTAAAGTCACTGCAGTTTCACGGCCTAAATGGTCATTCTTCACTTGTGATCCCAGACATTGCCTTTGACCAGGGAGAGCATCACAGAGAGCCCAGCCCTGCCTTCACCTGTGCTCCACACCCACATTGTAACACAGGACGCTTCCTCCTCAGCCTGTGGTGCTGAGATTCACTGAGCAGCTGGTGCAGTGAGAGCAGGGATGAAGGAGTAGTCATCTACGTTAAGGAACAGGTTACAGCCACCAGGAGTCACACCTTGTCACATATATAAAACAGTCCTGTAGAGAAAGGCAGTCATTTCATGCTGCATGTTCTGCTCTGGAATCTGTAACTTACACAAGAGTTTTGCAATCTACACTTTTTCACCCTCAATTAAACAGTAATTCGCCAACAGTGGCAGAATAATACTTTGTGTCTTACACTGCCACCCTTGTGAAACAGCACATCGTCCAACTTACAACTCCAGGACATTAGTTTAGATAAATAACTGAACCTGTTATAAACCCTTCATAATAGTTAAGTGTTTTTATCATGTTATGATGCCTAGCTCATGTGAACAACAGAGAGAGAGACACCAATAATATTCCCATCATTGCTCACACAAGTGATCAGTAAATCCCATTTATTAAAGTTCATTGCAGTATATGGAATCACCACACCCACTGTCCACTCTCCCAGACCCACCCACTGTCCACTCTCCCAGACCCACCCACTGTCCACTCTCCCAGACCCACCCACTGTCCACCCTCGCAGACCCACCCACTGTCCAGTCTCCCAGACCCACCCACTGTCCACTCTCCCAGACCCACCCACTGTCCACTCACCCAGACACCACCCACTGTCCACTCTCCCAGACCCACCCACTGTCCACTCTCCCAGACCCCCCACTGTCCACTCTCCCAGACCCACCCACTGTCCACTCTCCCAGACCCACCCACTGTCCACTCTCCCAGACACCACCCACTGTCCACTCTCCCAGACCCACCCACTGTCCACTCTCCCAGACCCACCCACTGTCCACTCTCCCAGACACCACCCACTGTCCACTCTCCCAGACCCACCCACTGTCCACCCTCCCAGACACCACCCACTGTCCACTCTCCCAGACCCACCCACTGTCCAGTCTCCCAGACCCACCCACTGTCCAGTCTCCCAGACCCACCCACTGTCCACTCTCCCAGACACAACCCACTGTCCACTCTCCCAGACCCACCCACTGTCCACTCTCCCAGACCCACCCACTGTCCACTCTCCCAGACACCACCCACTGTCCACTCTCCCAGACCCACCCACAGTCCACTCTCCCAGACCCACCCACTGTCCACTCTCCCAGACACCACCCACTGTCCACTCTCCCAGACACCACCCACTGTCCACTCTCCCAGACCCACCCACTGTCCACCCTCGCAGACCCACCCACAGTCCACTCTCCCAGACCCACCCACTGTCCACTCTCCCAGACACCACCCACTGTCCACTCTCCCAGACCCACCCACTGTCCACTCTCCCAGACACCACCCACTGTCCACTCTCCCAGACATCACCCACTGTCCACTCTCCCAGACCCACCCACTGTCCACCCTCGCAGACTCACCCACAGTCCACTCTCCCAGACCCACCCACTGTCCACTCTCCCAGACACCACCCACTGTCCACTCTCCCAGACCCACCCACTGTCCACCCTCGCAGACCCACCCACTGTCCACTCTCCCAGACCCACCCACTGTCCACTCTCCCAGACACCTCCCACCACTCTCCCAGACCCCACCCACTGTCCACTCTCCCAGACCCACCCACTGTCCACTCTCCCAGACACCACCCACTGTCCACTCTCCCAGACCCACCCACTGTCCACTCTCCCAGACACCACCCACTGTCCACTCTCCCAGACCCACCCACTGTCCACCCTCGCAGACCCACCCACTGTCCACCCTCCCAGACCCACCCACTGTCCACTCTCCCAGACACCATCCACTGTCCACTCTCCCAGACACCACCCACTGTCCACTCTCCCAGACCCACCCACTGTCCACTCCCAGACCCACCCACTGTCCACTCTCCCAGACACCACCCACTGTCCACTCTCCCAGACCCACCCACTGTCCACTCTCCCAGACACCACCCACTGTCCACTCTCCCAGACACCTCCCACTGTCCACTCTCCCAGACACCACCCACTGTCCACTCTCCCAGACCCCACCCACTGTCCACTCTCCCAGACCCACCCACTGTCCACTCTCCAAGACCCACCCACTGTCCACTCTCCCAGACACCACCCACTGTCCACTCTCCCAGACAGCACCCACTGTCCACTCTCCCAGACCCACCCACTGTCCACCCTCGCAGACCCACCCACTGTCCACTCTCCCAGACCCACCCACTGTCCACTCTCCCAGACACCACCCACTGTCCACACCCACTCTGCCAGACCCCACCCACTGTCCACACCCACTGCCAGACCCCACCCACTGTCCACACCCACTCTCCTAGACCCACCCAGTGTCCACTCTCCCAGACCCCACCCACTGTCCACACCCACTCTCCCAGACCCCACCCACTGTCCACTCTCCCAGACCCACCCACTGTCCACTCTCCCAGACCCACCCACTGTCCACTCTCCCAGACCCACCCACTGTCCACTCTCCCAGACAGCACCCACTGTCCACTCTCCCAGACCCACCCACTGTCCACTCTCCCAGACCCACCCACTGTCCACCCTCGCAGACCCACCCACTGTCCACTCTCCCAGACACCACCCACTGTCCACTCTCCCAGATACACCCACTGTCCACTCTCCCAGACCCACCCACTGTCCACTCTCCTAGACCCACACTCTGTCCATACCCACTCTCCCAGAACACACCACTGTCCACTCTCCCAGACCCCACCCACTGTCCACACCCACTCTGCCAGACCCCACCCACTGTCCACACCCACTGCCAGACCCCACCCACTGTCCACACCCACTCTTCTAGACCCACCCAGTGTCCACTCTCCCAGACCCCACCCACTGTCCACACCCACTCTTCCAGACAGCACCCACTGTCCACTCTCCCAGACAGCACCCACTGTCCACCCTCGCAGACCCACCCACTGTCCACTCTCCCAGACCCACCCACTGTCCACTCTCCCAGACACCACCCACTGTCCACTCTCCCAGACCCACCCACTGTCCACTCTCCCAGATACACCCACTGTCCACTCTCCCAGACCCACCCACTGTCCACTCTCCTAGACCCACACACTGTCCACACCTACTCTCCCAGAACACACCACTGTCCACTCTCCCAGACCCCACCCACTGTCCACACACACTCTCCCAGACCCCACCCACTGTCCACACCCACTCTCCCAGACCCACCTGGTGTCCACTCTCCCAGACCCCACCCACTGTCCACACCCACTCTTCCAGACCCACCCACTGTCCACTCTCCCAAACCCCACCCACTATCCCAGACCGCACACACTGCCCACTGTCCAGTGACCCCTCTTGAAAGTGAATGTCGGATTTGGACTGACTCGGCCTCAGTTGTGGTGAGTGGTTTACTGATGCTCATTGTCCAGTTTCACATTCAGAGCACAGTGAGGAGGCTCAGCCTGACAGTGGCTGAGATACGAGACGGGAGGCATAGGATGGTACCTCATACTTTAGATCATGCTCACTGCACTTGCAGGCATTACCGAGCTATGGAAACTATGCTTTAGTCAGCATGGCCTTGTGATGTGCAGTGAAGTAGGTTTGAGCTCAGAGGGAGGGAGATGTTGCTCATGCATGACAGTAAATCAGCCAGTGTCGTTCCCTCCAAGTCACATCACCATGCCGGTCATCTCTGGAAAGGTAGGGAGAAATTCCCAGGTTCTGTGATCTACGTCTGCATCAAGAGATTTTGTCTCGAAGAAGAAGGGTCACTGACCCGAAACGTTAACTCTGCTTCTCTTTCCACAGATGCTGCCAGACCTGCTGAGTGAATCCAGCATTTCTTGTTTTTGTTTCAGATTTCCAGCATCCGCAGTATTTTGCTTTTATATAAGAGATTTTGTCTGTTGGTTTGTTCTGTATGTTGGGTAGTTCCAGTGAGCTGGGAAACGAGCCTCTTCTCCTCCTGTTTCCTTGAAGTTTGGAACGATGCTGGTTACACATTGGTGATAATTGCAGCATTGTAAATGAGGTCAGAGGTGCAGCGGAGAGAGCTGTGTGGTCCAGTCTCCCCCTGCTCTCCAGGCCCTGGTTCCAGGTACAGAATGACTTGGTCAGGTACAGTGAGCTGTGTGAAATCGGCAGCGTAATTTCTGGAGGGAGTCACTGTGTCCCCTTTATTCCTAAAAGTGAGGCTGGCGTTGAACTGACTGATGTTGTCTCTGGAGTGATTGCTGCCTACTGGCTGAGGCAAGTGGCTGAAAGCTGGGCTGTTCTCCCACATAAGCTGCTCCAGGAAGGCGGGAGATAGATTTGATGGACAGCCCTGGTGCTGCACTGGGGAGTTTCCATAACTCAAACTATGTCTGCTGTACCTGCCCATCACTGGTGTGTTGCAGAAGCCAGGTCCGTATGGGAGAGGCTCTCCATCTGGATCCCTGCCAGTGATAGCAGGTTTAAAAAGGCCGTGTGCCTGGAGGGGAGAGGGTGAATTCTGCCCCAGCGAACAATTCCTCAACTTCTTGCGCTGTTTGGTGCATCGTGCACGACGGTTCTGAAACCAGACCTGGGAAACAAGAAGCAAAAAGGTCGGAAGTAATTTGCACAGGTTTGGGATCATTTGATTCAATCACTGTTCCTAGCTGCTCCACCCCCTCCCAGACCCCCATTTCCTTGTACTTAATTCCTGTCACCTGGCAGCTATTGTCTTGATCAGAATGAGGTAAAGGTGCAGGGGAACTCCCTTTCAGCTCAAGTTGGCAGTGGCGGAGCTACAACTGCCCCAAGCCATGGGAACCAAAAATAAAATGTTTTGCTTACCTGGCAGGAGCAGTTTCTGCGGAAAAACACCTTTGACCACCGGTCCATCAGGCAGTGGTCTGCACGGAATGTCCTCAAGGCCCTACGGGAAAAGGAAACGGTGGATCCTGTCGGATGGTTCCCCGAGCAGACCGTCAAAGTCATTTGGCGGAATGCCTCATCACCAGAACTTTCAAACAAGCACCAAGACGTAGCTTGGCTGGTGGTGAGAAGGGCCCTCCCCGTCAGATCCTTCATGCACACCCGAAGTCTCGCCCCCTCCGCACAGTGCCCCCGCGTTGGCTGTGGTGGGGAAGAGACGGTCGCCCACCTCCTCCTGGAATGTGCCTTTGCAAAGCAGGTGTGGAAAGAGATGCAGTGGTTTTTGTCAAGGTTCATCCCAAGCAGCTCTGTAACACAGGAGTCTGTGCTCTACGGGCTGTTCCCAGGGACGCACACCGAGACAAACATCAACTGCTGCTGGAGGACTATCAATTCGGTGAAAGACGCCCTTTGGTCTGCCCGAAACTTGCTGGTCTTCCAGCGCAAAGAGTTGTCCACCACCGAATGTTGCAGACTGGCACATTCCAAGGTCCAGGACTACGTGCTGAGGGACGCACTAAAGCTTGGGGCAGCCGCAGCAAAGGCTCAATGGGGAAAGACCACAGTGTAAGGTTCCCCCACCAAGCTGGACTGAGGGGCTGGATCCATGGGAAGCCCCTCGAACTGTATCGTTAATATTCTGAATTGCTGTAAATGTAAAACTGTAATTGACATGACAATTGTGAAACAGAAGGGTTGGGAAGAAACTCATGAGAGTATTGAAAGAAACTGATCTCTTTTGCAATGTTTGTATTTTTTCGTACTGTTTGGCAATGTAATTTTTACAGATTTTTATGAATAAAGTATATTTTGGAAATAAAAAAAAAAGTTTTGCTTACCTGGCAGGGGAGAGACCATGATCAGTGGCCTTTGATCCTGTTCCAGTATGTTTTGAGTAAAATGACTGCAACCAATTCTAAAGCTTCAGGCCAGGGAGTGGTAACACCATTCGGGTGGTGGTGAAGGATAATAAAGGAGGTGCACCGATTGACCGCACCTTCTTCATTAAGAAAATCCTTATTGATTGCTGTGGATTCCAAACTGCAGATATCTTCTGCTTGCAGGACTTCCCCAGCAGTGGATATTTCGACTTGACGTTCAAGAATGTGGCGGGATACATCAAGTTCCTGAAGGTGTTCATGGAGAAGGGAAACCAGGCGCCACTGTCCATCCTCACAGTGGAACCACTCTTCACGCTGCCGTCGCAACGGGTGGTGACAATTCACCTCTATAACCCCCATGTTCCTGTGGTGGATGTACTCACCTCCCTCGCCAGGTACGTCGAGGTGGCTGGCAGCAGCACTGATGTCAAGGCCCCATTTGGGATTTGGACCAGCAAGCGCCAGGTCAAGGTGACCTTGAAGGTCGATGCCAATGGAGCCATCATCCACCCTCCCCCCAGCTTCGCTATCGGGCAGAGTCGAGGCTTCTTGGTCTATGCAGGGCAGCCCAGAGTTTGACGCACCTGTGGCAAATCTGGTCACGTGGCAGCCAACTGCAGCACAGTCGTCTGCAAGAACTGCAAGAGGAAGGCCATCAGACCAAGGACTGTAAGCAGAGTAGGTGCTGCAACCTGTGCAGTGAGGCAGGTCACCTCTACAAAACCTGCCCCAAACGCTGCCTCAGTTGTGTTCAGACGACAAGGTCCAAGGAAAGGCTGATTGAAGAAAGGTGAATGCGTCTGGTGCTGGGAAGGAGACAAGCAACCCTCTCCGCAGCGAGGAAAGTCTACCTGAGAAGGAGAAGAAAGGGGAGGCAGCTGCAACCAGCGACCCAACACCTACCCCGTGCCTGGAAACCCCTCCTCTACAGACAGAATCAATGGAGGAGTAGGCAGCAGATGGACAAACTGGTCAGTGGCAAGTGGTAAAAAGGAAAACCACAAAGAAAAAACCTCCAAAAAAGGAACAGGCCACCACCCAAACCAGTGGCAAGAGGAGGCTACCGTCTGAGACAGACTACGGCAGCTCCTCCTCACTGGATGAGGAAGGGTTGGAATGATGGCACCTGCAAAAGAAGAGACAGAACTCAAAGGAGCCGGAAGATAAAGCCCCCAGCTCCAGGGCACTGGAAGCTGTGATGGGCCCAGCGTGCCCCAAACCCAAAGCGCCGAACCTAGCGACATGCCCAGTGCTTCCCAGCTCCGGGACACCGAGAGCAAAGAAGTGTCGGGCGCACTCCAGCTCTGGGAAGCCGGGAGCAGTGATGTCTTTGAGGAGGAACAGAGGGGAAAGACACCAACGGCAGAGGACAGCCCAAAACTTGCTGCCTACAAGAACCCCCCCCCCCACCCCCGATGTCACCCCAGCGGAACAAACCCCCCCCATGAGAAACCAGGAGGGGTTTCTGAGCCCAACGAACGTGAAACAGCTTGTGCACACCATGGGTATGCAGGAACATACCGAAGGACTGGGACTAGCAAGGACAACTGGTGTGGTAGGCAACACCCAACTTTAAAATGGGTATAAAGATTGCTTTGATTAACATGCGTAGCGTTAAATCCACGACACGATGTGTTTCGACCTAGGACTATCTCGCCAAGGTCAAAGCCGTTCTGCTATTTCTGCAGGAGTGTGGAATACCACACCTCAGCACCTACAGGCAATGGTCGCGATGTTGGTCCCACGGGCCATCGATCTGGTCAGGGGGTAATGATTCCCGTTCCTCCAGCAGCTCCCACTGCTGCTGGTGACATCCAGGCCAGTCATTCTTGGCGGTGACTTCAACTGCATCATTGATGCAGCTGGACAATCCGGCAGTGATGACAGAAAACTGGAGGCTACATCCAGATTCCTAATGGAAACAGTAAAAGATGCCAAGCTGCACGACGTCGTCAGCAAACTTGCAGACGGAACGCATCATAGATACATCTGGTCAAAATCAGACGGATCTGCCCATTCCAGGATTGATTTCCTGTTTGTGTCCCGTGCTTTTATGGTCAGATCCACCGACGTCAAGTCGGTGTTCTTCTCTGACCACTGCCTCTTACTGGCTGACTGTCACTTACAGGATGACCAGTGGGTTGGCAGGGGGACATGGAAGCTGAGTGTTACAGTGCTGACCCCAGAGAACACTGAGGAACTCAAAAGGGATTACAAAAGTTGGAGAACCATGAAACTCCTCTTTGAGTCTCTGGTACTGGTGCGAAGCGATCAAGACGAACATCAAGAGGTTCTTTATTCTCAAAAGTGTTCAGAAGACAAGAGAGAGACAGAGGGAAATGTCCCGACTCCAGAAAAGGATGCAAAATCTGCTCCCCCTGCAGTCGATGGGGGTCGAGGTCAAGGAGGATCTCCAAGAGGTGAAGAGCCAGCAGGCCTCGTTCTTTGCCACGGAGGCCTCCAAGATCATCTTCCGGTCCAGAGTCCGCTCCGTTGAGCAGGATGAGATGTGCTCGTGTTTCTTCTTCCAAAAGGTACACAGAGAGAGCTCTGTGATCAGCAGCCTGAAGGAAGAGGATGACTCGGTAACGTCTTCACAGTCAGACATACTAAGGATTAGCAAATCCTTTTATGCTGGGCTGTACGATGTGAAACCCACGGACAGCACGGCCACCCAGTCCTTCCTGTCATCTATCACAGCGGGAGAGTCTGGACAAACCGCTAACTCTGGACGAGACGAGTAAAACTCCCGGAAGCAACAGGTTACCAGTTGAGTTGTATTTGGCCCTGTGGGAATGGGTCGGCCCGGACCTGCTGGAAGTATACGAGTGTATGCTCCTGGCCGGCAGCATGTCAGAATCCATGAGGAAAGGCATCATCACCCTCATCTACAAGCGGAAGGGGGAGAGGGCAGAAATCAGAAATTGGTGGCCCATCTCACTGCTTAATGTTGACTACAAGATTCTGTGCAAAATCATCGCCAATCAGGTCAAGTCTGCTCTGGAGTTGGTGATTCACCCTGACCAGACCTGCACTGTACCCGCTGGTAGATCTCTGATAGTCTCGCGCTACTCAGGGATACAATCACCTATGTACGGGACACTTGCCTCATCAGCCTGGACCAGGGAAAGGCTTTTGACAGGATATCACACACATACATAATGGACGTGCTCTCCAAAATGGGGTTTGGGGAGGGAATCTGCAATTGGATCCAACTGCTCCACACAAACATCAGTAGCGCAGTCTCAATCAATGGGTGGGAATCGGAAAGTTTCCCGATCCAATCTGGAGTCAGACAGGGCTGTCCTCTCTCCCCTGTCTTATTTGTTTGTTGTATTGAACACTTTGCTGAGTCTATTAGGAAGGATGCGAGCATAAGAGGGGTGACAATCCCACGCAATGGAGGCACTCAGGTTAAAACCTCCCTGTACATGGATGATGTCGCCATCTTCTGCTCGGATCCACTGTCTGTGCGCAGACTGATGAGCATCTGCGACCAGTATGAACTGGCCTCGGGAGCCAAAGTTAACCACGGCAAGAGTGAGGCCATGTTCTTTGGGAACTGGGCTGACCGATCCTTTGTCCTCTTCACTGTCAGGTCAGACTACCTGAAGGTGCTGGGGATATGGTTCGGAGGGGCCGGGACATGCGACAAAACCTGGGAGGAGCGAGTAGCCAGGGTACAACACAAGCTGAGCATGTGGGAGCAGCGATCTCTCTCCATTGTGGGCAGGAACCTGGTCATCAGGTGCGAGGCCCTCACATTGTTGCTATACGTGGCGCAGGTCTGGTCCATACCCCACTCCTGCGCTGTGACGGTCACCCGAGCCATTTTCCGCTTTATCTGGGGATCTAAAATGGACCGGGTCCAGAGGGACACGATGTTCAAACCTCTGGATAAGGGCGAGAAAAACGTACCCAACATCGCCCTCATCCTGATGACCACCTTCGTGTGCGGCTGCATCAAGCTGTGTGTAGACCTCCAGTATGCAATCTCCAAGTGTCACTACATGCTGAGGTTCTATCTGTCCCCGGTGTTGCGAAGGATGGGCCTGGTCACATTGCCGCGGAACGCGCCATCCAGTTGGACTGTACCGTACCACCTATCCTTCATGGAGCAGTTTCTGCGGGAAAACACCTTTGACCACCGATCCATCAGGCAGTGGTCTGCAAGGAATATCCTCAAGGCCCTACGGGAAAAGGAGACGGTGGATCCTGTCAGATGGTTCCCCGAGCAGACTGCTAAAGTCATTTGGCGGAATGCCTCATCACCAGAACTTTCAAACAAGCACCAAGATGTAGCTTGGCTAGTGGTGAGACGAGCCCTCCCCGTCAGATCCTTCCTGCTCACTCTGAGTCTCACCCCCTCCACACAATGCCCTCGAGGTGGCTGTGGTGGGGAAGAGACTGTTGCCCACCTCCTTCTGGAATGTTCCTTTGCAAAGCAGGTGCAGTGGTTTTTGTCGAGGTTCATCCCAAGCAGCTCTGTAACACAGGAGTCTGTGCTCTACGGACTGTTCCCAGGGACGCACACCGAGACAAACATCAACTGCTGCTGGAGGACTATCAATTCGGTGAAAGATGCTCTTTGGTCTGCCCGAAACTTGCTGGTCTTCCAGCGCAAAGAGTTGTCCACGACCGAATGTTACAGACTGGCACATTCCAAGGTCCAGGACTACATGCTGAGGGACGCACTAAAGCTTGGGGCAGCCGCAGCAAAGGCTCAATGGGGAAAGACCACAGTGTAAGGTCCCCCCAACAAGCTGAACTGAGGGGCTGGATTCATGGGAAACCCCTCGGGCTGTATACACCAAATATTTGTTTGCTGTAAAATGTACATGCGGAATGGAAGGGTTGTGAGGCAGCTCACTCCTGTATCGAAGAAAACGGATTTCCTTTGCACTTTCTGAAATATCAACTTGGTGCTGTTTTGAACTGTGTTGTAATTTATTTTTTACACATTTTTATGAATAAAGTATATATTTGGGGGGAAAAAATTGGCAAGATTCCTGCCCCAGATCACTATGCAGCCCAGTGTCTGCAGAGGTGGATGGACAGACAGCAGGTGAGGACAGGACTGGCTCAGCTGTGATGCCCTTTTATAATGAAAAGCCGCTGTACATACTGTTCCCAGTCTACATGTGTGATCCTTATATTATCCAATTCCCATCCAAGCCCAAACAGCACTGACCAGGTATCGGAAAAAGCTGGAGGGTGCCATTACACTGTGACAAGTTTACATAGGAAATTTTCAATAGAAAGGTGGGCACAGGAATTTATCATAGAGGGGCAAAGAGAGAGCGAAGGAGACAGAGTGACAGACACACACACAGGAGAAACAAGCAGAGACAGAGACAAGGAGGGAGATACAGTGGGAGAAAGAGGGGCACAGAGACAGAGAGATGGGGGGAGAGAGAGAGGACGGAGGGGTGGGGTTGACAGAGAGGGAGAGACAATGGGAGACAGAGAGTGGGAAGGGAGAGGGAGAGAAAAACAAGAGGGAGAGCAAGAGAGAGCACGGATGGCGGAGAAAGGGACACAGTGCAGGGAGAGCCAGCCTTGGTAGCAGGGAGGTAAGCTGTGCTCTCCTACTCCATGAATCCTATGGGCCTTAGCATTCTCTGGTGATGTTATACTAAGAATTATTAAAATAATTTCTGCTCCCAGTTTGGGAAGCTTGTGTCTGGAAATGGTCTAATTCCTCACCAGCTCAGTGCCAATCTCAGTGCAGATGGGGCAGAAGCTGGAATCAGGATGGATAAGCAACTCAGTTCCCCAGCAACCGATAACAACCACTCCTTTCTCACTCACTCACTCACAGTTGCATGGGAAGCAGTGGCGTAGTGGTATTGTCACTGGACTAGTAACCCAGAGACCCAGGGTATTGCTCTGGGGACATGGGTTCAAATCCCACCACAGCAGAAGGTGGAATTTGAATTTAATTAATAAATCTGGAATTAAAAGCTAGTCTAATGATGGCCATGAAACTATTGTCGATTGTTGTAAAAACCCATCTAGTTCACTAATGTCCTTTAGGGAAGGAAATCTGCTGTCCTTACCTGGTCTGGCCTACATGTGACTCCAGACCCTCAGCAATGTGGTTAACTCTTACATGCCCTCTGAAATGGCCTAGCAAGCCACTCAGTTGTATCTAACCGCTACAAAGTCAATAAAAAGGAATAAAACCGGACGGACCAACCGGCATCGACCTAGGCACCGGAAACAACAACAGCAAACCCAGCCTGTCGACCCTGCAAAGTCCTCCTTACTAACATCTGGGGGCTTGTGCCAAAATTGGGAAAGCTGTCCCACAGACTAGTCAAGCAACAGCCTGACATAGTCATACTCACGGAATCATACCTTACAGACAATGTCCCAGACACTGCCATCACCATCCCCGGGTATGTCCTGTCCCACCGGCAGGACAGACCCACCAGAGGTGGTGGCACAGTGGTATACAGTAGGGAGGGAGTTGCCCTGGGAGTCCTCAATATCAACTCTGGGCCCCATGAAGTCTCATGGCATCAGGTCAAACATGGGCAAGGTAACCTCCTACTGAATACCACCGACCGCCCTCCCTCAGCTAATGACTCAGTACTCCTCCATGTTGAACACCACTTGGAGGAAGCACTGGGGGTGGCAAGGGCACAAAATGTACTCTGGGTGGGGGACGTCAATGTCCATCACTAAGAGTGGCTCGGTAGCACCACTACTGATCGAGGTGGCTGAGTCCTTCAGGACATATCTGCTAGACTGGGTCTGCGGCAGGTGGTGAGGGAACCAACAAGAGGGGAAAACCTACCTGACCTCGTCCTCACCAATCTGCCTGCCGCAGATGCATCTGTCCATGACAGTATTGGTAGGAGTGACCACCGCACAGTCCTTGTGGAGACGAAGTCCCGCCTTCACATTGAGGATACCCTCCATCGTGTTGTGTGGCACTATCACCGTGCTCAATGGGATAGATTTCAAACAGATCTAGCAATGCAAAACTGGGCATCCATGAGGCGCTGTGGGCCATCAGCAGCAGCAGAATTGTATTCAACCACAATCTCTAACCTCATGGCCCGGCATATCCCCCACTCTACCATTACCATCAAGCCAGGAGACCAACCCTGGTTCAATGAAGAGTGCAGGAGAGCATGCCAGGAGCAGCACGAGGCATGTCTCAAAATGAGGTGTCAATCTGGTGAAGCTACAACCCAGGACTATCTGCGTGTCAAACTGCATAAGCAGCATGCAATAGACAGAGCTAAGCAATCCCATAACCAACGGATCAGATCTAAGCTCTGCAGTCCTGCCACATCTCGCCGTTAATGGTGGTGGACAATTAAACAACTAACTGGAGGAGGTGGCTCCACAAATATCCCCATCCTCAATGATGGGGGAGCCCAGCACATCAGTGCGAAAGATAAGGCTGAAGCATTTTCATCCATCTTCAGCCAGAAGTGCCGAGTTGATGATCCATCTCAGCCTCCTCCTGAAGTCCCCAGCATCACAGATGCCAGACTTCAGCCAATTCGATTCACTCCGCATGATATCAAGAAATGACTGAAGGCACTGGATACTGCAAAAGCTATGGGACCTGACAATATTCCGGCAATAGTACTGAAGACCTGTGCTCCAGAACTTGCCGCGCCCCTAGCCAAGCTGTTCCAGTACAGCTACAACACTGGCATCTACCCTGCAATGTGGAAAATTGCCCAGGTATGTCCTGTACACAAAAAACAGGACAAATCCAACCCGGCCAATTACTGCCCCATCAGCCTACTCTCAATCATCAGTAAGGTTATGGAAGGTGTCATCAAGCAGCACTTGCTTAGCAATAATCTGCTCAGTGACGCTCAGTTTGGGTTCCGCCAGGGTCACTCAGCTCCTGACCTCATAACAGCCTTGCTTCAAACATGGACAGAAGAGCTGAACTCAAGAGCTGAGGTGAGAGTGACTGTCCTTGACATCAAGGCAGCATTTGACCGAGTATGGCATCAAGGAGCCCGAGCAAAACTGAGGTCAATGGGAATCAGGGACTCCGATAGCTGGAGTCATACCTAGTGCAAAGGAAGATGGTTGTGATTGTTGGAGGTCAATCATCTGAGCTCCAGGACATCACTGCAGGAGTTCCTCAGGGTAGTGCCCTAGACCCAACCATCTTCAGCTGCTTCATCAATGACCTTCCTTCAATCATAAGGTCAGAAGTGGGGATGTTCGCTGATGATTGCACAATGTTCAGCACCATTTGTGACTCCTCAGATACTGAAGCAGTCCGTGTAGAAATGCAGCAAGACCTGGACAATATCCAGGCTTGGGCTGATAAGTGGATAGTAACATTCACACCACACAAGTGCCAGTCAATGACCATCTCCAACAAGAGAGAATCTAACCATCTCCCCTTGACATTCCGAGGCATTACCATCGCTGAATTCCCCACTATCAACATCCTAGGGGTTACCATTGACCAGAAACTGAACTGGAGTAGCCATATAAATACCATGGCTACAAGAGCAGGTCAGAGGCTAGGAATTCTGCAGCGAATAACTCACCTCCTGACTCCCCAAAGCCTGTCCACCATCTGCAAGGCACAAGTCAGGAGTGTGACGGAATACTCTCCACTTGCCTGGATGGGTGCAGCTCCAACAATGCTCAAGACACCATCCAGGACAAAGCAGCCCGCTTGATTGGCACCTCATCCACAAACATTCACTCCCTCTACCACTGACGCACAGTGGCAGCAGTGTGTACCATCTACAAGATGCACTGCAGCAATGCACCAAGGCTCCTTAGAGAGCACCTTCCAAACCCGCGACCTCTACTAACTGGAAGGACAAGGGCAGCAAATACATGGGAACACCACCACCTGCAAGTTCCCCCTCCAAGTCACACACCATCCTGACTTGGAACTGTATCGCCGTTCCTTCACTGTAACAGGGTCAAAATCCTGGAATTCCCTTCCTAACAGCACTGTGGGTGTACCTTCCCCACATGAACTGCAGCAGTTCAAGAAGGCAGCTCACCACCACCTTCTCAAGGGCAATTAGGGATGGGCAATAAATGCTGGCCTAGCCAGTGACACCCACATCCCATGAATGAATAAAAAAACCTCACTCATGCACTCACTCGCGCACGCACTCACTCACTCACTCACTCTCACTCACTCACTCACGCGCTTACGCACTCACCCATGCACTCACTCATGCACACACTCACTCACGCACTCACTCACTCACTCATTCACTCACTCACGCACCTACGCACTCACTCACGCACTCATTCACTCACTCCCACTCTCACACTCACTCGCAGTTACTCACACACTCACTCACTCACGCATGCACTCATTCACTCACTCCCACTGACACACTCACTCACTCACTCATGCACTCACTCACTCACGCACTCACTCACTCACTCACGCACTCACTCACGCACGCACTCACTCACTCACGCACTCACTCATTCACTCACTCACTCACTACTACTCACACACTCACTCACACACGCCCTCACTCACTCACGCACGCACTCACTCACGCACTCACTCACTCACGCACTCACTCACTCACACACGCACTCACTCACTACTACTCACACACTCAATCACCCACGCACTCACTCACTCACTCACGCAGTTACTCACACACTCACTCACTCACGCATGCACTCATTCACTCACTCCCACTGACACACTCACTCACTCACGCATGCACTCACTCACTCACTCACTCACGCACTCACTCACTCACTCACTCACTACTACTCACACACGCCCTCACTCACTCACGCACGCACTCACTCACGCACTCACTCACTCACACACGCACTCACTCACACACGCACTCACTCACACATGCACGCACCTACGCACTCACTCACTCACTCACTCACGCACTCACTCACACATGCACGCACCTACGCACTCACTCACGCACGCACTCACTCACTCACGCACGCACTCACTCACGCACGCACTCACTCACTCACGCACTCACTCACACACGCACGCACGCATGCACTCATTCACTCACTCCCACTGACACACTCACTCACTCACGCATGCACTCACTCACTCACTCACTCACGCACTCACTCACTCACTCACTCACTACTACTCACACACGCCCTCACTCACTCACGCACGCACTCACTCACGCACTCACTCACTCACACACGCACTCACTCACACACGCACTCACTCACACATGCACGCACCTACGCACTCACTCACTCACTCACTCACGCACTCACTCACACATGCACGCACCTACGCACTCACTCACGCACGCACTCACTCACTCACGCACGCACTCACTCACGCACGCACTCACTCACTCACGCACTCACTCACACACGCACGCACCTACGCACTCACTCACTCACTCACACACGCACTCACTCACTCACACACGCACTCACTCACGCTCGCACTCACTCACGCTCGCACTCACTCACTCACACACGCACTCACTCACGCTCGCACTCGCTCACGCTCGCACGCACTCATTCACTCACTCCCACTCGCACACTCACTCACGCACTCACTCACACACCTACGCGCTCGCTCACTCACTCACGCACTCACTCACGCACCGACGCGCTCACTCACTCACTCACGCACGCAATCACTCACTCACTCACGCACTCACTCACTCACTCACTCGCACTCACTCACTCACGCACGCACTCACTCACTCACACACGCACTCATTCACTCACTCACGCATGTACTCACTCATTCACGCACTCACTCACGCACTCACTCACGCATTCACTCACTCAAGCACGCACTCACTCACACACGCACTCACTCACTCACACACGCCCTCACTCACTCACACACACCCTCACTCACTCACGCACTCACTCACTCACTCATTCACGCACTCACTCACTCACTCACGCTTCCACTCACTCAAGCACGCACTCACTCACGCACGCACTCACTCACTCACGCATGTACTCACTCATTCACGCACTCACTCACACACGCACTCACTCACTCACACACGCCCTCACTCACTCACACATGCCCTCACTCACTCACGCACTCACTCACTCATTCACGCACTCACTCACTCATTCACTCACGCTTCCACTCACTCAAGCACGCACTCACACACTCACTCACGCACTCACGCACTCACTCACTCACGCTCTCACTCACTCACGCACTCACTCACTCACTCACTCATGCTCTCACGCACTGACTCACGCACTGACTCACTCACTCACTCACTCACGCACTGACTCACTCACTCACGCACGCACTCACTCACGCACTGACTCACGCACTCACTCACGCACTCACTCACTCACTCACTCACTCACTCACTCACGCTCACTCACTCACGCACTGACTCACGCACTCACTCACGCACTCACTCACTCACTCACTCACTCACTCACTCACGCTCACTCACTCATGCACTCACTCACTCCATTCCTCTGGCAAACGCTAGTTTATTTCTGTGTCCATGGATTGATTCAACACTTCTCCAAAATACAGCCAGAGAACATTAGACCTTCTTTTGCTGTTTGATAGAAGCTTTTTGATCCAGTTTGACTGATTTTGCTGCATTTCTCATGGAGAATAGAACAGGTTCATTCACTCTGGCACAGACTTGAGCCAATCCAGGTGTCACCCATCGGATCTCATCCAGAGTAACAGCTGCAACCATCCCAGTCCGCCCCCCCCCCAGGGTTAACCATCCCAGTCCCCCCCCCCAGGGTTAACCATCCCATTCCCCGCCCCCAGGGTTAACCATCCCAGTCCCCCGCCCCCCCATGGTTAACCAACCCAGTCCCCCCACCCCCAGGGTTAACCATCCCATTCCCCGCCCTCAGGGTTAACCATCCCAGTCCCCCCCACCCAGGGTTAACCATCCCAGTCCCCCCCCCCCCCACCAGGGTTAACCATCCCAGTCCTCCCTCCCAGGGTTAACCTTCCAACTTCCCCCTCCCCCAGGGTTAACCATCCCAGTCCCCCCTCCCAGGGTTAACCTTCCCACTTCCCCCCCCACCCCCCAGGGTTAACCATCCCAGTCCCACCCCCCATGGTTAACCATCCCAGCCCCCCCCCAAGGGTTAACCATCCCAGTTCACCCCTCCCAGGGTTAACCATCCCAGTCCCCCCTCCCAGGGTTAACCTTCCCACTTCGCCCTCCCCCAGGGTTAACCATCTCAGTTCACCACCCCCGTCCTCCCCAGGGTTAACCTTCCCACTTCCCCCTCCCCCAGGGTTAACCATCCCAGTTCCCCACCCCTCCCAGGGTTAACAATCCCAGTTCACCCCCCCCCCCTCCCCAGGATTAACCTTCCCACTTCCCCCTCCCCCAGGGTTAACCATCCCAGTCCTCCCTCCCAGGGTTAACCATCCCAGTTCACCCCCCCACCCCCGTCCTCCCCAGGGTTAACCTTCCCACTTCCCCCCCCCCCAGGGTTAACAATCCCAGTTCACCCCCCCCCTCCCCAGGATTAACCTTCCCACTTCTCCCCCCGCCAGGGTTAACCATCCCAGCCCCCCCCCCAAGGGTTAACCATCCCAGTCCCCCCTCCCAGGGTTAACCTTCCCACTTCGCCCTCCCCCAGGGTTAACCATCCCAGTTCACCACCCCCGTCCTCCCCAGGGTTAACCTTCCCACTTCCCCCTCCCCCAGGGTTAACCATCCCAGTTCCACCCCCCCCCCCCCGCCCAGGGTTAACAATCCCAGTTCACCCCCCCCCCCTCCCCAGGATTAACCTTCCCACTTCCCCCCCTCTCCCAGGGTTAACCGTCCCAGTTCCCCCCCCCCAGGGTTAACAATCCCAGTTCACCGCCCCCCCTCCCCAGGGTTAACCATCCCAGTCCCCCCGCAGGGTTAACCATCCCAGTTCACCCCCCCCCCCCCACTTCCCCCTCCCCCAGGGTTAACCATCCCAGCTCCCCACCCCCCTCCCCCAGGGTTAACCATCCCAGTCCTCCCTCCCAGGGTTAACCATCCCAGTTCACCCCCCCACCCCCGTCCTCCCCAATGTTAACCTTCCCACTTCCCCCTCCCCCAGGGTTAACCATCCCAGTCTCCCCGGGTTAACAATCCCAGTTCACCCCCCCCCACTTCCCCCTCCCCCAGGGTTAACCATCCCAGTCCCCCCCCCCCCCCCCCCAGGGTTAACCATCCCCCATTTATTTTCCATTGACATCAATAGAAACAATAACTGATATTGAAATAGCACCTTGAACATGGTAAAACGTACAGCAGCATTATCAAACAAAATTTGATGCCAAGGCACAAAAGGAAATATTAGGAGATATTAGATACCAAAAGCTTGGTGAAATAGGTCAGTTTTAAGTCTTAAAGTAGGAGAGAGAGGTGGAGAGGTTTAGGGAGGGAATTCCAGAGCTTGGGGCCCAGGCAGCTGAAGGCACGGCCACCGATTGTGGAGCGATGGGAATCGGGAATTTGCAAGAGGCCGGAATTGGAGGAGGGCAGAGAACTCGGAGGGTTATAGGGCTGGAGGAGATTACAGAGATAGTGAGGGGCGAAACCATGGAGGGATTTAAAAACAAAGAGCCAGTGTAGGTCAGCGAGCAGAGGGGTGATGGATGAATGGGATTGGTGCAAGTTTGGATGACCTCAGGTTATGGAGGGTAGAATGTGGGAGAGCAGCCAGGAGTATGTGAGAGTTGTCAAGTCTCGAGGTAACGGATGGGAGAAACAGAAATCAGGCAGAGTGCAAAACCAGCAGCCTATTCACTATTGCCTGATTTATGCTTCTGTCAAAGATTAATTTCATTCCTCAATCACCAATTGATACTCTAACTATACCAGTACCATCACCTTCCCCCAATCACTCCACTCAATCATCCAATCCAGCACCAAAGTTTTGTGTTTGAAAGCTGTTCATTTTGTAACTATGCAGAATTGTACAGAGAATATCTCAATGCAGACGTTATTTACAAAAAGCTGATGAACTTTGTAGCTGTCTTAGACAAACATTACCTGGATCTTGGATTCCGGAAGGTCAGTAATCTCTGCCAATATCTCTCTCATCTTAATGTCAGGGTAGGGTGCCATCACAAACGCTTTCTCCAGCTCTCCGAGTTGCCATCTGCTGAAGATCGTTCGCTTCCTCTTGCGCTGCCCCTCGGACATAAACCCCACCATGTCGACTGCTTGGGGCAATTGTACAACGTGAGCTCCGAGATCTGATCAGATATCATCAATATAGAGAGAGCTCCAATAATACCAATGGACCTGATAAAACAACCTTCATACAGACCCCATCTGCAAAACACCCCCTCCCCAAAACACCCCCTCCCCAAAACACCCCCTCCCCAAATCACCACCTCCCCAAATCACCCCCTCCCCAAATCACCCCCTCCCCAAAACACCCCCTCCCCAAATCACCACCTCCCCAAATCACCCCCTCCGCAAAACACCCCCTCCCCAAATCACCCCCTCCGCAAAACACCCCCTCCCCAAATCACCCCCTCCCCAAAACACCCCCTCCGCAAAACACCCCCTCCCCAAATCACCACCTCCCCAAATCACCCCCTCCCCAAAACACCCCCTCCCCAAATCACCACCTCCCCAAATCACCCCCTCCGCAAAACACCCCCTCCCCAAATCACCCCCTCCGCAAAACACCCCCTCCCCAAATCACCCCCTCCGCAAAACACCCCCTCCCCAAATCACCCCCTCCCCAAATCACCCCCTCCCCAAAACACCCCCTCCCCAAAACACCCCCTCCCCAAATCACCCCCTCCCCAAAACACCCCCTCCCCAAATCACCCCCTCCCCAAATCACCCCCTCCGCAAAACACCCCCTCCGCAAAACACCCCCTCCGCAAAACACCCCCTCCCCAAAACACCCCCTCCCCAAATCACCCCCTCCCCAAATCACCCCCTCCCCAAATCACCCCCTCCGCAAAACACCCCCTCCGCAAAACACCCCCTCCGCAAAACACCCCCTCCCCAAATCACCACCTCCCCAAATCACCCCCTCCCCAAAACACCCCCTCCCCAAATCACCACCTCCCCAAATCACCCCCTCCGCAAAACACCCCCTCCCCAAATCACCCCCTCCGCAAAACACCCCCTCCCCAAATCACCCCCTCCACAAAACACCCCCTCCCCAAATCACCCCCTCCCCAAATCACCCCCTCCCCAAAACACCCCCTCCCCAAAACACCCCCTCCCCAAATCACCCCCTCCCCAAAACACCCCCTCCCCAAATCACCACCTCCCCAAATCACCCCATCCGCAAAACACCCCCTCCCCAAATCACCCCATCCGCAAAACACCCCCTCCCCAAATCACCCCCTCCGCAAAACACCCCCTCCCCAAATCACCCCCTCCGCAAAACACCCCCTCCCCAAATCACCCCCTCCGCAAAACACCCCCTCCCCAAATCACCCCCTCCGCAAAACACCCCCTCCCCAAATCACCCCCTCCGCAAAACACCCCCCCCCAAATCACCCCCTCCCCAAAACACCCCTTCCCAAATCACCCCCTGCGCAAAACACCCCCTCCCAAATCACCCCCTCCGCAAAACACCCCCTCCCCAAAACACCCCTTCCCAAATCACCACCTCCCCAAATCACCCCCTCCGCAAAACACCCCTTCCCAAAACACCCCTTCCCAAATCACCACCTCCCCAAATCACCCCCTCCCCAAAACACCCCCTCCCCAAATCACCCCCTCCCCAAAACACCCCCTCCCCAAATCACCCCATCCGCAAAACACCCCCTCCCCAAATCACCCCATCCGCAAAACACCCCCTCCCCAAATCACCCCCTCCCCAAATCACCCCCTCCCCAAAACACCCCCTCCCCAAATCACCCCATCCGCAAAACACCCCCTCCCCAAATCACCCCCTCCGCAAAACACCCCCTCCGCAAAACACCCCCAAAATCACCCCCTCCCCAAAACACTCCCTCCCCAAATCACCCCCTCCGCAAAACACCCCCTCCCCAAATAACCCCCTCCGCAAAACACCCCCTCCCCAAATCACCCCCTCCCCAAAACACCCCCTCCCCAAATCACCCCCTCCCCAAATCACCCCATCCGCAAAAACACCCCTTCCCAAATCACCACCTCCCCAAATCACCCCATCCGCAAAACACCCCTTCCCAAATCACCACCTCCCCAAATCACCCCTCCCCAAAATACCCCCCCCAAATCACCCCCTCCCCAAATCACCCCCTCCCCAAAACACCCCCTCCCCAAAACACCCCCTCCCCAAATCACCCCCTCCGCAAAACACCCCCTCCCCAAATCACCCCCTCCGCAAAACACCCCCTCCCCAAATCACCCCCTCCGCAAAACACCCCCTCCCCAAAACACCCCTTCCCAAATCACCACCTCCCCAAATCACCCCTCCCCAAAATACCCCCCCCAAATCACCCCCTCCCCAAATCACCACCTCCCCAAATCACCCCATCCGCAAAACACCCCTTCCCAAATCACCACCTCCCCAAATCACCCCTCCCCAAAATACCCCCCCAAATCACCCCCTCCCCAAATCACCCCCTCCCCAAAACACCCCCTCCCCAAAACACCCCCTCCCCAAATCACCCCTCCCCAAAATACCCCCCCCCAAATCACCCCCTCCCCAAATCACCACCTCCCCAAAACACCCCCTCCCCAAAACACCCCCCCCAAATCACCACCTCCCCAAATCACCCCCTCCGCAAAACACCCCCTCCCCAAAACACCCCCTCCGCAAAACACCCCCTCCCCAAAACACCCCCTCCGCAAAACACCCCATCCGCAAAACACCCCCTCCCCAAATCACCCCCTCCGCAAAACACCCCCTCCCCAAATCACCCCCTCCGCAAAACACCCCCTCCCCAAAACACCCCCTCCGCAAAACACCCCCTCCCCAAAACACCCCCTCCGCAAAACACCCCCTCCCCAAAACACCCCCTCCGCAAAACACCCCCTCCCCAAAACACCCCATCCGCAAAACACCCCCTCCCCAAATCACCCCCTCCGCAAAACACCCCCCTCCCCAAATCACCCCATCCGCAAAACACCCCCTCCCCAAATCACCCCCTCCGCCAAAACACCCCCTCCCCAAATCACCCCCTCCGCAAAACACCCCCTCCCCAAAACACCCCTTCCCAAATCACCACCTCCCCAAATCACCCCCTCCGCAAAACACCCCCTCCCCAAAACACCCCTTCCCAAATCACCACCTCCCCAAATCACCCAGTCCGCAAAACACCCCCTCCCCAAATCACCCCCTCCGCAAAACACCCCCTCCCCAAATCACCCCCTCCGCAAAACACCCCCTCCCCAAAACACCCCTTCCCAAATCACCACCTCCCCAAATCACCCCTCCCCAAAACACCCCCTCCCCAAATCACCCCCTCCGCAAAACACCCCCTCCCCAAATCACCCCCTCCGCAAAACACCCCCTCCCCAAAACACCCCTTCCCAAATCACCACCTCCCCAAATCACCCCCTCCGCAAAACACCCCCTCCCCAAAACACCCCTTCCCAAATCACCACCTCCCCAAATCACCCCTCCCCAAAATACCCCCTCCCCAAAACACCCCCCCCAAATCACCCCTCCCGAAACACCCCCCCAAAACACCCCCTCCCCAAAACACCCCCTCCGCAAAACACCCCCTCCCCAAAACACCCCCTCCGCAAAACACCCCCTCCCCAAAACACCCCCTCCGCAAAACACCCCCTCCCCAAAACACCCCCTCCGCAAAACACCCCCTCCCCAAAACACCCCATCCGCAAAACACCCCCTCCCCAAATCACCCCCTCCGCAAAACACCCCCTCCCCAAATCACCCCATCCGCAAAACACCCCCTCCCCAAATCACCCCCTCCGCAAAACACCCCCTCCCCAAATCACCCCCTCCGCAAAACACCCCCTCCCCAAAACACCCCTTCCCAAATCACCACCTCCCCAAATCACCCCCTCCGCAAAACACCCCCTCCCCAAAACACCCCTTCCCAAATCACCACCTCCCCAAATCACCCCCTCCGCAAAACACCCCCTCCCCAAATCACCCCCTCCGCAAAACACCCCCTCCCCAAATCACCCCCTCCGCAAAACACCCCCTCCCCAAAACACCCCTTCCCAAATCACCACCTCCCCAAATCACCCCTCCCCAAAACACCCCCTCCCCAAATCACCCCCTCCGCAAAACACCCCCTCCCCAAATCACCCCCTCCGCAAAACACCCCCTCCCCAAAACACCCCTTCCCAAATCACCACCTCCCCAAATCACCCCCTCCGCAAAACAACCCCTCCCCAAAACACCCCTTCCCAAATCACCACCTCCCCAAATCACCCCTCCCCAAAATACCCCCTCCCCAAAACACCCCCCCCCAAATCACCCCTCCCGAAACACCCCCCCAAAACACCCCCTCCCCAAAACACCCCTTCCCAAATCACCCCGCCCCAAATCACCCCCTCCCCAAATCACCCCCCCAAATCACCCCTCCCCAAAACACCCCCTCCCCAAAACGCCTCCTCCCCAAAACACCCATTCCCAAATCACCACCTCCCCAAATCACCCCTCCCCAAAATACTCCCCCAAATCAACCCTCCCCAAAACACCCCCTCCCCAAACCCCCCCCCAAAATCACCCCCTCCCCAAAACACTCCCTCCCCAAAACACCCCCCCCAAATCACCCCCTCCCCAAATCACCCCCTCCGCAAAAACACCCCCTCCCCAAATCACCCCCTCCGCAAAACACCCCCTCCGCAAAACACCCCCTCCGCAAAACACCCCCTCCCCAAATCACCCCTCCCCAAATCACCCCCTCCCCAAAACACCCCTTCCCAAATCACCACCTCCCCAAATCACCCCTCCCCAAAATACCCCCCCAAATCACCCCCTCCCCAAATCACCCCCTCCCCAAAACACCCCCTCCCCAAAATACCCCCCAAATCACCCCTCCCCAAAACACCCCCTCCCCAAAACTCCCCCTCCCCAAAACACCCCTTCCCAAATCACCACCTCCCCAAAATACCCCCCCAAATCACCCCCTCCCCGAAACACCCCCCAAATCACCCCCTCCCCAAAACACCCCCTCCCCAAAACACCCCCCCAAATCACCCCTCCCCAAATCACCCCCTCCCCAAAACATTCCCCCCAAATCACCCCCTCCCCAAAACATCCCCCCCAAATCACCCCTCCCCAAATCACCCCCTCCCAATTCACCCCCTCCCCAAAACATCCCCCCCAAATCAACCCCTCCCCAAAACACCCCTCCCCAAATCACCCCCCTCCCAAATCACCCCCTCCCAAATCACCCCCTCCACGAATCACCCCTTCCCAATTCACCCCCTCCCCAAAACACCCCCTCCCCAAAACATCCCCCCCAAATCACCCCCTCCGCAAAACATCCCCCCCAAATCACCCCCTCCCCAAATCACCCCTTCTCAATTCACCCCCTCCCCAAAACACCCCTCCCCAAAATATCCCCTCCCAAAAAAAAAACCTTTCCAAACCCCCCTCTCTGAAACACCCTCAGACCCTTCAACTCCACCTGGTCCAAAACTGATTTTCCAGGTTTCTAATTCACACCAACTGTCGGGACCGGGAAAGTTCACATACAGACCATCCCGGTGTTCAGTCCCTCACCTTCCCAGAGCTATTCCCAAACCACCTCCCCCCCCTCTCTACCCCAAAACACCCCCTCCCCAAAACACCCCCTCCCCAAAACACCCCCCCCCCAAATCACCACCTCCCCAAATCACCCCTCCCCAAAACACCCCTTCCCAAATCACCCCGCCCCAAATCACCCCTCCCCAAAATACCCCCCCAAATCACCCCCTCCCCAAATCACCCTCCAAATCACCCCTCCCCAAAACACCCCCTCCCCAAAACGCCTCCTCCCCAAAACACCCCTTCCCAAATCACAACCTCCCCAAATCACCCCTCCCCAAAATACCCCCCCAAATCACCCCTCCCCAAAACACCCCCCCAAATCACCCCTCCCCAAAACACCCCCTCCCCAAAACACCCCCCAAATCACCCCACCCCAAAACACCCCCTCCCCAAACCCCCCCCAAATCACCCCCTCCCCAAAACACTCCCTCCCCAAAACACCCCCCCAAATCACCCGCTCCCCAGAACACCCCCCTCCCCAAATCACCCCCTCCGCAAAACACCCCCTCCGCAAAACACCCCCTCCCCAAATCATCCCTCCCCAAATGACCCCCTCCCCAAATCACCCCCTCCCCAAAACACCCCTTCCCAAATCACCACCTCCCCAAATCACCCCTCCCCAAAATACCCCCCCAAATCACCCCCTCCACCCAAATCACCCCCTCCCCAAAACACCCCTTCCCAAATCACCCCCTCCCCAAATCACCACCTCCCCAAAACACCCCCTCCCCAAAATACCCCCCAAATCACCCCTCCCCAAATCACCCCCTCCCCAAATCACCACCTCCCCAAAACACCCCCTCCCCAAAATACCCCCCAAATCACCACCTCCCCAAAACACCCCCTCCCAAAAACACCCCCTCCCCAAAACACCCCTTCCCAAATCACCCCCTCCCCAAATCACCACCTCCCCAAAACACCCCCTCCCCAAAACACCCCCTCCCCAAAACACCCCTTCCCAAATCACCACCTCCCCAAATCACCCCTCCCCAAAACTGCCCCCAAATCACCCCCTCCCCCAAATCACCCCCTCCCCAAAACACCCCCCTCCCCAAAACACCCCTTCCCAAATCACCACCTCCCCAAATCACCCCTCCCCAAAACTGCCCCCCAAATCACCCCCTCCCCAAATCACCCCCTCCCCAAAACACCCCTCCCCAAATCACCCCCTCCCAAATCACGCCCTCCACAAATCACCCCTTCCCAATTCACCCCCTCCCCAAATCACCCCCTCCGCAAAACATCCCCCCCAAATCACCCCCTCCACAAATCACCCCTTCCCAATTCACCCCCTCCACAAATCACCCCTTCTCAATTCACCCCCTCCCCAAAACACCCCTCCCCAAAATATCCCCTCCCAAAAAAAAAAACCTTTCCAAACCCCCCTCTCTGAAACACCCTCAGACCCTTCAAACTCCATCTGGTCCAAAAACTGATTTTCCAGGTTTCTAATTCACACCAACTGTCGGGACCGGGAAAGTTCACATACAGACCATCCCGGTGTTCAGTCCCTCACCTTCCCAGAGCTATTCCCAAACCACCCCCCCCCCCCCCCCCCCTCTACCCCTCACACCCAGACTCTCCCCCGGGGGAAACTCGCTCCTGACTCACGGCGAGTCGCGATTCTGTCGGCGTTTCGGACCCGCTGGACGGGAGAGGTTGGAGAGCGGGCTCACCCTGTCCCTCTGCCCCGAGTGACCCCGAATCCAATCTGCTCTCCATCCGCCACTGGACAGTCCCGCTGGACCGGCTCTCCGGGATCCCCCTGGCTCCGCTTTCAAGCTGCCGCCCTGAGCTCTGATCAGCTCCTGCTCCCGCCCGCGACCGGAACCCGCCAGACACAAAATTAACATCGACCACCCACCCGGGACACAGGAAACACTGGGAGGGGCAGTAAAACATTCAGACCCGGGACAAAACACCCAGACCCGGGACAAAGTACCCAGACCCGGGACAAAAGATCCAGAGCCAGGAGAAAGCACCCAGACCCGGACAAAAGATCCAGAACCAGGACAAAGTACCCAGACCCGAGTCAAAACACCCAGACCCGGGACAAAACACCCAGACCCGGGACAAAGTACCCAGACCCGGGACAAAAGATCCAGAGCCAGGAGAAAGCACCCAGACCCGGGACAAAAGACTCAGAACCAGGACAAAGAACCCAGACCCGAGTCAAAACACCCAGAGCCAGGAGAAAGCACCCAGACCCGGGACAAAGTACCCAGACCCGGGACAAAACACCCAGAGCCAGGAGAAAACACCCAGACCCGGGACAAAACACCCAGAGCCAGGAGAAAGCACCCAGACCCGGGACAAAAGATCCAGAACCAGGACAAAGTACCCAGACCCGAGTCAAAACACCCAGACCCGAGTCAAAACACCCAGACCCGGGACAAAACACCCAGACCCGGACAAAGTACCCAGACCCGTGTCAAAACACCCAAAACCAGGAGAAAGCACCCAGACCCGGGACAAAAGACCCAGAACCAGGACAAAGAACCCAGACCCGAGTCAAAACACCCAGAGCCAGGAGAAAGCACCCAGACCCGGGACAAAGTACCCAGACCCCGGGACAAAACACCCAGAGCCAGGAGAAAACACCTAGACCCGGGACAAAACACCCAGAGCCAGGGGAAAACACCCAGACCCGGGACAAAACACCCAAACCCAGGACAAAACACCCTGACCCAGGATAAAAGATCCAGAACCAGGACAAAACACCCAGAGCCAGGAGAAAGCACCCAGACCCAGGACAAAACACCCAGACCCAGGACAAAACACCCAGACCCGGGACAAAGTACCTAGACCCGGGACAAAGCACCCAGACCCAGGACAAAACATCCAGACCCGGGACAAAGTACCCAGACCCAGGACAAAACACCCAGAGCCAGGAGAAAGCTCCCAGACCGGGACAAAACACCCAGAGCCAGGTGAAAGCACCCAGACCCAGGACAAAACACCCTGACCCGTGACAAAAGATCCAGAACCACGACAAAGTACCCAGACCCGGGACAAAACACACAGGCCTGGGAGAAAGCATCCAGACCCGGGACAAAACACACAGACCCGGGACAAAAGACCCAGAACCAGGACAAAGCACCCAGACCCGAGACAAAACACCCAGAGCCAGGACAAAACACCCAGACCCGGGACAAAGTACCCAGACCCGGGACAAAAGATCCAGAGCCAGGAAAAAGCACCCAGACCCGGGACAAAAGACTCAGAACCAGGACAAAGAACCCAGACCCGAGTCAAAACACCCAGAGCCAGGAGAAAGCACCCAGACCCGGGACAAAGTACCCAGACCCGGGACAAAACACCCAGAGCCAGGAGAAAACACCCAGACCCGGGACAAAACCCCCAAATCTGGGACAAAACACGCAGACCCGGGACAAAATACCCAGACCCGGGACGAAACACCCAGACCCGGGATGAAACTCCCAGACCCGGGATGAAACTCCCAGACCTGGGACAAAACACCAAATCCGGGACAAAACACCCAGACCCGGGACAAAACACCTAGACCCGGGACAAAACACTCAGATCCGAGGCAAAACATCCAGACCACAGAGTAAACATGCAGGTCCAGGATTAAAAAAATTAGACCAGGGTAAATCACACATAACTGGGATAATATTACTGAGAATAGCAGCCTCAGGGGAGGCAGTAGCGTAGTGGTAATGTCACTGGACTGATAGCCCAGAGGCCCAGTCTAATGTGCTGGGGACGTGGGTTCGAAATCCACCACGGCAAATGGTGAAATTTGAATTCAATTAATAAAAATATCTGGAATTAAAAAGCTAGTCTAGTGTGACCATGAAGCCATTGTCAATTGTCGTAAAAACCCATCTGGTTCACGAATGTCCTTGAGGGAAGGAAATCTGCCGTCCTTACCTGGTTTGGCCTACATGTGATTCCAGATCCACAGCAATGTGGTTGACTCTTAAAATGCCCTTTGAAATGGCAATTAGGGATGGGCATAAACGCTGGCCGAGCCAGTGACGCCCACATCCCATCAATGAATAAAAAAAAAAGTATAGCAGCTCCTGTGAACATTATAGAGAATAGCAGCTCCTGTGTATATTATAGAGAATAGCAGCTCCTGTGAACATTATAGAGATCGCAGTCATTGTGTATATTAGAGAATAGCAGCTCCTGTGTATATTATAGAGAATAGCAGCTCCTGTGAACATTATAGAGATCGCAGTCATTGTGTATATTAGAGAATAGCAGCTCCTGTGTACATTATAGAGAATAGCAGCTCCTGTGTATATTATAGAGAATAGCAGCTCCTGTGTACATTATAGAGAATAGCAGCTCCTGTGTATATTATAGAGAATAGCAGCTCCTGTGAACATTATAGAGAATAGCAGTTACTGTGTACATTATAGAGAATAGCAGCTCCTGTGTATATTATAGAGAATAGCAGCTCCTGTGTACATTATAGAGAATAGCAGCTCCTGTGTATATTATAGAGAATAGCAGCTCCTGTGTACATTATAGAGAATAGCAGCTCCTGTGAACATTATAGAGAATAGCAGCTCCTGTGTACATTATAGAGAATAGCAGCTCCTGTGAACATTATAGAGAATAGCAGCTCCTGTGTACATTATAGAGAATAGCAGCTCCTGTGTATATTATAGAGAATAGCAGCTCCTGTGTACATTATAGAGAATAGCAGCTCCTGTGTACATTATAGAGAATAGCAGCTCCTGTGTATATTATAGAGAATAGCAGCTCCTGTGAACATTATAGAGAATAGCAGCTCCTGTGTATATTATAGAGAATAGCAGCTCCTGTGAACATTATAGAGAATAGCAGCTCCTGTGTATATTATAGAGAATAGCAGCTCCCGTGTACATTATAGAGAATAGCAGCTCCTGTGTATATTATAGAGAATAGCAGCTCCTGTGAACATTATAGAGAATAGCAGCTCCTGTGTATATTATAGAGAATAGCAGCTCCTGTGAACATTATAGAGAATAGCAGCTCCTGTGTATATTATAGAGAATAGCAGCTCCTGTGAACATTATAGAGAATAGCAGCCCCTGTGTACATTATAGAGAATAGCAGCTCCTGTGTATATTCTAGAGATTAGCAGCTCCTGTGTACATTAAAGAGAATAGCAGCTCCTGTGTACATTATAGAGAATAGCAGCTCCTGTGTATATTACAGAGAATAGCAGCTCCTGTGCACATTATAGAGAATAGCAGCTCCTGTGTACATTATAGAGAATAGCAGCTCCTGTGTACATTATAGAGAATAGCAGCTCCTGTGTATATTATAGAGAATAGCAGTCCCTGTGTATATTATAGAGAATATCAGCCCCTGTGTACTTTATAGAGAATAGCAGCTCCTGTGTATATTATAGACAATAGCAGTCCCTGTGTATATTATAGAGAATAGCAGCCCCTGTGTACATTATAGAGAATAGCAGCTCCTGTGTATATTATAGAGAATAGCAGCTCCTGTGTACATTATAGAGAATAGCAGCTCCTGTGTATATTATAGAGAATAGCAGCCCCTGTGTACATTACAGAGAATAGCAGCTCCTGTGTACATTATAGAGAATAGCAGCTCCTGTGTATATTATAGAGAATAGCAGCTCCTGTGTACATTATAGAGAATAGCAGCTCCTGTGTATATTATAGAGAATAGCAGCTCCTGTGTATATTATAGAGAATAGCAGCCCCTGTGTACATTATAGAGAATAGCAGCTCCTGTGTACATTACAGAGAATAGCAGCTCCTGTGTACATTATAGAGAATAGCAGCTCCTGTGTATATTATAGAGAACTGCAGCTCCTGTGTACATTACAGAGAATAGCAGCTCCTGTGTACATTATAGTGAATAGCAGCTCCTGTGTATATTATAGAGAATTGCAGCCCCTGTGTACATTATAGAGAATAGCAGCCCCTGTGTACATTGTAGAGAATAGCAGCTCCTGTGTATATTATAGACAATAGCAGTCCCTGTGTATATTATAGAAATGAGCATCCCCTGTGTACATTATAGAGAATAGCAGCCCCTGTGTACATTACAGAGAATAGCAGCTCCTGTGTAGATTATAGAGAATAGCAGCTCCTGTGTATATTATAGAGAATAGCAGCTCCTGTGTACATTATAGAGAATAGCAGCTCCTGTGTACATTATAGAGAATAGCAGCTCCTGTGTACATTATAGAGAATAGCAGCTCCTGTGTACATTATAGAGAATAGCAGCTCCTGTGTATATTATAGAGAATAGCAGCTCCTGTGTACATTATAGAGAATAGCAGCTCCTGTGTACATTATAGAGAATAGCAGCTCCTGTGTATATTATAGAGAATAGCAGCTCCTGTGAACATTATAGAGAATAGCAGCTCCTGTGTATATTATAGAGAATAGCAGCTCCTGTGAACATTATAGAGAATAGCAGCTCCTGTGTATATTATAGAGAATAGCAGCTCCCGTGTACATTATAGAGAATAGCAGCTCCTGTGTATATTATAGAGAATAGCAGCTCCTGTGAACATTATAGAGAATAGCAGCTCCTGTGTATATTATAGAGAATAGCAGCTCCTGTGAACATTATAGAGAATAGCAGCTCCTGTGTATATTATAGAGAATAGCAGCTCCTGTGAACATTATAGAGAATAGCAGCTCCTGTGTACATTATAGAGAATAGCAGCCCCTGTGTACATTATAGAGAATAGCAGCTCCTGTGTATATTCTAGAGATTAGCAGCTCCTGTGTACATTATAGAGAATAGCAGCTCCTGTGTACATTATAGAGAATAGCAGCTCCTGTGTATATTACAGAGAATAGCAGCTCCTGTGCACATTATAGAGAATAGCAGCTCCTGTGTACATTATAGAGAATAGCAGCTCCTGTGTACATTATAGAGAATAGCAGCTCCTGTGTATATTATAGAGAATAGCAGTCCCTGTGTATATTATAGAGAATATCAGCCCCTGTGTACTTTATAGAGAATAGCAGCTCCTGTGTATATTATAGACAATAGCAGTCCCTGTGTATATTATAGAGAATAGCAGCCCCTGTGTACATTATAGAGAATAGCAGCTCCTGTGTATATTATAGAGAATAGCAGCTCCTGTGTACATTATAGAGAATAGCAGCTCCTGTGTATATTATAGAGAATAGCAGCCCCTGTGTACATTACAGAGAATAGCAGCTCCTGTGTACATTATAGAGAATAGCAGCTCCTGTGTATATTATAGAGAATAGCAGCTCCTGTGTACATTATAGAGAATAGCAGCTCCTGTGTATATTATAGAGAATAGCAGCTCCTGTGTATATTATAGAGAATAGCAGCCCCTGTGTACATTATAGAGAATAGCAGCTCCTGTGTACATTACAGAGAATAGCAGCTCCTGTGTACATTATAGAGAATAGCAGCTCCTGTGTATATTATGGAGAACTGCAGCTCCTGTGTACATTACAGAGAATAGCAGCTCCTGTGTACATTATAGTGAATAGCAGCTCCTGTGTATATTATAGAGAATCGCAGCCCCTGTGTACATTATAGAGAATAGCAGCCCCTGTGTACATTGTAGAGAACAGCAGCTCCTGTGTATATTATAGACAATAGCAGTCCCTGTGTATATTATAGAAATGAGCATCCCCTGTGTACATTATAGAGAATAGCAGCTCCTGTGTATATTATAGAGAATAGCAGCTCCTGTGTACATTATAGAGAATAGCAGCTCCTGTGTATATTATAGAGAATAGCAGCCCCTGTGTACATTACAGAGAATAGCAGCTCCTGTGTAGATTATAGAGAATAGCAGCTCCTGTGTATATTATAGAGAATAGCAGCTCCTGTGTACATTATAGAGAATAGCAGCTCCTGTGTACATTATAGAGAATAGCAGCTCCTGTGTACATTATAGAGAATAGCAGCTCCTGTGTACATTACAGAGAATAGCAGCTCCTGTGTACATTATAGAGAATAGCAGCTCCTGTGTATATTATAGAGAATAGCAGCTCCTGTGTACATTATAGAGAATAGCAGCTCCTGTGTATATTATAGAGAATAGCAGTTCCTGTGTATATTATAGAGAATAGCAGCCCCTGTGTACATTATAGAGAATAGCAGCCCCTGTGTACATTGTAGAGAATAGCAGCTCCTGTGTATATTATAGACAATAGCAGTCCCTGTGTATATTATAGAAATGAGCATCCCCTGTGTACATTATAGAGAATAGCAGCTCCTGTGTATATTATAGAGAATAGCAGCTCCTGTGTACATTATAGAGAATAGCAGCTCCTGTGTATATTATAGAGAATAGCAGCCCCTGTGTACATTACAGAGAATAGCAGCTCCTGTGTACATTATAGAGAATAGCAGCTCCTGTGTATATTATAGAGAATAGCAGCTCCTGTGTACATTATAGAGAATAGCAGCTCCTGTGTATATTATAGAGAATAGCAGCTCCTGTGTATATTATAGAGAATAGCAGCCCCTGTGTACATTATAGAGAATAGCAGCTCCTGTGTACATTACAGAGAATAGCAGCTCCTGTGTACATTATAGAGAATAGCAGCCCCTGTGTACATTATAGAGAATAGCAGCTCCTGTGTACATTACAGAGAATAGCAGCTCCTGTGTACATTATAGAGAATAGCAGCTCCTGTGTATATTATAGAGAATAGCAGCTCCTGTGTACATTATAGAGAATAGCAGCTCCTGTGTATATTATAGAGAATAGCAGCCCCTGTGTACATTATAGAGAATAGCAGCTCCTGTGTACATTATAGAGAATAGCAGCTCCTGTGTACATTATAGAGAATAGCAGCTCCTGTGTATATTATAGAGAATAGCAGCTCCTGTGTATATTATAGAGAATAGCAGCCCCTGTGTACATTATAGAGAATAGCAGCTCCTGTGTACATTACAGAGAATAGCAGCTCCTGTGTACATTATAGAGAATAGCAGCTCCTGTGTATATTATAGAGAACAGCAGCTCCTGTGTACATTATAGAGAATAGCAGCTCCTGCATACATTATAGAGAATAGCAGCCTCTGTGTACATTATGGAGAATAGCAGCCCCTGTGTACATTGTAGAGAATAGCAGCTCCTGTGCATATTATAGAGAACAGCAGCTCCTGTGTACATTACAGAGAATAGCAGCTCCTGCATACATTATAGAGAATAGCAGCCTCTGTGTACATTATAGAGAATAGCAGCCCCTGTGTACATTATAGAGAATAGCAGCCCCTGTGTACATTATAGAGAATAGCAGCCCCTGTGTACATTATAGAGAATAGCAGCTCCTGTGTATATTATAGAGAATAGCAGCTCCTGTGTACATTATAGAGAATAGCAGCTCCTGTGTACATTATAGAGAATAGCAGCCCCTGTGTATATTATAGAGAATAGCAGCTCCTGTGTATATTATAGAGAATAGCAGCTCCTGTGTACATTATAGAGAATAGCAGCTCCTGTGTACATTATAGAGAATAGCAGCTCCTGTGTATATTATAGAGAATAGCAGCCCCTGTGTACATTATAGAGAATAGCAGCCCCTGTGTACATTGTAAAGAATAGCAGCTCCTGTATATATTATAGAGAATAGCAGCTCCTGTGTACATTACAGAGAATAGCAGCTCCTGCATACATTATAGAGAATAGCAGCCTCTGTGTACATTATAGAGAATAGCAGCCCCTGTGTACATTATAGAGAATAGCAGCCCCTGTGTACATTATAGAGAATAGCAGCTCCTGTGTATATTATAGAGAATAGCAGCTCCTGCATACATTATAGAGAATAGCAGCTCCTGTGTACATTACAGAGAATAGCAGCCCCTGTGTATATTATAGAGAATAGCAGCTCCTGTGTATATTATAGAGAATAGCAGCTCCTGTGTACATTATAGAGAATAGCAGCTCCTGTGAACATTATAGAGAATAGCAGCTCCTGTGTATATTATAGAGAATAGCAGCTCCTGTGAACATTATAGAGAATAGCAGCTCCTGTGTACATTATAGAGAATAGCAGCTCCTGTGTATATTATAGAGAATAGCAGCTCCTGTGTACATTATAGAGAATAGCAGCTCCTGTGTATATTATAGAGAATAGCAGCTCCTGTGAACATTATAGAGAATAGCAGCTCCTGTGTATATTATAGAGAATAGCAGCTCCTGTGTACATTATAGAGAATAGCAGCTCCTGTGTATATTATAGAGAATAGCAGCTCCTGTGAACATTATAGAGAATAGCAGCTCCTGTGTATATTATAGAGAATAGCAGCTCCTGTGAACATTATAGAGAATAGCAGCTCCTGTGTATATTATAGAGAATAGCAGCTCCTGTGAACATTATAGAGAATAGCAGCTCCTGTGTACATTATAGAGAATAGCAGCTCCTGTGTATATTATAGAGAATAGCAGCTCCTGTGTACATTATAGAGAATAGCAGCTCCTGTGAACATTATAGAGAATAGCAGCCCCTGTGTACATTATAGAGAATAGCAGCTCCTGTGTATATTCTAGAGATTAGCAGCTCCTGTGTACATTATAGAGAATAGCAGCTCCTGTGTACATTAAAGAGAATAGCAAATCCTGTGTATATTACAGAGAATAGCAGCTCCTGTGCACATTATAGAGAATAGCAGCTCCTGTGTACATTATAGAGAATAGCAGCTCCTGTGTACATTATAGAGAATAGCAGCTCCTGTGTATATTATAGAGAATAGCAGTCCCTGTGTATATTATAGAGAATATCAGCCCCTGTGTACTTTATAGAGAATAGCAGCTCCTGTGTATATTATAGACAATAGCAGTCCCTGTGTATATTATAGAGAATAGCAGCCCCTGTGTACATTATAGAGAATAGCAGCTCCTGTGTATATTATAGACAATAGCAGTCCCTGTGTATATTATAGAAATGAGCATCCCCTGTGTACATTATAGAGAATAGCAGCTCCTGTGTATATTATAGAGAATAGCAGCTCCTGTGTACATTATAGAGAATAGCAGCTCCTGTGTATATTATAGAGAATAGCAGCCCCTGTGTACATTATAGAGAATAGCAGCTCCTGTGTACATTATAGAGAATAGCAGCTCCTGTGTATATTATAGAGAATAGCAGCTCCTGTGTACATTATAGAGAATAGCAGCTCCTGTGTATATTATAGAGAATAGCAGCCCCTGTGTACATTATAGAGAATAGCAGCTCCTGTGTACATTACAGAGAATAGCAGCTCCTGTGTACATTATAGAGAATAGCAGCTCCTGTGTATATTATAGAGAACAGCAGCTCCTGTGTACATTATAGAGAATAGCAGCTCCTGCATACATTATAGAGAATAGCAGCCTCTGTGTACATTATGGAGAATAGCAGCCCCTGTGTACATTGTAGAGAATAGCAGCTCCTGTGCATATTATAGAGAATAGCAGCTCCTGTGTACATTACAGAGAATAGCAGCTCCTGCATACATTATAGAGAATAGCAGCCTCTGTGTACATTATAGAGAATAGCAGCCCCTGTGTACATTATAGAGAATAGCAGCCCCTGTGTACATTATAGAGAATAGCAGCCCCTGTGTACATTATCGAGAATAGCAGCTCCTGTGTATATTATAGAGAATAGCAGCTCCTGCATACATTATAGAGAATAGCAGCTCCTGTGTACATTATAGAGAATAGCAGCCCCTGTGTATATTATAGAGAATAGCAGCTCCTGTGTATATTATAGAGAATAGCAGCTCCTGTGTACATTATAGAGAATAGCAGCTCCTGTGTATATTATAGAGAATAGCAGCTCCTGTGTACATTATAGAGAATAGCAGCTCCTGTGTACATTATAGAGAATAGCAGCTCCTGTGTATATTATAGAGAATAGCAGCTCCTGTGTTCATTATAGAGAATAGCAGCTCCTGTGTATATTATAGAGAATAGCAGCTCCTGTGTATATTATAGAGAACAGCAGCTCCTGTGTACATTATAGAGAATAGCAGCTCCTGTGTATATTATAGAGAATAGCAGCCCCTGTGTACATTATAGAGAATAGCAGCCCCTGTGTACATTATAGAGAATAGCAGCTCCTGTGTACATTATAGAGAATAGCAGCTCCTGTGTATATTATAGAGAATAGCAGCTCCTGTGTATATTATAGAGAATAGCAGCCCCTGTGTACATTATAGAGAATAGCAGCTCCTGTGCATATTATAGAGAATAGCAGCCCCTGTGTACATTATAGAGAATAGCAGCCCCTGTGTACATTGTAGAGAATAGCAGCTCCTGTGCATATTATAGAGAATAGCAGCTCCTGTGTACATTATAGAGAATAGCAGCTCCTGCGTACATTATAGAGAATAGCAGCCTCTGTGTACATTATGGAGAATAGCAGCCCCTGTGTACATTATAGAGAATAGCAGCCCCTGTGTACATTATAGAGAATAGCAGCTCCTGTGTATATTATAGAGAATAGCAGCTCCTGCATACATTATAGAGAATAGCACCTGCTGTGTACATTATAGAGAATAGCAGCCCCTGTGTATATTATAGAGAATAGCAGCTCCTGTGTATATTATAGAGAATAGCAGCCCCTGCGTATATTATAGAGAATAGCAGCCCCTGCGTATATTATAGAGAATAGCAGCCCCTGTGTATATTATAGAGAATAGCAGCTCCTGTGTATATTATAGAGAATAGCAGCTCCTGTGTATATTATAGAGAATAGCAGCCCCTGTGTATATTATAGAGAATAGCAGCCACTGCGTATATTATAGAGAATAGCAGCCCCTGTGTACATTATAGAGAATAGCAGCCGCTGTGTATATTATAGAGAATAGCAGCCCCTGTGTATATTATAGAGAATAGCAGCTCCTGTGTATATTATAGAGAATAGCAGCTCCTGTGTACATTATAGAGAATAGCAGCCCCTGCGTATATTATAGTGAATAGCAGCCCCTGTGTATATTATAGTGAATAGCAGCCCCTGTTTATATTATAGAGAATAGCAGCACCTGTGTATATTATAGAGAATAGCAGCCCCTGTGTATATTATAGTGATTAGCAGCCCCTATGTATATTATAGTGAATAGCAGCCCCTGTTTATATTATGGAGAATAGCAGCTCCTGTGTACATTAAGGCGAATAGCAGCCCCTGTTTATATTATAGAGAATAGCAGCTCCTGTGTATATTATGGAGAATAGCAGCCCCTGTGTATATTATAGAGAATAGCAGCTCCTGTTTACATTATAGAGAATAGCAGCTCCTGTGTACATTATAGAGAATAGCAGCTCCTGTGTATATTATAGAGAATAGCAGCTCCTGTGTATATTAGAGAATAGCAGCTCCTGTGTACATTATAGTGAATAGCAGCCCCTGTGTACATTATAGTGAATAGCAGCTCCTGTGTATATTATAGAGAATAGCAGCTCCTGTGTATATTAGAGAATAGCAGCTCCTGTGTACATTATAGTGAATAGCAGCCCCTGTGTATATTATAGAGAATAGCAGCTCCTGTGAATATTATAGAGAATAGCAGCTCCTGTGTATATTATAGAGAATAGCAGCTCCTGTGTATATTAGAGAGAATAGCAGCCCCTGTGTATATTATAGTGAATAGCAGCTCCTGTGTACATTATAGAGAATAGCAGCCCCTGTGTACATTATAGAGAATAGCAGCTCCTGTGTATATTATAGAGAATAGCAGCCGCTGTGGAGATTATAGGGAATAGCAGCTCCTGTGTATATTATAGTGAATAGCAGCCCCTGTTTATATGATAGAGAATAGCAGCCCCTGTGTATATTATAGAGAATAGCAGCCCCTGTGTACATTATAGAGAATAGCAGCTCCTGTGCACATGATAGAGCATAGCAGCTCCTGTGTATATTATAGAGAATAGCAGCTCCTGTGTATATTATAGAGAATAGCAGCTCCTGTGTACATTATAGTGAATAGCAGCTCCTGTGTACATGATAGAGAATAGCAGCTCCTGTGTCCATTAGAGAGAAAAGCAGCTCCTGTGTATATTATAGAGAATAGCAGCTCCTGTGTACATTATAGAGAATAGCAGCTCCTGTGTATATTATGGAGAATAGCAGCTCCTGTGTACATTATAGAGAATAGCAGCTCCTGTGTATATTATAGAGAATAGCAGCTCCTCTGTACATTATAGAGAATAGCATCCACTGTTTATATTATTGAGAATAGCAGCGCCTGTGTATATTATCGAGAATAGCAGCCCCTGTGTACATGATAGAGAACAGCAGCTCCTGTGCACATTGTAGAGAATAGCAGCTCCTGTGTATATTATAGAGAATAGCAGCTCCTGTGTACATTATAGTGAATAGCAGCCCCTGTGTACATTATAGAGAATAGCAGCTCCTGTGTACATTATAGAGAATAGCAGCTCCTGTGTATATTATAGAGAATAGCAGCTCCTGTGAACATTATAGAGAATAGCAGCCCCTGTGTACATTATAGAGAATAGCAGCTCCTGTGTATATTCTAGAGATTAGCAGCTCCTGTGTACATTATAGAGAATAGCAGCTCCTGTGTACATTAAAGAGAATAGCAAATCCTGTGTATATTACAGAGAATAGCAGCTCCTGTGCACATTATAGAGAATAGCAGCTCCTGTGTACATTATAGAGAATAGCAGCTCCTGTGTACATTATAGAGAATAGCAGCTCCTGTGTATATTATAGAGAATAGCAGTTCCTGTGTATATTATAGAGAATATCAGCCCCTGTGTACTTTATAGAGAATAGCAGCTCCTGTGTATATTATAGAGAATAGCAGCCCCTGTGTACATTATAGAGAATAGCAGCTCCTGTGTATATTATAGACAATAGCAGTCCCTGTGTATATTATAGAAATGAGCATCCCCTGTGTACATTATAGAGAATAGCAGCTCCTGTGTATATTATAGAGAATAGCAGCTCCTGTGTACATTATAGAGAATAGCAGCTCCTGTGTATATTATAGAGAATAGCAGCCCCTGTGTACATTATAGAGAATAGCAGCTCCTGTGTACATTATAGAGAATAGCAGCTCCTGTGTATATTATAGAGAATAGCAGCTCCTGTGTACATTATAGAGAATAGCAGCTCCTGTGTATATTATAGAGAATAGCAGCCCCTGTGTACATTATAGAGAATAGCAGCTCCTGTGTACATTACAGAGAATAGCAGCTCCTGTGTACATTATAGAGAATAGCAGCTCCTGTGTATATTATAGAGAACAGCAGCTCCTGTGTACATTATAGAGAATAGCAGCCTCTGTGTACATTATGGAGAATAGCAGCCCCTGTGTACATTGTAGAGAATAGCAGATCCTGTGCATATTATAGAGAATAGCAGCTCCTGTGTACATTACAGAGAATAGCAGCTCCTGCAGACATTATAGAGAATAGCAGCCTCTGTGTACATTATAGAGAATAGCAGCCCCTGTGTACATTATAGAGAATAGCAGCCCCTGTGTACATTATCGAGAATAGCAGCTCCTGTGTACATTATCGAGAATAGCAGCTCCTGCATACATTATAGAGAATAGCAGCTCCTGTGTACATTATAGAGAATAGCAGCCCCTGTGTATATTATAGAGAATAGCAGCTCCTGTGTATATTATAGAGAATAGCAGCTCCTGTGTACATTATAGAGAATAGCAGCTCCTGTGTATATTATAGAGAATAGCAGCTCCTGTGTACATTATAGAGAATAGCAGCTCCTGTGTATATTATAGAGAATAGCAGCTCCTGTGTATATTATAGAGAATAGCAGCTCCTGTGTACATTATAGAGAATAGCAGCTCCTGTGTATATTATAGAGAATAGCAGCTCCTGTGTATATTATAGAGAACAGCAGCTCCTGTGTACATTATAGAGAATAGCAGCTCCTGTGTATATTATAGAGAATAGCAGCCCCTGTGTACATTATAGAGAATAGCAGCCCCTGTGTACATTATAGAGAATAGCAGCTCCTGTGTACATTATAGAGAATAGCAGCTCCTGTGTATATTATAGAGAATAGCAGCTCCTGTGTATATTATAGAGAATAGCAGCCCCTGTGTACATTATAGAGAATAGCAGCTCCTGTGCATATTATAGAGAATAGCAGCCCCTGTGTACATTATAGAGAATAGCAGCCCCTGTGTACATTGTAGAGAATAGCAGCTCCTGTGCATATTATAGAGAATAGCAGCTCCTGTGTACATTATAGAGAATAGCAGCTCCTGCATACATTATAGAGAATAGCAGCCTCTGTGTACATTATGGAGAATAGCAGCCCCTGTGTACATTATAGAGAATAGCAGCCCCTGTGTACATTATAGAGAATAGCAGCTCCTGTGTATATTATAGAGAATAGCAGCTCCTGCATACATTATAGAGAATAGCAGCTCCTGTGTACATTATAGAGAATAGCAGCCCCTGTGTATATTATAGAGAATAGCATCTCCTGTGTATATTATAGAGAATAGCAGCCCCTGCGTATATTATAGAGAATAGCAGCCCCTGCGTATATTATAGAGAATAGCAGCCCCTGTGTATATTATAGAGAATAGCAGCTCCTGTGTATATTATAGAGAATAGCAGCTCCAGTGTATATTATAGAGAATAGCAGCCCCTGTGTATATTATAGAGAATAGCAGCCACTGCGTATATTATAGAGAATAGCAGCCCCTGTGTACATTATAGAGAATAGCAGCCGCTGTGTATATTATAGAGAATAGCAGCCCCTGTGTATATTATAGAGAATAGCAGCTCCTGTGTATATTATAGAGAATAGCAGCTCCTGTGTACATTATAGAGAATAGCAGCCCCTGCGTATATTATAGTGAATAGCAGCCCCTGTGTATATTATAGTGAATAGCAGCCCCTGTTTATATTATAGAGAATAGCAGCACCTGTGTATATTATAGAGAATAGCAGCCCCTGTGTATATTATAGTGATTAGCAGCCCCTATGTATATTATAGTGAATAGCAGCCCCTGTTTATATTATGGAGAATAGCAGCTCCTGTGTACATTAAGGCGAATAGCAGCCCCTGTTTATATTATAGAGAATAGCAGCTCCTGTGTATATTATGGAGAATAGCAGCCCCTGTGTATATTATAGAGAATAGCAGCTCCTGTGTACATTATAGAGAATAGCAGCTCCTGTGTACATTATAGAGAATAGCAGCTCCTGTGTATATTATAAAGAATAGCAGCTCCTGTGTATATTATAGAGAATAGCAGCCCCTGTGTACATTATAGTGAATAGCAGCTCCTGTGTATATTATAGAGAATAGCAGCTCCTGTGTATATTAGAGAATAGCAGCTCCTGTGTACATTATAGTGAATAGCAGCCCCTGTGTATATTATAGAGAATAGCAGCTCCTGTAAATATTATAGAGAATAGCAGCTCCTGTGTATATTATAGAGAATAGCAGATCCTGTGTATATTAGAGAGAATAGCAGCCCCTGTGGAGATTATAGGGAATAGCAGCTCCTGTGTATATTATAGTGAATAGCAGCCCGTTTATATGATAGAGAATAGCAGCCCCTGTGTATATTATAGAGAATAGCAGCCCCTGTGTACATTATAGAGAATAGCAGCTCCTGTGCACATGATAGAGCATAGCAGCTCCTGTGTATATTATAGAGAATAGCAGCTCCTGTGTATATTATAGAGAATAGCAGCTCCTGTGTACATTATAGTGAATAGCAGCTCCTGTGTACATGATAGAGAATAGCAGCTCCTGTGTCCATTAGAGAGAAAAGCAGCTCCTGTGTATATTATAGAGAATAGCAGCTCCTGTGTACATTATAGAGAATAGCAGCTCCTGTGTATATTATGGAGAATAGCAGCTCCTGTGTACATTATAGAGAATAGCAGCTCCTGTGTATATTATAGAGAATAGCAGCTCCTCTGTACATTATAGAGAATAGCATCCACTGTTTATATTATTGAGAATAGCAGCGCCTGTGTATATTATCGAGAATAGCAGCCCCTGTGTACATGATAGAGAACAGCAGCTCCTGTGCACATTGTAGAGAATAGCAGCTCCTGTGTATATTATAGAGAATAGCAGCTCCTGTGTACATTATAGTGAATAGCAGCCCCTGTTTATATTATAGAGAATAGCAGATCCTGTGTACATTATAGAGAATAGCAGCATCTGTGTACATTATAGAGAATAGCAGCCCCTGTGTACATTATAGAGAATAGCAGCTCCTGTGTATATTATAGAGAACAGCAGCTCCTGTGTACATTAAAGAGAATAGCAGCTCCTGCGTACATTATAGAGAATAGCAGCTCTTGTGTACATTATAGAGAATAGCAGCCTCTGTGTACATTATAGAGAATAGCATCCCCTGAGTACATTATAGAGAATAGCAGCTCCCGTGTACATGATAGAGAATAGCAGCTCCTGCGTACATTATAGAGAATAGCAGCTCCTGCGTACATTATAGAGAATAGCAGCTCCTGTATACATTATAGAGAATAGCAGCCCCTGTGTATATTATAGAGAATAGCAGCTCCTGTGTATATTATAGAGAATAGCAGCCCCTGCGTATATTATAGAGAATAGCAGCCCCTGTGTATATTCTAGAGAATAGCAGCTCCTGTGCATATTATAGAGAATAGCTGCCCCTGTGTACATTATAGAGAATAGTAGCCCCTGTGTACATTATAGAGAATAGCAGCTCCTGTGTATATTATAGAGAATAGCAGCTCCTGTGTATATTATAGAGAATAGCAGCTCCTGCGTACATTATGGAGAATAGCAGCTCCTGTGCACATTATAGAGAATAGCAGCTCCTGTGTATATTATAGAGAATAGCAGCTCCTATGTATATTATGGAGAATAGCAGCTCCTGTGTACATGATAGTGAATAGCAGCCCCTGTTTATATTATAGAGAATCGCAGCTCCTGTGCATATTATAGAGAATAGCAGCCCCTGTGTACATTATAGAGAATAGCAGCCCCTGTGTACATTATAGAGAATAGCAGCTCCTGTGTACATTATAGAGAATAGCAGCTCCTGCGTACATTATGGAGAATAGCAGCCCTTGTGTACATTATAGAGAATAGCAGTCTCTGTGTACATTATAGAGAATAGCAGCCCCTGTGTACATTATAGAGAATAGAAGCCTCTGTGTACATTATAGAGAAATGCAGCCCCTCTGTACATTATAGAGAATAGCAGCCTCTGTGTACATTATAGAGAATAGCAGTCCCTGTGTATATTATAGAGAATAGCAGCTCCTGTGTATATTATAGAGAATAGCAGCTCCAGTGCATATTATAGAGAATAGCAGCCCCTGTGTACATTATAGAGAATAGCAGCTCCTGTGTATATTATAGAGAATAGCAGCCCCTGTGTATATTATAGAGAATAGCAGCCCCTGTGTACATTATAGGGAATAGCAGCTCCTGTGTATATTATAGAGAATAGCAGCTCCAGTGCATATTATAGAGAATAGCAGCTCCTGTGTACATTATAGAGAATAGCAGCTCCTGTGTATATTATAGAGAATAGCAGCCCCTGTGTATATTATAGAGAATAGCAGCTCCAGTGCATATTATAGAGAATAGCAGCTCCAGTGCATATTATAGAGAATAGTAGCCACTGCACACATTATAGAGAATAGCAGCCCCTCCGTATATTATAGAGAATTGCAGCCCCTGTGTATATTATAGTGAATAGCAGCCCCTGTTTATATTATAGTGAATTGCAGCCCCTGTTTATATTATAGAGAATAGCAGCCCCTGCGTATATTATAGTGAATAGCAGCCCCTGTTTATATTATAGAGAATAGCAGCTCTTGTGTATATTACAGAGAATAGCAGCCCCTGTGTGCATTGTAGAGAATAGCAGCTCCTGTGTATATTACAGAGAATAGCAGCTCCTGTGTACATTATAGAGAATAGCAGCTCCTGCGTACATTACAGAGAATAGCAGCTCCTGTGTATATTATAGAGAATAGCAGCCCCTGTGTATATTATAGAGAATAGCAGCTCCTGTGTATATTATAGAGAATAGCAGCTCCTGTGTATATTATAGAGAATAGCAGCTCCTGTGTATATTATAGAGAATAGCAGCCCCTGCGTATATTATAGAGAATTGCAGCTCCTGTGTATATTATAGAGAATAGCAGCCCCTGCGTATATTATAGAGAATAGCAGCTCCTGTGTATATTATAGAGAATAGCAGCCCCTGCGTATATTATAGAGAATAGCAGCTCCTGTGCATATTATAGAGAATAGCATCCCCTGAATATATTATAGAGAATAGCAGCTCCAGTGTACATTATAGTGAATAGCAGCCGCTGTGTATATTATAGAGAATAGCAGCCCCTGCGTATATTATAGAGAATAGCAGCCCCTGCGTATATTATAGAGAATAGCAGCTCCTGTGCATATTATAGAGAATAGCATCCCCTGAATATATTATAGAGAATAGCAGCTCCAGTGTACATTATAGTGAATAGCAGCCGCTGTGTATATTATAGAGAATAGAAGCCCCTGCGTATATGATAGAGAATAGCAGCTCCTGTGTACATAATAGAGAATAGCAGCCCCAGTTTAAATTATAGAGAATAGCAGCCCCTGCAAATATTATAGAGAATAGCAGCACCAGTGTACATTATAGAGAATAGCAGCTCCTGTGCACATTATAGAAAATAGCAGCTCCTGTGAAATTATAGAGAATAGCAGCTCCTGTGTACATTAAAGAGAATAGCAGCTCCTGTGTACATTATAGAGAATAGCAGCTCCTGTGAATATTATAGAGAATAGCAGCTCCTGTGTATATTATAGAGAATAGCAGCTCCTGTGTACATTAAAGAGAATAGCAGCTCCTGTGTATATTATAAAGAATAGCAGCTCCTGTGAATATTATAGAGAATAGCAGCTCCTGTGTATATTATAGAGAATAGCAGCTCCTGTGTACATTAAAGAGAATAGCAGCTCCTGTGTATATTATAAAGAATAGCAGCTCCTGTGAATATTATAGAGAATAGCAGCTCCTGTGTATATTATAGAGAATAGCAGCTCCTGTGTATATTAGAGAGAATAGCAGCTCCTGTGTACATTATAGTGAATAGCAGCCCCTGTGTATATTATAGAGAATAGCAGCCCCTGTGTACATTATAGAGAATAGCAGCTCCTGTGTACATTATAGTGAATAGCAGCCCCTGTGTATATTATAGAGAATAGCAGCCCCTGTGTACATGATAGTGAATAGCAGCACCTGTTTATATTATAGAGAATAGCAGCCCCTGCGTATATTATAGAGAATAGCAGCTCCTGTGACTATTATAGAGAATAGCAGCTACTGTATATTATAGAGAATAGCAGCTCCTGTGTACATTATAGCGAATAGCAGCCCCTGTGTATATTATAGAGAATAGCAGCCCCTGTGTACATTATAGAGAATAGCAGCCCCTGTGTACATTATAGAGAATAGCAGCTCCTGTGTATATTATAGAGAACAGCAGCTCCTGTGTACATTAAAGAGAATAGCAGCTCCTGCGTACATTATAGAGAATAGCAGCTCTTGTGTACATTATAGAGAATAGCAGCCTCTGTGTACATTATAGAGAATAGCAGCCCCTGAGTACATTATAGAGAATAGCAGCTCCTGTGTACATTATAGAGAATAGCAGCTCCTGCGTACATTATAGAGAATAGCAGCTCCTGTGTACATTATAGAGAATAGCAGCCCCTGTGTATATTATAGAGAATAGCAGCTCCTGTGTATATTATAGAGAATAGCAGCCCCTGCGTATATTATAGAGAATAGCAGCTACTGTGTACATGATAGTGAATAGCAGCCCCTGTTTATATTATAGAGAATCGCAGCTCCTGTGCATATTATAGAGAATAGCAGCTCCTGTGTACATTATAGAGAATAGCAGCCCCTGTGTATATTATTGAGAATAGCAGCTCCTGTGTATATTATAGAGAATAGCAGCCCCTGCGTATATTATAGAGAATAGCAGCCCCTGTGTATATTCTAGAGAATAGCAGCTCCTGTGCATATTATAGAGAATAGCTGCCCCTGTGTACATTATAGAGAATAGTAGCCCCTGTGTACATTATAGAGAATAGCAGCTCCTGTGTATATTATAGAGAATAGCAGCTCCTGTGTATATTATAGAGAATAGCAGCTCCTGCGTACATTATGGAGAATAGCAGCTCCTGTGCACATTATAGAGAATAGCAGCTCCTGTGTATATTATAGAGAATAGCAGCTCCTGTGTATATTATAGAGAATAGCAGCTCCTGTGTACATGATAGTGAATAGCAGCCCCTGTTTATATTATAGAGAATAGCAGCTCCTGCGTACATTATGGAGAATAGCAGCCCCTGTGTATATTATAGAGAATAGCAGCCCCTGTGTACATTATAGAGAATAGCAGCCTCTGTGTACATTATAGAGAATAGCAGCCCCTGTGTACATTATAGAGAATAGAAGCCTCTGTGTACATTATAGAGAAATGCAGCCCCTGTGTACATTATAGAGAAATGCAGCCCCTGTGTACATTATAGAGAATAGCAGCTCCTGTGTACATTATAGAGAATAGCAGTCCCTGTGTATATTATAGAGATTAGCAGCTCCTGTGTATATTATAGAGAATAGCAGCCCCTGTGTATATTATAGAGAATAGCAGCCCCTGTGTATATTATAGAGAATAGCAGCCCCTGTGTACATTATAGGGAATAGCAGCTCCTGTGTATATTATAGAGAATAGCAGCCCCTGTGCATATTATAGAGAATAGCAGCCCCTGTGTACATTATAGAGAATAGCAGCTCCTGTGTATATTATAGAGAATAGCAGCCCCTGTGTACATTATAGAGAATAGCAGCCCCTGTGTATATTATAGAGAATAGCAGCTCCAGTGCATATTATAGAGAATAGTAGCCCCTGCACACATTATAGAGAATAGCAGCCCCTCCGTATATTATAGAGAATAGCAGCCCCTGTGTATATTATAGTGAATAGCAGCCCCTGTTTATATTATAGAGAATAGCAGCCCCTGTGTATATTATAGTGAATAGCAGCCCCTGTTTATATTATAGAGAATAGCAGCCCCTGCGTATATTATAGAGAATAGCAGCTCCTGTGTATATTATAGAGAATAGCAGCTCCTGTGTACATTATAGAGAATAGCAGCTCCTGCGTACATTACAGAGAATAGCAGCTCCTGTGTATATTATAGAGAATAGCAGCCCCTGTGTATATTATAGAGAATAGCAGCTCCTGTGTATATTATAGAGAATAGCAGCCCCTGCGTATATTATAGAGAATAGCAGCTCCTGTGTATATTATAGAGAATAGCAGCCCCTGCGTATATTATAGAGAATAGCAGCTCCTGTGTATATTATAGAGAATAGCAGCCCCTGCGTATATTATAGAGAATAGCAGCTCCTGTGCATATTATAGAGAATAGCATCCCCTGAATATATTATAGAGAATAGCAGCTCCAGTGTACATTATAGTGAATAGCAGCCGCTGTGTATATTATAGAGAATAGAAGCCCCTGCGTATATGATAGAGAATAGCAGCTCCTGTGTACATAATAGAGAATAGCAGCCCCAGTTTAAATTATGGAGAATAGCAGCCCCTGCAAATATTATAGAGAATAGCAGCTCCAGTGTACATTATAGAGAATAGCAGCTCCTGTGCACATTATAGAGAATAGCAGCTCCTGTGAAATTATAGAGAATAGCAGCTCCTGTGTACATTAAAGAGAATAGCAGCTCCTGTGTACATTATAGAGAATAGCAGCTCCTGTTAATATTATAGAGAATAGCAGCTCCTGTGTATATTATAGAGAATAGCAGCTCCTGTGTACATTAAAGAGAATAGCAGCTCCTGTGTATATTATAGAGAATAGCAGCTCCTGTGTACATTTAGGAGAATAGCAGCTCCTGTGTATATTATAGAGAATAGCAGCTCCTGTGTATATTAGAGAGAATAGCAGCTCCTGTGTACATTATAGTCAATAGCAGCCCCTGTGTATATTATAGAGAATAGCAGCCCCTGTGTACATTATAGAGAATAGCAGCTCCTGTGTACATTATAGTGAATAGCAGCCTCTGTGTATATTATAGAGAATAGCAGCCCCTGTGTACATGATAGTGAATAGCAGCACCTGTTTATATTATAGAGAAATGCAGCCCCTGCGTATATTATAGAGAATAGCAGCTCCTGTGACTATTATAGAGAATAGCAGCTACTGTATATTATAGAGAATAGCAGCTTCTGTGTACATTATAGCGAATAGCAGCCCCTGTGTATATTATAGAGAATAGCAGCCCCTGTGTACATTATAGAGAATAGCAGCTCCTGTGTACATTATAGTGAATAGCAGCCCCTGTGTATATTATAGAGAATAGCAGCCCCTGTGTATATTATAGAGAATAGCAGCTCCTGTGTACATTATAGAGAACAGCAGCTCCTGTGCACATTATAGAGAATAGCAGCTCCTGTGGATATTATAGAGAATAGCAGCTCCTGTGTATATTATAGAGAATAGCAGCTCCTGTGTACATTATAGTGAATACAGCCCCTGTTTATATAATAGAGAATAGCAGCCCCTGCGTATATTATAGAGAATAGCAGCTCCTGTGTACATTATAGAGAATAGCAGCTCCTGTGTCCATTAGAGAGAAAAGCAGCTCCTGTGTATATTATAGAGAATAGCAGCTCCCCTGTACATTATAGAGAATAGCAGCTCTTGTGTACATTATAGAGAATAGCAGCTCTTGTGTACATTATAGAGAATAGCAGCTCCTGTGTATATTAGAGAGAATAGCAGCTCCTGTGCACATTATAGAGAACAGCAGCTCCTGTGGATATTATAGAGAATAGCAGCTCCTGTGTATATTATAGAGAATAGCAGCTCCTGTGTACATTATAGTGAATACAGCCCCTGTTTATATAATAGAGAATAGCAGCCCCTGCGTATATTATAGAGAATAGCAGCTCCTGTGTACATTATAGAGAATAGCAGCTCCTGTGTCCATTAGAGAGAAAAGCAGCTCCTGTGTATATTATAGAGAATAGCAGCTCCCCTGTACATTGTAGAGAATAGCAGCTCTGGTGTACATTATAGAGATTAGCAGCTCCTGTGTACATTATAGAGAATAGCATCCACTGTTTATATTATAGAGAATAGCAGCCCCTGTGCACATTATAGAGAATAGCATCCACTGTTTATATTATAGAGAATAGCAGCTCCTGTGCACATTATGGAGAATAGCAGCTCCTGTGTATATTATAGAGAATAGCAGCTCCTGTGTATATTATAGAGAACAGCAGCTCCTGTGCACATTATGGAGAATAGCAGCTCCTGTGTACATTATAGAGAACAGCAGCTCCTGTGCACATTATGGAGAATAGCAGCTCCTGTGTACATTATAGAGAATAGCAGCTCCTGTGTCCATTAGAGAGAAAAGCAGCTCCTGTGTATATTATAGAGAATAGCAGCTCCCCTGTACATTATAGAGAATAGCAGCTCTGGTGTACATTATAGAGATTAGCAGCTCCTGTGTACATTATAGAGAATAGCATCCACTGTTTATATTATAGAGAATAGCAGCCCCTGTGTATATTATAGAGAATAGCAGCCCCTGTGTACATTATAGAGAACAGCAGCTCCTGTGCACATTATGGAGAATAGCAGCTCCTGTGTATATTATAGAGAATAGCAGCTCCTGTGGACATTATAGAGAATAGCAGCTCCTGTGTCCATTAGAGAGAAAAGCAGCTCCTGTGTATATTATAGAGAATAGCAGCTCCCCTGTACATTATAGAGAATAGCAGCTCTGGTGTACATTATAGAGATTAGCAGCTCCTGTGTACATTATAGAGAATAGCATCCACTGTTTATATTATAGAGAATAGCAGCCCCTGTGTACATTATAGAGAACAGCAGCTCCTGTGCACATTATGGAGAATAGCAGCTCCTGTGTATATTATAGAGAATAGCAGCTCCTGTGTATATTATAGAGAATAGCAGCCCCTGTGTACATTATAGAGAATAGCAGCCCCTGTGTACATTATAGAGAATAGCAGCTCCTGTGTACATTATAGAGAATAGCAGCTCCTGTGTACATTATAGAGAATAGCAGCTCCTGCGTACATTATAGAGAATAGCAGCTCCTGTGTACATTATGGAGAATAGCAGCCCCTGTGTCCATTGTCGAGAATAGCAGCCCCTGCACACATTATAGAGAATAGCAGCTCCTGCGTACATTATAGAAAATAGCAGCCCCTGTGTCCATTGTAGAGAATAGTCGCCCCTGCACACATTATAGAGAATAGCAGCCCCTGCGTATATTATAGAGAATAGCAGCCCCTGTGTATATTATAGTGAATAGCAGCCCCTGTTTTTATTATAGAGAATAGCAGCCCCTGCGTATATTATAGTGAATAGCAGCCCCTGTGTACATTATAGAGAACAGCAGCTCCCGTGCACATTGTAGAGAATAGCAGCTCCTGTGTATATTATGGAGAATAGCAGCTCCTGTGTACATTATAGAGAATAGCAGCCTCTGTGTACGTTATAGAGAATAGCAGCCCCTGTGTACATTATAGAGAATAGCAGCCCCTGTGTACATTATCGAGAATAGCAGCTCCTGTGTATATTATAGAGAATATCAGCTCCTGCATACATTATAGAGAATAGCAGCTCATGTGTACATTATAGAGAATAGCAACCCCTGTGTATATTATAGCGAATAGCAGCTCTTGTGTATATTATAGAGAATAGCAGCCCCTGCGTATATTATAGAGAATAGCAGCTCCTGTGTATATTATAGAGAATAGCAGCCCCTGCGTATATTATAGAGAATAGCAGCTCCTGCGTATATTATAGAGAATAGCAGCCCCTGCGTATATTATAGAGAATAGCAGCTCCTGTGTATATTATGGAGAATAGCAGCCACTGTGTACATTATAGAGAATAGCAGCCCCTGCACACATTATAGAGAATAGCAGCCCTTCCATATATTATAGAGAATAGCAGCCCCTGTGTATATGATAATGAATAGCAGCCCCTGTTTATATTATAGAGAATAGCAGCCCCTGTGTATATTACAGAGAATAGCAGCCCCTGTGTACATTATAGAGAATTGCAGCTCCTGTGTATATTATAGAGAATAGCAGCTCCTGAGTACATTATAGAGAATAGCAGCTTCTGCGTACATTATAGTGAATAGCAGCTCCTGTGTACATTATAGAGAACAGCAGCCCCTGTGTATATTATAGAGAATAGCAGCTCCTGTGTATATTATAGAGAATAGCAGCCCCTGCGTATATTATAGAGAATAGCAGCTCCTGTGTAGATTGTAGAGAATAGCAGCTCCTGTGTTCATTATAGAGAATAGCATCCCCTGTTTATATTATAGAGGATAGCAGCTCCTGTGTATATTATAGAGAATAGCAGCTCCTGCGTACATAAATGAGAATAGCAGCCCCTGTGTATATTATAGAGAATAGCAGCCCCTGCGTATATTATAGAGAATAGCAGCCCCTGCGTATATTATAGAGAATAGCAGCTCCTGCGTATATTATAGAGAATAGCAGCTCCAGTGTGCATTATAGTGAATAGCAGCCGCTGTGTATATTATAGAGAATAGCAGCCCCTGCGTATATTATAGAGAATAGCAGCCCCTGCGTATATTATAGTGAATAGCAGCCCCTGTTTATATTATAGAGAATAGCATCCCCTGCGTATATTATAGAGAATAGCAGCTCCAGTGTACATTATAGTGAATAGCAGCCGCTGTGTATATTATAGAGAATAGAAGCCCCTGCGTATATGATAGAGAATAGCAGCTCCTGTGTACATAATAGAGAATAGCAGCCCCAGTTTAAATTATAGAGAATAGCAGCCCCTGCAAATATTATAGAGAATAGCAGCACCAGTGTACATTATAGTGAATAGCAGCCCCTGTGTATATTCTAGAGAATAGCAGCCCCTGTGTACATTATAGAGAATAGCAGCTCCTGTGGACATTATAGAGAATAGCAGCTCCTGTGTATTTTATAGAGAATAGCAGCTCCTTTGTATATTATAGAGAATAGCAGCCGCTGTGTATATTATGGAGAATAGCAGCTCCTGTGTACATTATAGAGAATAGCAGCTCCTGTGTATATTATAGAGAATAGCAGCCCCTGTGTACATTATAGAGAATAGCAGCTCCTGTGTACATTATAGAGAATAGCAGCTCCTGTGGACATTATAGAGAATAGCAGCTCCTGTGTATTTTATAGAGAATAGCAGCTCCTTTGTATATTATAGAGAATAGCAGCCGCTGTGTATATTATGGAGAATAGCAGCTCCTGTTCACATTATAGAGAATAGCAGCTCCTGTGGACATTATAGAGAATAGCAGCCGCTGTGTATATTATGGAGAATAGCAGCTCCTGTTCACATTATAGAGAATAGCAGCTCCTGTGGACATTATAGAGAATAGCAGCCGCTGTGTATATTATGGAGAATAGCAGCTCCTGTGTACATGAAAGAGAACAGAACCCCCTGTGTATATTGTAGAGAATAGCAGCCCCTGTGTACATGATGGAGAATAGCAACCCTGTGTACATTATAGAGAATAGCAGCCCCTGTGTTCATTATCGAGAATAGCAGCTCCTGTATATATTATAGAGAATAGCAGCCCCTGTGTACATTATAGAGAATAGTAGCCCCTGTGTACATTATGGAGAATCGCAGCCCCTGTTTATATTATAGAGAATAGCAGCCCCTGTGTATATTATAGAGAATAGCAGCCCCTGTGTATATTATAGTGAAAAGCAGCTCCTGTGTACATTATAGAGAATAGCAGCCTCTGTGTATATTATAGAGAATAGCAGCTCCTGTGTACATTATAGAGAATAGCAGTCCCTGTGTACATTATAGAGAATAGCAGCTCCTGTGTATATTATAGAGAATAGCAGCTCCTGTGTACATTCTAGAGAATAGCAGCACCTGTGTACATTAAAGTGAATAGCAGCTCCTGTGTATATTATAGAGAAGAGCAGCCCCTGCGTATATTATAGAGAATAGCAGCTCCTGTGTATATTATAGAGAGTAGCAGCTTCACCTCCCGAAGGACGTGGATGAGCTTTCCGGACGTCGATGGTGGGCACTGAGGAAATGGCTTATTACCTGCACCAGATTCCACCCCCCCTCCCCCCCCCTTTACCCCCCTTCCACCCCCCCCCCCCCACCCCCGTCCCCTTCCCTGCTCCACCCTCTCAGCTCACCCCCTCACAACCCCGTCCCAGCCCGCCCCCCCCCTCGCACCATCTTCACCCCGCACCCCCTTCCCCTGCACCCCTCCCCCACCCCCTCCCTCTACCCCTCCCCCTTGCATCCCCTCCTCCCACCGGCACCATCCTACACCTGTGTAGGGGCCCCAACAACCCCACTGCCTTGTGGGCGTCTCGGGAGAGACCAAGGCTAAGGGAGTAAACCCTAAGAGAAAATCCGGAGCGGAACCCCGTAGGCGGTCATGTGTCACCTTTGGCATGTTTCCGGCAGTTCCTGCAGCCATACTGGTGCCAAACGTCGTGTGCTGCACTCCTTTGGACCCCACCAGAAAGGCCGAGAGGGGGGTTTTGACGACTGGGCAACTCTCAACCTCCATAAATTTGCCCAGGCATGCGCCATGGAGAGGTCACTCCATAGTTGCCTCACAGCGACTGAAACAACACGGAAGGCAGCAGTTACGGGTTATAAGTCCAGATAAATTGGCGTAGAAACTGGGCGCCACGGGTTGCCTTTGTCGGTGGGAGAGGTCATTGCACCTCACTGGACAGCTACCGCCCGCCTCAAACCGGGCAGCCCCCGGTCAATAAGGTTCTGTCCCGCCACAGTCTGCCTGCTTCAATGGGTGCTTGGAGCTCAGGGTCATTGCCCGAAAGGTGGACTGATACACCGCACCAAACAACATGAAAAAAGGAAAGAAGGTACCAGCCCTTCGCTTTGCAAGCTGGAACGTCAGAACTATGTGTCCTGGCCTGTCGGAAGACCTTACACAAATCAACGATTCTCGGAAGACCGCCATCATTAACAACGAGCTCAGTAGACTCAATGTGGACATTGCAGCACTTCAGGAGACTCGCCTCCCCGCGAGTGGCTCTCTAGCAGAGCAAGACTACACCTTCTTCTGGCAGGGCAGGGATCCTGAAGAACCAAGACAGCATGGAGTGGGCTTCGCCATCAGAAACTCCTTGCTCAGCATGATAGAGCCTCCCTCAAATGGCTCGGAACGCATACTGTCCATCCGACTGCTCACCACCTCTGGTCCAGTACACCTACTCAGCATCTATGCTCCAACACTCTGTTCCGCACCTGAAGCTAAAGACCAGTTCTATGAACAACTCCATAACATCATTAGCAGCATCCCCAACACCGAACACCTATTCCTGCTGGGGGACTTTAATGCCAGGGTTGGGGCCGACCATGACTCATGGCCCTCCTGCCTTGGGCGCTATGGCGTTGGAAGGATGAATGAGAACGGGCAGAGACTGCTTGAGTTGTGTACCTATCATAACCTCTGCATCACCAACTCGTTCTTTCACACTAAACCCTGTCACCAGGTTTCATGGAGGCACCCAAGATCACGTCGTTGGCACCAGCTAGACCTCATTGTCACAAGGCGAGCCGCCTTAAACAGTGTTCAAATCACACGCAGCTTCCACAGTGCGGACTGCGACACCGACCACTCCCTGGTGTGCAGCAAGGTTAGACTCAGACCAAAGAAGTTGCATCATTCCAAGCAGAAGGGCCACCCGCGCATCAACACGAGCAGAATTTCTCACCCACAGCTGTTACAAAAATTTCTAAATTCACTTGTAACAGCCCTTCAAAACACTCCCACAGGGGATGCTGAGACCAAGTGGGCCCACATCAGAGACGCCATCTATGAGTCAGCTTTGACCACCTACGGCAAAAGTGCGAAGAGAAATGCAGACTGGTTTCAATCTCATAATGAAGAGCTGGAACCTGTCATAGCCGCTAAGCGCATTGCACTTTTGAACTACAAGAAAGCCCCCAGCGATTTAACATCCGCAGCACTTAAAGCAGCCAGAAGTACTGCACAAAGAACAGCTAGGCGTTGCGCAAACGACTACTGGCAACACCTATGCAGTCATATTCAGCTGGCCTCAGACACCGGAAACATCAGAGGAATGTATGATGGCATGAAGAGAGCTCTTGGGCCAACCATCAAGAAGATCACCCCCCTCAAATCTAAATCGGGGGACATAATCACTGACCAACGCAAACAGATGGACCGCTGGGTTGAGCACTACCTAGAACTGTACTCCAGGGAGAATGCTGTCACTGAGACTGCCCTCAATGCAGCCCAGCCTCTACCAGTCATGGATGAGCTGGACATACAGCCAACCAAATCGGAACTCAGTGATGCCATTGATTCCCTAGCCAGCGGAAAAGCCCCTGGGAAGGACAGCATTACCCCTGAAATAATCAAGAGTGCCAAGCCTGCTATACTCTCAGCACTACATGAACTGCTATGCCTGTGCTGGGACGAGGGAGCAGTACCCCAGGACATGCGCGATGCCAACATCATCACCCTCTATAAAAACAAAGGTGACCGCGGTGACTGCAACAACTACCGTGGAATCTCCCTGCTCAGCATAGTGGGGAAAGTCTTTGCTCGAGTCGCTCTGATTAGGCTCCAGAATCTGGCCGAGCGCGTCTACCCTGAGGCACAGTGTGGCTTTCGTGCAGAGAGATCGACTATTGACATGCTGTTCTCCCTTCGTCAGATACAGGAGAAATGCCGTGAACAACAGATGCCCCTCTACATTGCTTTCATTGATCTCACCAAAGCCTTTGACCTCGTCAGCAGACGTGGTCTCTTCAGACTACTAGAAAAGATCGGATGTCCACCAAAGCTACTAAGTATCATCACCTCATTCCATGACAATATGAAAGGCACAATTCAACATGGTGGCTCCTCATCAGAGCCCTTTCCTATCCTGAGTGGTGTGAAACAGGGCTGTGTTCTTGCACCCACACTTTTTGGGATTTTCTTCTCCCTGCTGCTTTCACATGCGTTCAAATCCTCTGAAGAAGGAATTTTCCTCCACACAAGATCAGGGGGCAGGTTGTTCAACCTTGCCCGTCTAAGAGCGAAGTCCAAAGTACGGAAAGTCCTCATCAGAGAACTCCTCTTTGCTGACGATGCTGCTTTAACATCTCACACTGAAGAATGCCTGCAGAGTCTCATCGACAGGTTTGCGTCTGCCTGCAATGAATTTGGCCTAACCATCAGCCTCAAGAAAACGAACATCATGGGGCAGGATGTCAGAAATGCTCCATCCATCAATATTGGCGACCACGCTCTGGAAGTGGTTCAAGAGTTCACCTACCTAGGCTCAACTATCACCAGTAACCTGTCTCTAGATGCAGAAATCAACAAGCGCATGGGTAAGGCTTCCACTGCTATGTTCAGACTGGCCAAGAGAGTGTGGGAAAATGGCGCACTGACACGGAACACAAAAGTCCGAGTGTATCAGGCCTGTGTCCTCAGTACCTTGCTCTACGGCAGCGAGGCCTGGACAACGTATGCCAGCCAAGAGCGACGTCTCAATTCATTCCATCTTCGCTGCCTTCGGAGAATACTTGGCATCAGGTGGCAGGACTATATCTCCAACACAGAAGTCCTTGAAGCGGCCAACATCCCCAGCTTATACACACTACTGAGTCAGCGGCGCTTGAGATGGCTTGGCCATGTGAGCCGCATGGAAGATGGCAGGATCCCCAAAGACACATTGTACAGCGAGCTCGCCACTGGTATCAGACCCACCGGCCGTCCATGTCTCCGTTATAAAGACGTCTGCAAACGCGACATGAAATCGTGTGACATTGATCACAAGTCGTGGGAGTCAGTTGCCAGCATTCGCCAGAGCTGGCGGGCAGCCATAAAGACAGGGCTAAATTGTGGCGAGTCGAAGAGACTTAGTAGTTGGCAGGAAAAAAGACAGAGGCGCAAGGGGAGAGCCAACTGTGCAACAGCCCCAACAAACAAATTTCTCTGCAGCACCTGTGGAAGAGCCTGTCACTCCAGAATTGGCCTTTATAGCCACTCCAGGCGCTGCTTCACAAACCACTGACCACCTCCAGGCGCGTATCCATTGTCTCTCGAGATAAGGAGGCCCAAAAGAAAGCAGCCCCTGTGTACATTATGGAGAATAGCAGCTCCTGTGTGTATTATATAGAAGAGCAGCCCCTGTGCATATTATAGAGAACAGCAGTCCCTGTGTATATTACAGAGAATAGCAGCTCCTGTGCATATGATAGATAAAGCAGCCCCTGTGTATATTATACAGAATAGCAGCTCCTGTGTATATTTTAGAGAAAGCAGCCCCTGTGTATATTATAGAGAATAGATCCCCTTGCATATATTAGAGAGTAGCATTCCCTGTGTATATTAAAGAGAATAGCAGCTCCTGTGTATATTATAGAGAAAGCAGCCCCTGTGTATATTATAGAGAATAGAACACCTTGCATATATTAGAGAGTAGCAGTCCCTGTGTATATTGAAGAGAATAGCAGCTCCTGTGTATATTACAGAGAATAGCAGCCCCTGTGTATATTATAGAGAAAGCAGCCCCTGTGTATATTATAGAGAATAGAACCCCTTGCATATATTAGAGAGTAGCAGTCCCTGTGTATATTAAAGAGAATAGCAGCTCCTGTGTATATTATAGAGAACGCAGCCCCTGTGTATATTATAGAGAATAGCAGCCACTGTGTATATTATAGAGAATAGCAGCTCCTGTGTATATTATAGAGAATAGCAGTCCCAGTGTATATTACAGAGAATAGCAGCTCCTGTGTATATTATAGAGAAAGCAGCCCCTGTGTATATTATAGAGAATAGAACCCCTTGCATATATTAGAGAGTAGCAGTCCCTGTGTATATTAAAGAGAACAGCAGCTCCTGTGTATATTATAGAGAAAGCAGCCCCTGTGTATATTATAGAGAACAGCAGCCACTGTGTATATTATAGAGAATAGAGCCCCCTGCATATATTAGAGAATAGCAGCCCCTGTGTATATTACAGAGAAAAGCAGCTCCTGTGTATATTATAGAGAAAGCAGCCCCTGTGTATATGAGACAGAATAGCTGCTCCTGTGTATATTGTAGAGAATAGCAGCCCCTGTGTATATTATGGAGAATAGCAGCCCCTGTGTATATTATAGAGAAAGCAGCCCCTGTGTATATTATACAGAATGGCAGCTCCTGTGTCTATTATAGAGAATAGCAGTCCCTGTGTATATTACAGAGAATAGCAGCCCCTGTGTATATTATAGAGAATAGAGCCCCCTGCATATATTAGAGAATAGCAGCCCCTGTGTATATTACAGAGAAAAGCAGCTCCTGTGTATATTATAGAGAAAGCAGCCCCTGTGTATATGAGACAGAATAGCAGCTCCTGTGTATATTATAGAGAATAGCAGCCCCTGTGTATATTATGGAGAATAGCAAACCCTGTGTATTTTATAGAGAAAGCAGCCCCTGTGTATATTATACAGAATAGCAGCTCCTGTGTCTATTATAGAGAATAGCAGTCCCTGTGTATATTACAGAGAATAGCAGCTCCTGTGTATATTATAGAGAAAGCAGCCCCTGTGTATATTATAGAGAATAGAACCCCCTGCATATATTAGAGAATAGCAGTCCCTGTGTATATTATAGAGAATAGAACCCCCTGCATATATTAGAGAATAGCAGTCCCTGTGTATATTATAGAGAATAGCAGCACCTGTGTATATTATAGAGAATAGCAGCCCCTGTGTGTATTATAGAGAATAGCAGCTCCTGTGTATATTATAGAGAATAGCAGCTCCTGTGTACATTATAGAGAATAGCAGCTCCTGTGCATATTATATAGAATAGCAGCTCCTGTGTATATTATGGAGAATAGCAGCTCCTGTGTGCATTACAGTGAATAGCAGCCCATGTTTATATTATAGAGAATAGCAGTCCCTGTGTCCATTATAGTGAATAGCAGCCCCTGCGTATATTATCAAGAATAGCTGCACCTGTGTACATTATAGTGAACAGCAGAGAGAATAGCAGCCCCTGCGTATATGATAGAGAATAGCAGCTCCTGTGTACATTATAGTGAATAGCAGCCCATGTTTATATTATGGAGAATAGCAGCCCGTGCGTATATTATAGAGAATAGCAGCTCCTGTGTACATTATAGAGAATAGCAGCTCCTGTCTAGATTATAGAGAATAGCAGCTCCTGTGTACATTATCGAGAATAGCAGCTCCTGTGTACATTAAAGAGAATAGCAGCTCCTGTGTACATTATGGAGAATAGCAGCTCCTGTGTCTATTATAGAGAATAGCAGCTCCTGTGTATATTATAGAGAATAGCAGCTCCTGTGTATATTATAGAGAATAGCAGCCCCTGTGTACATGAAAGTGAATAGCAGCTCCTGTATATATTATATAGAATAGCAGCTCCTGTGTATATTATGGAGAATAGCAGCTCCTGTGCACATGATAGAGAATAGCAGTCCCTGTGTATATTACAGAGAATACCAGCTCCTGTGTATATTATAGAGAATAGCAGCTCCTGTGTATATGATAGAGAATAGCAGCCCCTGTGTACATTATAGAGAACAGCAGCTCCTGTGCATATGATAGAGAATAGCAGTCCCTGTGTATATTACAGAGAATAGCAGCTCCTGTGTATTTTATGGAGAAAGCAGCTCCTGTGTATATTATAGAGAATAGAACCCCCCGCATATATTAGAGAATAGCAGTCCCTGTGTATATTACAGAGAATAGCAGCTCCTGTGTATATTATAGAGAAAGCAGCCCCTGTGTATATTATATAGAATAGCAACCCCTGTGTATATTATAGGGAAGAGCAGCTCCTGTGCATATTATAGAGAATAGCAGTCCCTGTGTATATTGCAGAGAATAGCAGCTCCTATGTATATTCTAGAGAAAGCAGCCCCTGTGTATATTGCAGAGAATAGCAGCTCCTGTGTATATTATAGAGAAAGCAGCCCCTGTGTATATTATAGAGAATAGAATCCCCTGCATATATTAGAGAATAGCAGTCCCTGTGTATATTACAGAGAATAGCAGCCCCTGTGTATATTATAGAGAATAGCAGTCCCTGTGTATATTAAAGAGAATAGCAGCCCCTGTGTACATTAAAGAGAATAGCAGCTCCTGTGTACATTATGGAGAATAGCAGCTCCTGTGTCTATTATAGAGAATAGCAGCTCCTGTGTATATTATAGAGAATAGCAGCTCCTGTGTATATTATAGAGAATAGCAGCCCCTGTGTACATGAAAGTGAATAGCAGCTCCTGTATATATTATATAGAATAGCAGCTCCTGTGTATATTATGGAGAATAGCAGCTCCTGTGCACATGATAGAGAATAGCAGTCCCTGTGTATATTACAGAGAATACCAGCTCCTGTGTATATTATAGAGAATAGCAGCTCCTGTGTATATGATAGAGAATAGCAGCCCCTGTGTACATTATAGAGAACAGCAGCTCCTGTGTACATTATAGTGAATAGCAGCCCCTGTGTATATTATAGAGAATAGCAGCCCCTGTGTATATTATAGAGAATAGCAGCTCCTGTGCATATGATAGAGAATAGCAGTCCCTGTGTATATTACAGAGAATAGCAGCTCCTGTGTATTTTATGGAGAAAGCAGCCCCTGTGTATATTATAGAGAATAGAACCCCCCGCATATATTAGAGAATAGCAGTCCCTGTGTATATTACAGAGAATAGCAGCTCCTGTGTATATTATAGAGAAAGCAGCCCCTGTGTATATTATATAGAATAGCAACCCCTGTGTATATTATAGGGAAGAGCAGCTCCTGTGCATATTATAGAGAATAGCAGTCCCTGTGTATATTGCAGAGAATAGCAGCTCCTATGTATATTCTAGAGAAAGCAGCCCCTGTGTATATTGCAGAGAATAGCAGCTCCTGTGTATATTATAGAGAAAGCAGCTCCTGTGTATATTATAGAGAATAGAATCCCCTGCATATATTAGAGAATAGCAGTCCCTGTGTATATTACAGAGAATAGCAGCCCCTGTGTATATTATAGAGAATAGCAGTCCCTGTGTATATTAAAGAGAATAGCAGCCCCTGTGTATATTATAGAGAAAGCAGCCCCTGTGTAGATATTCAGAATAGCAGCTCCTGTGTATATTATGGAGAATAGCAGTCCCTGTGTATATTACAGAGAATAGCAGCTCCTGTGTATATTATAGAGAAAGCAGTCCCTGTGTATATTATCGAGAATAGCAGCCCCTGTATATATTATAGAGAATAGCAGCCCCTGTGTACATTATAGAGAATAGCAGCCCCTGTGTATATTATAGAGAAGAGCAGTCCCTGTGTATATTATAGAGAATAGCAGTCCCTGTGTATATTATTGAGAATAGCAGCCCCTGCGTATATTATAGAGAATAGCAGCTCCAGTGTGCATTATAGTGAATAGCAGCCGCTGTGTATATTATAGAGAATAGCAGCCCCTGCGTATATTATAGAGAATAACAGCTCCAGTGTGCATTATAGTGAATAGCAGCCGCTGTGTATATTATAGAGAATAGCAGCCCCTGCGTATATTATAGTGAATAGCAGCCCCTGTTTATATTATAGAGAATAGCATCCCCTGCGTATATTATAGAGAATAGCAGCTCCAGTGTACATTATAGTGAATAGCAGCCGCTGTGTATATTATAGAGAATAGAAGCCCCTGCGTATATGATAGAGAATAGCAGCTCCTGTGTACATAATAGAGAATAGCAGCCCCAGTTTAAATTATAGAGAATAGCAGCCCCTGTGTATATTATGGAGAATAGCAGCTCCTGTGTATATTAAAGAGAATAGCAGCTCCTGTGGACATTATAGAGAATAGCAGCTCCTGTGTATATTGTAAAGAATAGCAGCCCCTGTGTATTTTATAGAGAATTGCAGCTCCTTTGAATATTATAGAGAATAGTAGCCCCTGCGTATATTATAGAGAATAGCAGCCCCTGTGTTCATTATCGAGAATAGCAGCTCCTGTGTATATTATAGAGAATAGCAGCCCCTGTGTACATTATAGAGAATAGTAGCCCCTGTGTACATTATGGAGAATCGCAGCCCCTGTATATATTATACTGAATCGCAGCCCCTGTTTATATTATAGAGAATAGCAGCCCCTGTGTATATTATAGAGAATAGCAGCTCCTTTGTACATTATAGAGAATAGCAGCCCCTGTGTATATTATAGAGAATAGCAGCTCCTGTGTACATTATAGAGAATAGCAGCTCCTGTGTACATTATAGAGAATAGCAGCTCCTGTGTATATTATAGAGAATAGCAGCTCCTGTGTACATTAAAGAGAATAGCAGCTCCTGTGTACATTCTAGAGAATAGCAGCACCTGTGTACATTAAAGAGAATAGCAGCTCCTGTGTACATTATGGAGAATAGCAGCTACTTTGTATATTATAGAGAATAGCAGCTCCCGTGTATATTATAGAGAATAGCAGCTCCTGTGTATATTATAGAGAATAGCAGCTCCTGTTTATATTATAGAGAATAGCAGCTAATGTGTATATTATAGAGAATAGCAGCTCCCGTGTATATTATAGAGAATAGCAGCTAATGTGTATATTATAGAGAATAGCAGCACCTGTGTATATTATAGAGAATAGCAGCTCCTGTGTATATTATAGAGAATAGCAGCCCCTGTGTACATTATAGAGAATAGCAGCTCCTGTGCATATTATAGAGAATAGCAGCTCCTGTGTACATTAAAGAGAATAGCAGCTCCTGTGTACATTCTAAAGAATAGCACCTCCTGTGTATATTATAGAGAAGAGCAGCTCCTGTGTATATTATAGAGGATCGCAGCTCCTGTATATATGATAGAGAACAGCAGTCCCTGTGTATATTACAGAGAATAGCAGCTCCTGTGCATATCATAGAGAAAGCAGCCCCTGTGTATATTATACAGAATAGCAGCTCCTGTGTATATTATAGAGAAAGCAGCCCCTGTGTATATTATAGAGAATAGAACCCCTTGCATATATTAGAGAGTAGCAGTCCCTGTGTATATTAAAGAGAATAGCAGCTCCTGTGTATATTATAGAGAAAGCAGCCCCTGTGTATATTATAGAGAATAGAACCCCTTGCATATATTAGAGAGTAGCAGTCCCTGTGTATATTAAGGAGAATAGCAGCTCCTGTGTATATTACAGAGAATAGCAGCCCCTGTGTATATTATAGAGAAAGCAGCCCCTGTGTATATTATAGAGAATAGAACCCCTTGCATATATTAGAGAGTAGCAGTCCCTGTGTATATTAAAGAGAATAGCAGCTCCGGTGTATATTATAGAGAAAGCAGCCCCTGTGTATATTATAGAGAATAGCAGCTCCTGTGTATATTATAGAGAATAGCAGTCCCAGTGTATATTACAGAGAATAGCAGCTCCTGTGTATATTATAGAGAAAGCAGCCCCTGTGTATATTACAGAGAATAGCAGCTACTGTGTATATTATAGAGAAAGCAGCATCTGTGTATATTATAGAGAATAGAGCCCCCTGCATATATTAGAGAATAGCAGCCCCTGTGTATATTACAGAGAAAAGCAGCTCCTGTGTATATTATAGAGAAAGCAGCCCCTGTGTATATGAGACAGAATAGCAGCTCCTGTGTATATTATAGAGAATAGCAGCCCCTGTGTATATTATGGAGCATAGCAGCCCCTGTGTATATTATAGAGAAAGCAGCCCCTGTGTATATTATACAGAATAGCAGCTCCTGTGTCTATTATAGAGAATAGCAGTCCCTGTGTATATTACAGAGAATAGCAGCTCCTGTGTATATAATAGAGAAAGCAGCCCCTGTGTATATTATAGAGAATAGAACCCCCTGCATATATTAGAGAATAGCAGTCCCTGTGTATATTATAGAGAATAGCAGCACCTGTGTATATTATAGAGAATAGCAGCCCCTGTGTGTATTATAGAGAATAGCAGCTCCTGTGTATATTATAGAGAAAAGCAGCTCCTGTGTACATTATAGAGAATAGCAGCTCCTGTGCATATTATATAGAATAGCAGCTCCTGTGTATATTATGGAGAATAGCAGTCCCTGTGTCCATTATAGTGAATAGCAGCCCCTGTGTATATTATAGAGAATAGCAGCTCCTGTGTACATTATAGTGAATAGCAGCCCATGTTTATATTATGGAGAATAGCAGCCCGTGCGTATATTATAGAGAATAGCAGCTCCTGTGTACATTATAGAGAATAGCAGCTCCTGTGTATATTATAGAGAATAGCAGCTCCTGTGTACATTCTAGAGAATAGCAGCACCTGTGTACATTAAAGAGAATAGCAGCTCCTGTGTATATTATAGAGAAGCGCAGCCCCTGCGTATATTATAGAGAATAGCAGCTCCTGTGTATATTATAGAGAGTAGCAGCCCCTGTGTACATTATGGAGAATAGCAGCTCCTGTGTGTATTATATAGAAGAGCAGCCCCTGTGCATATTATAGAGAATCGCAGCTCCTGTATATATGATAGAGAACAGCAGTCCCTGTGTATATTACAGAGAATAGCAGCTCCTGTGCATATTATAGAGAAAGCAGCCCCTGTGTATATTATACAGAATAGCAGCTCCTGTGTATATTATAGAGGATCGCAGCTCCTGTATATATGATAGAGAACAGCAGTCCCTGTGTATATGACAGAGAATAGCAGCTCCTGTGCATATTATAGAGAAAGCAGCCCCTGTGTATATTATACAGAATAGCAGCTCCTGTGTATATTTTAGAGAAAGCAGCCCCTGTGTATATTATAGAGAATAGATCCCCTTGCATATATTAGAGAGTAGCATTCCCTGTGTATATTAAAGAGAATAGCAGCTCCTGTGTATATTATAGAGAAAGCAGCCCCTGTGTATATTATAGAGAACAGAACACCTTGCATATATTAGAGAGTAGCAGTCCCTGTGTATATTGAAGAGAATAGCAGCTCCTGTGTATATTACAGAGAATAGCAGCCCCTGTGTATATTATAGAGAAAGCAGCCCCTGTGTATATTATAGAGAATAGAACCCCTTGCATATATTAGAGAGTAGCAGTCCCTGTGTATATTAAAGAGAATAGCAGCTCCTGTGTATATTATAGAGAACGCAGCCCCTGTGTATATTATAGAGAATAGCAGCCACTGTGTATATTATAGAGAATAGCAGCTCCTGTGTATATTATAGAGAATAGCAGTCCCAGTGTATATTACAGAGAATAGCAGCTCCTGTGTATATTATAGAGAAAGCAGCCCCTGTGTATATTATAGAGAATAGAACCCCTTGCATATATTAGAGAGTAGCAGTCCCTGTGTATATTAAAGAGAACAGCAGCTCCTGTGTATATTATAGAGAAAGCAGCCCCTGTGTATATTATAGAGAACAGCAGCCACTGTGTATATTATAGAGAATAGAGCCCCCTGCATATATTAGAGAATAGCAGCCCCTGTGTATATTACAGAGAAAAGCAGCTCCTGTGTATATTATAGAGAAAGCAGCCCCTGTGTATATGAGACAGAATAGCAGCTCCTGTGTATATTATAGAGAATAGCAGCCCCTGTGTATATTATGGAGAATAGCAGCCCCTGTGTATATTATAGAGAAAGCAGCCCCTGTGTATATTATACAGAATAGCAGCTCCTGTGTCTATTATCGAGAATAGCAGTCCCTGTGTATATTACAGAGAATAGCAGCCCCTGTGTATATTATAGAGAATAGAGCCCCCTGCATATATTAGAGAATAGCAGCCCCTGTGTATATTACAGAGAAAAGCAGCTCCTGTGTATATTATAGAGAAAGCAGCCCCTGTGTATATGAGACAGAATAGCAGCTCCTGTGTATATTATAGAGAATAGCAGTCCCTGTGTATATTATGGAGAATAGCAGCCCCTGTGTATATTATAGAGAAAGCAGCCCCTGTGTATATTATAGAGAAAGCAGCCCCTGTGTATATTATGGAGAATAGCAGCCCCTGTGTATATTATAGAGAAAGCAGCCCCTGTGTATATTATACAGAATAGCAGCTCCTGTGTCTATTATAGAGAATAGCAGTCCCTGTGTATATTACAGAGAATAGAACCCCCTGCATATATTAGAGAATAGCAGTCCCTGTGTATATTATAGAGAATAGAACCCCCTGCATCTATTAGAGAATAGCAGTCCCTGTGTATATTATAGAGAATAGCAGCACCTGTGTATATTATAGAGAATAGCAGCCCCTGTGTGTATTATAGAGAATAGCAGCTCCTGTGTATATTATAGAGAATAGCAGCTCCTGTGTACATTATAGAGAATAGCAGCTCCTGTGCATATTATATAGAATAGCAGCTCCTGTGTATATTATGGAGAATAGCAGCTCCTGTGTGCATTACAGTGAATAGCAGCCCATGTTTATATTATAGAGAATAGCAGTCCCTGTGTCCATTATAGTGAATAGCAGCCCCTGCGTATATTATCAAGAATAGCTGCACCTGTGTACATTATAGTGAACAGCAGAGAGAATAGCAGCCCCTGCGTATATGATAGAGAATAGCAGCTCCTGTGTACATTATAGTGAATAGCAGCCCATGTTTATATTATGGAGAATAGCAGCCCGTGCGTATATTATAGAGAATAGCAGCTCCTGTGTACATTATAGAGAATAGCAGCTCCTGTCTAGATTATAGAGAATAGCAGCTCCTGTGTACATTATCGAGAATAGCAGCTCCTGTGTACATTAAAGAGAATAGCAGCTCCTGTGTACATTATGGAGAATAGCAGCTCCTGTGTCTATTATAGAGAATAGCAGCTCCTGTGTATATTATAGAGACTAGCAGCTCCTGTGTATATTATAGAGAATAGCAGCCCCTGTGTACATGAAAGTGAATAGCAGCTCCTGTATATATTATATAGAATAGCAGCTCCTGTGTATATTATGGAGAATAGCAGCTCCTGTGCACATGATAGAGAATAGCAGTCCCTGTGTATATTACAGAGAATACCAGCTCCTGTGTATATTATAGAGAATAGCAGCTCCTGTGTATATGATAGAGAATAGCAGCCCCTGTGTACATTATAGAGAACAGCAGCTCCTGTGTACATTATAGTGAATAGCAGCCCCTGTGTATATTATAGAGAATAGCAGTCCCTGTGTATATTACAGAGAATAGCAGCTCCTGTGTATTTTATGGAGAAAGCAGCCCCTGTGTATCTTATAGAGAATAGAACCCCCCGCATATATTAGAGAATAGCAGTCCCTGTGTATATTACAGAGAATAGCAGCTCCTGTGTATATTATAGAGAAAGCAGCCCCTGTGTATATTATATAGAATAGCAACCCCTGTGTATATTATAGGGAAGAGCAGCTCCTGTGCATATTATAGAGAATAGCAGTCCCTGTGTATATTGCAGAGAATAGCAGCTCCTATGTATATTCTAGAGAAAGCAGCCCCTGTGTATATTGCAGAGAATAGCAGCTCCTGTGTATATTATAGAGAAAGCAGCCCCTGTGTATATTATAGAGAATAGAATCCCCTGCATATATTAGAGAATAGCAGTCCCTGTGTATATTACAGAGAATAGCAGCCCCTGTGTATATTATAGAGAATAGCAGTCCCTGTGTATATTAAAGAGAATAGCAGCCCCTGTGTATATTATAGAGAAAGCAGCCCCTGTGTAGATTATACAGAATAGCAGCTCCTGTGTATATTATGGAGAATAGCAGTCCCTGTGTATATTACAGAGAATAGCAGCTCCTGTGTATATTATAGAGAAAGCAGCCCCTGTGTATATTATAGAGAATAGAACCCCCTGCATATATTAGAGAATAGCAGTCCCTTTGTACATGGTAGAGAATTGCAGTCCCTGTGTATATTATCGAGAATAGCAGCCCCTGTATATATTATAGAGAATAGCAGCCCCTGTGTACATTATAGAGAATAGCAGCCCCTGTGTATATTATAGAGAAGAGCAGTCCCTGTGTATATTATAGAGAATAGCAGTCCCTGTGTATATTATTGAGAATAGCAACCCCTGCGTATATTATAGAGAATAGCAGCTCCAGTGTGCATTATAGTGAATAGCAGCCGCTGTGTATATTATAGAGAATAGCAGCCCCTGCGTATATTATAGAGAATAGCAGCTCCAGTGTGCATTATAGTGAATAGCAGCCGCTGTGTATATTATAGAGAATAGCAGCCCCTGCGTATATTATAGTGAATAGCAGCCCCTGTTTATATTATAGAGAATAGCATCCCCTGCGTATATTATAGAGAATAGCAGCTCCAGTGTACATTATAGTGAATAGCAGCCGCTGTGTATATTATAGAGAATAGAAGCCCCTGCGTATATGATAGAGAATAGCAGCTCCTGTGTACATAATAGAGAATAGCAGCCCCAGTTTAAATTATAGAGAATAGCAGCCCCTGCAAATATTATAGAGAATAGCAGCACCAGTGTACATTATAGTGAATAGCAGCCCCTGTGTACATTAAAGAGAATAGCAGCTCCTCTGGACATTATAGAGAATAGCAGCTCCTGTGTATATTGTAAAGAATAGCAGCCCCTGTGTATTTTATAGAGAATTGCAGCTCCTTTGAATATTATAGAGAATAGTAGCCCCTGCGTATATTATAGAGAATAGCAGCCCCTGTGTTCATTATCGAGAATAGCAGCTCCTGTGTATATTATAGAGAATAGTGACCCTGTGTACATTATAGAGAATAGTAGCCCCTGTGTACATTATGGAGAATCGCAGCCCCTGTGTATATTATACTGAATCGCAGCCCCTGTTTATATTATAGAGAATAGCAGCCCCTGTGTATATTATAGAGAATAGCAGCTCCTTTGTATATTATAGAGAATAGCAGCCGCTGTGTATATAATAGTGAATAGCAGCTCCTGTGCATATTATAGTGAAAAGCAGCTCCTGTGTACATTATAGAGAATAGCAGCCCCTGTGTATATTATAGAGAATAGCAGCTCCTGTGTACATTATAGAGAATAGCAGCTCCTGTGTACATTATAGAGAATAGCAGCTCCTGTGTATATTATAGAGAATAGCAGCTCCTGTGTACATTAAAGAGAATAGCAGCTCCTGTGTACATTCTAGAGAATAGCAGCACCTGTGTACATTAAAGAGAATAGCAGCTCCTGTGTACATTATGGAGAATAGCAGCTACTTTGTATATTATAGAGAATAGCAGCTCCCGTGTATATTATAGAGAATAGCAGCTCCTGTGTATATTATAGAGAATAGCAGCTCTCGTGTATATTATAGAGAATAGCACCTCCTGTGTATATTATAGAGAAGAGCAGCTCCTGTGTATATTATAGAGAATAGCAGCCCCTGTGTACATTATGGAGAATAGCAGCTCCTGTGTGTATTATATAGAAGAGCAGCCCCTGTGTATATTATAGAGAATAGCAGCCCCTGTGTACATTATGGAGAATAGCAGCTCCTGTGTGTATTATATAGAAGAGCAGCCCCTGTGTATATTATAGAGAATAGCAGCCCCTGTGTATATTATAGAGAATAGCAGCCCCTGTGTACATTATGGAGAATAGCAGCTCCTGTGTGTATTATATAGAAGAGCAGCCCCTGTGTATATTATAGAGAATAGCAGCCCCTGTGTATATTATAGAGGATCGCAGCTCCTGTATATATGATAGAGAACAGCAGTCCCTGTGTATATTACAGAGAATAGCAGCTCCTGTGCATATCATAGAGAAAGCAGCCCCTGTGTATATTATACAGAATAGCAGCTCCTGTGTATATTATAGAGAAAGCAGCCCCTGTGTATATTATAGAGAATAGAACCCCTTGCATATATTAGAGAGTAGCAGTCCCTGTGTATATTAAAGAGAATAGCAGCTCCTGTGTATATTATAGAGAAAGCAGCCCCTGTGTATATTATAGAGAATAGAACCCCTTGCATATATTAGAGAGTAGCAGTCCCTGTGTATATTAAGGAGAATAGCAGCTCCTGTGTATATTACAGAGAATAGCAGCCCCTGTGTATATTATAGAGAAAGCAGCCCCTGTGTATATTATAGAGAATAGAACCCCTTGCATATATTAGAGAGTAGCAGTCCCTGTGTATATTAAAGAGAATAGCAGCTCCTGTGTATATTATAGAGAAAGCAGCCCCTGTGTATATTATAGAGAATAGCAGCTCCTGTGTATATTATAGAGAATAGCAGTCCCAGTGTATATTGCAGAGAATAGCAGCTCCTGTGTATATTATAGAGAAAGCAGCCCCTGTGTATATTACAGAGAATAGCAGCTACTGTGTATATTATAGAGAAAGCAGCCCCTGTGTATATTATAGAGAATAGAGCCCCCTGCATATATTAGAGAATAGCAGCCCCTGTGTATATTACAGAGAAAAGCAGCTCCTGTGTATATTATAGAGAAAGCAGCCCCTGTGTATATGAGACAGAATAGCAGCTCCTGTGTATATTATAGAGAATAGCAGCCCCTGTGTATATTATGGAGAATAGCAGCCCCTGTGTATATTATAGAGAATAGCAGTCCCTGTGTATATTACAGAGAATAGCAGCTCCTGTGTATTTTATGGAGAAAGCAGCCCCTGTGTATCTTATAGAGAATAGAACCCCCCGCATATATTAGAGAATAGCAGTCCCTGTGTATATTACAGAGAATAGCAGCTCCTGTGTATATTATAGAGAAAGCAGCCCCTGTGTATATTATATAGAATAGCAACCCCTGTGTATATTATAGGGAAGAGCAGCTCCTGTGCATATTATAGAGAATAGCAGTCCCTGTGTATATTGCAGAGAATAGCAGCTCCTATGTATATTCTAGAGAAAGCAGCCCCTGTGTATATTGCAGAGAATAGCAGCTCCTGTGTATATTATAGAGAAAGCAGCCCCTGTGTATATTATAGAGAATAGAATCCCCTGCATATATTAGAGAATAGCAGTCCCTGTGTATATTACAGAGAATAGCAGCCCCTGTGTATATTATAGAGAATAGCAGTCCCTGTGTATATTAAAGAGAATAGCAGCCCCTGTGTATATTATAGAGAAAGCAGCCCCTGTGTAGATTATACAGAATAGCAGCTCCTGTGTATATTATGGAGAATAGCAGTCCCTGTGTATATTACAGAGAATAGCAGCTCCTGTGTATATTATAGAGAAAGCAGCCCCTGTGTATATTATAGAGAATAGAACCCCCTGCATATATTAGAGAATAGCAGTCCCTTTGTACATGGTAGAGAATTGCAGTCCCTGTGTATATTATCGAGAATAGCAGCCCCTGTATATATTATAGAGAATAGCAGCCCCTGTGTACATTATAGAGAATAGCAGCCCCTGTGTATATTATAGAGAAGAGCAGTCCCTGTGTATATTATAGAGAATAGCAGTCCCTGTGTATATTATTGAGAATAGCAACCCCTGCGTATATTATAGAGAATAGCAGCTCCAGTGTGCATTATAGTGAATAGCAGCCGCTGTGTATATTATAGAGAATAGCAGCCCCTGCGTATATTATAGAGAATAGCAGCTCCAGTGTGCATTATAGTGAATAGCAGCCGCTGTGTATATTATAGAGAATAGCAGCCCCTGCGTATATTATAGTGAATAGCAGCCCCTGTTTATATTATAGAGAATAGCATCCCCTGCGTATATTATAGAGAATAGCAGCTCCAGTGTACATTATAGTGAATAGCAGCCGCTGTGTATATTATAGAGAATAGAAGCCCCTGCGTATATGATAGAGAATAGCAGCTCCTGTGTACATAATAGAGAATAGCAGCCCCAGTTTAAATTATAGAGAATAGCAGCCCCTGCAAATATTATAGAGAATAGCAGCACCAGTGTACATTATAGTGAATAGCAGCCCCTGTGTACATTAAAGAGAATAGCAGCTCCTCTGGACATTATAGAGAATAGCAGCTCCTGTGTATATTGTAAAGAATAGCAGCCCCTGTGTATTTTATAGAGAATTGCAGCTCCTTTGAATATTATAGAGAATAGTAGCCCCTGCGTATATTATAGAGAATAGCAGCCCCTGTGTTCATTATCGAGAATAGCAGCTCCTGTGTATATTATAGAGAATAGTGACCCTGTGTACATTATAGAGAATAGTAGCCCCTGTGTACATTATGGAGAATCGCAGCCCCTGTGTATATTATACTGAATCGCAGCCCCTGTTTATATTATAGAGAATAGCAGCCCCTGTGTATATTATAGAGAATAGCAGCTCCTTTGTATATTATAGAGAATAGCAGCCGCTGTGTATATAATAGTGAATAGCAGCTCCTGTGCATATTATAGTGAAAAGCAGCTCCTGTGTACATTATAGAGAATAGCAGCCCCTGTGTATATTATAGAGAATAGCAGCTCCTGTGTACATTATAGAGAATAGCAGCTCCTGTGTACATTATAGAGAATAGCAGCTCCTGTGTATATTATAGAGAATAGCAGCTCCTGTGTACATTAAAGAGAATAGCAGCTCCTGTGTACATTCTAGAGAATAGCAGCACCTGTGTACATTAAAGAGAATAGCAGCTCCTGTGTACATTATGGAGAATAGCAGCTACTTTGTATATTATAGAGAATAGCAGCTCCCGTGTATATTATAGAGAATAGCAGCTCCTGTGTATATTATAGAGAATAGCAGCTCTCGTGTATATTATAGAGAATAGCACCTCCTGTGTATATTATAGAGAAGAGCAGCTCCTGTGTATATTATAGAGAATAGCAGCCCCTGTGTACATTATGGAGAATAGCAGCTCCTGTGTGTATTATATAGAAGAGCAGCCCCTGTGTATATTATAGAGAATAGCAGCCCCTGTGTACATTATGGAGAATAGCAGCTCCTGTGTGTATTATATAGAAGAGCAGCCCCTGTGTATATTATAGAGAATAGCAGCCCCTGTGTATATTATAGAGAATAGCAGCCCCTGTGTACATTATGGAGAATAGCAGCTCCTGTGTGTATTATATAGAAGAGCAGCCCCTGTGTATATTATAGAGAATAGCAGCCCCTGTGTATATTATAGAGGATCGCAGCTCCTGTATATATGATAGAGAACAGCAGTCCCTGTGTATATTACAGAGAATAGCAGCTCCTGTGCATATCATAGAGAAAGCAGCCCCTGTGTATATTATACAGAATAGCAGCTCCTGTGTATATTATAGAGAAAGCAGCCCCTGTGTATATTATAGAGAATAGAACCCCTTGCATATATTAGAGAGTAGCAGTCCCTGTGTATATTAAAGAGAATAGCAGCTCCTGTGTATATTATAGAGAAAGCAGCCCCTGTGTATATTATAGAGAATAGAACCCCTTGCATATATTAGAGAGTAGCAGTCCCTGTGTATATTAAGGAGAATAGCAGCTCCTGTGTATATTACAGAGAATAGCAGCCCCTGTGTATATTATAGAGAAAGCAGCCCCTGTGTATATTATAGAGAATAGAACCCCTTGCATATATTAGAGAGTAGCAGTCCCTGTGTATATTAAAGAGAATAGCAGCTCCTGTGTATATTATAGAGAAAGCAGCCCCTGTGTATATTATAGAGAATAGCAGCTCCTGTGTATATTATAGAGAATAGCAGTCCCAGTGTATATTGCAGAGAATAGCAGCTCCTGTGTATATTATAGAGAAAGCAGCCCCTGTGTATATTACAGAGAATAGCAGCTACTGTGTATATTATAGAGAAAGCAGCCCCTGTGTATATTATAGAGAATAGAGCCCCCTGCATATATTAGAGAATAGCAGCCCCTGTGTATATTACAGAGAAAAGCAGCTCCTGTGTATATTATAGAGAAAGCAGCCCCTGTGTATATGAGACAGAATAGCAGCTCCTGTGTATATTATAGAGAATAGCAGCCCCTGTGTATATTATGGAGAATAGCAGCCCCTGTGTATATTATAGAGAAAGCAGCCCCTGTGTATATTATACAGAATAGCAGCTCCTGTGTCTATTATAGAGAATAGCAGTCCCTGTGTATATTACAGAGAATAGCAGCTCCTGTGTATATTATAGAGAAAGCAGTCCCTGTGTATATTATAGAGAATAGCAGCACCTGTGTATATTATAGAGAATAGCAGCCCCTGTGTGTATTATAGAGAATAGCAGCTCCTGTGTATATTATAGAGAAAAGCAGCTCCTGTGTACATTATAGAGAATAGCAGCTCCTGTGCATATTATATAGAATAGCAGCTCCTGTGTATATTATGGAGAATAGCAGCTCCTGTGTGCTTTACAGTGAATAGCAGCCCATGTTTATATTATAGAGAATAGCAGTCCCTGTGTCCATTATAGTGAATAGCAGCCCCTGTGTATATTATAGAGAATAGCAGCTCCTGTGTACATTATAGTGAATAGCAGCCCATGTTTATATTATGGAGAATAGCAGCCCGTGCGTATATTATAGAGAATAGCAGCTCCTGTCTAGATTATAGAGAATAGCAGCTCCTGTCTAGATTATAGAGAATAGCAGCTCCTGTGTACATTATCGAGAATAGCAGCTCCTGTGTACATTAAAGAGAATAGCAGCTCCTGTGTACATTATGGAGAATAGCAGCTCCTGTGTCTATTATAGAGAATAGCAGCTCCTGTGTCTATCATAGAGAATAGCAGCTCCTGTGTATATTATAGAGAATAGCAGCCCCTGTGTACATGAAAGTGAATAGCAGCTCCTGTATATATTATATAGAATAGCAGCTCCTGTGTATATTATGGAGAATAGCAGCTCCTGTGCACATGATAGAGAATAGCAGTCCCTGTGTATATTACAGAGAATAGCAGCTCCTGTGTATATTATAGAGAATAGCAGCTCCTGTGTATATGATAGAGAATAGCAGCCCCTGTGTACATGACAGAGAATAGCAGTTCCTGTGTATATTACAGAGAATAGCAGCTCCTGTGTATTTTATGGAGAAAGCAGCCCCTGTGTATATTATAGAGAATAGAACCCCCCGCATATATTAGAGAATAGCAGTCCCTGTGTATATTACAGAGAATAGCAGCTCCTGTGTATATTATAGAGAAAGCAGCCCCTGTGTATATTATATAGAATAGCAACCCCTGTGTATATTATGGAGAAGAGCAGCTCCTGTGCATATTATAGAGAATAGCAGTCCCTGTGTATATTGCAGAGAATAGCAGCTCCTATGTATATTCTAGAGAAAGCAGCCCCTGTGTATATTGCAGAGAATAGCAGCTCCTGTGTATATTATGGAGAAAGCAGCCCCTGTGTATATTATAGAGAATAGAATCCCCTGCATATATTAGAGAATTGCAGTCCCTGTGTATATTACAGAGAATAGCAGCCCCTGTGTATATTATAGACAATAGCAGTCCCTGTGTATATTATGGAGAAAGCAGCCCCTGTGTATATTATACAGAATAGCAGCTCCTGTGTATATTATAGAGAATAGCAGCCCCTGTGTATATTATAGAGAATAGCAGTCCCTGTGTATATTATAGAGAATAGCAGCCCCTGTGTATATTATAGAGAAAGCTGCCCCTGTGTATATTATAGAGAATAGAACCCCCTGCATATATTGGAGAATAGCAGTCCCTGTGTATATTATAGAGAATAGCAGTCCCTTTGTATATTAAAGAGAATAGCAGCCCCTTTGTATATTATAGAGAATAGCAGCTCCTGTGTATATGATAGAGAATAGCAGCCCCTGTGTACATGACAGAGAATAGCAGTTCCTGTGTATATTACAGAGAATAGCAGCTCCTGTGTATTTTATGGAGAAAGCAGCCCCTGTGTATATTATAGAGAATAGAACCCCCCGCATATATTAGAGAATAGCAGTCCCTGTGTATATTACAGAGAATAGCAGCTCCTGTGTATATTATAGAGAAAGCAGCCCCTGTGTATATTATATAGAATAGCAACCCCTGTGTATATTATGGAGAAGAGCAGCTCCTGTGCATATTATAGAGAATAGCAGTCCCTGTGTATATTGCAGAGAATAGCAGCTCCTATGTATATTCTAGAGAAAGCAGCCCCTGTGTATATTGCAGAGAATAGCAGCTCCTGTGTATATTATGGAGAAAGCAGCCCCTGTGTATATTATAGAGAATAGAATCCCCTGCATATATTAGAGAATTGCAGTCCCTGTGTATATTACAGAGAATAGCAGCCCCTGTGTATATTATAGACAATAGCAGTCCCTGTGTATATTATGGAGAAAGCAGCCCCTGTGTATATTATACAGAATAGCAGCTCCTGTGTATATTATAGAGAATAGCAGCCCCTGTGTATATTATAGAGAATAGCAGTCCCTGTGTATATTATAGAGAATAGCAGCCCCTGTGTATATTATAGAGAAAGCTGCCCCTGTGTATATTATAGAGAATAGAACCCCCTGCATATATTGGAGAATAGCAGTCCCTGTGTATATTATAGAGAATAGCAGTCCCTTTGTATATTAAAGAGAATAGCAGCCCCTTTGTATATTATAGAGAAAGCAGCCCCTGTGTATATTATAGAGAAAGCAGCCCCTGTGTCGATTATACAGAATAGCAGCTCCTATGTATATTATGGAGAATAGCAGTCCCTGTGTATATTACAGAGAATAGCAGCTCCTGTGTATATTATAGAGAAAGCAGCCCCTGTGTATATTATAGAGAATAGAACCCCCTGCATATATTAGAGAATAGCAGTCCCTTTGTACATTATAGAGAATTGCAGTCCCTGTGTATATTATCGAGAATAGCAGCCCCTGTGTATATTATAGAGAATAGCAGCCCCTGTGCATATTATAGAGAATAGCAGCCCCTGTGCATATTATAGAGAATAGCAGCCCCTGTGTATATTATAGAGAATAGCAGCCCCTGTGCATATTATAGAGAATAGCAGCTCCTGTGTATATTATAGAGAATAGCAGCCCCTGTGTATATTATAGAGAATAGCAGCTCCTGTGTATATTATAGAGAATAGCTGCCCCTGTTTATATTATAGAGAATAGCAGCCCCTGTGCATATTATAGAGAATAGCAGCCCCTGTGTATATTATAGAGAATAGCAGCCCCTGTGTATATTATAGAGAATAGCAGCTCCTGTGTATATTATAGAGAATAGCTGCCCCTGTTTATATTATAGAGAATAGCAGCCCCTGTCTATATTATAGATAATAGAACCCCCTGCATATATTAGAGAAAAGCAGCTCCTGTGTATATTATACGGAATAGCAGCCCCTGTACATATTCTAGAGAATAGCATTCCCTGTGTATATTATTGAGAATAGCAGCCCCTGTGTGTATTATGGAGAATAGCAGCCCCTGTGTATATTATAGAGAATAGCAGCTCCTGTGTATATTATGGAGAATAGCAGCTCCTGCGTATATTATAGAGAATAGCAGCCCCTGTGCATATTATAGAGAATAGCAGCTCCTGTTTATATTATAGAGAATAGCAGCCCCTGTCTATATTACAGAGAATAGCAGCTCCTGTGTATATTATTGAGAATAGCAGCTCCTGTGTATATTATACAGAATAGCAGCCCCTGTGCATATTATAGAGAATAGCATTCCCTGTGTTTATTATAGAGAATAGCGGTCTCTGTCTATATTACGGAGAATAGCAGCTCCTGTGTATATTATTGAGAATAGCAGCTCCTGTGTATATTATACAGAATAGCAGCCCCTGTGCATATTATAGAGAATAGCATTCCCTGTGTATATTATTGAGAATAGCAGCCCCTGTGTGTATTATTGAGAATAGCAGCTCCTGTGAAAATTATAGAGAATAGCAGCCCCTGTGCATATTATAGAGAATAGCATTCCCTGTGTATATTATTGAGAATAGCAGCTCCTGTTTATATTATAGAGAATAGCAGCCCCTGTCTATATTACGGAGAATAGCAGCCCCTGTGTATATTATAGAGAATAGCAGCCCCTGTGCATATTATAGAGAATAGCAGCTCCTGTTTATATTATAGAGAATAGCAGCCCCTGTCTATATTACAGAGAATAGCAGCTCCTGTGTATATTATTGAGAATAGCAGCTCCTGTGTATATTATACAGAATAGCAGCCCCTGTGCATATTATAGAGAATAGCATTCCCTGTGTTTATTATAGAGAATAGCGGTCTCTGTCTATATTACAGAGAATAGCAGCTCCTGTGTATATTATGGAGAATAGCAGCCCCTGTGTATATTGTGGAGAATAGCTGCCCCTGTGTATATTACAGAGAATAGCAGCCCCTGTGTATATTATAGAGAATAGCGGTCTCTGTGTATATTCTAGAGAATAGCAGCTCCTTTGTATATTATAGAAAATAGCAGGCCCTGTGTTATATTATAGAGAATAGCATTCCTTAGGTATATTATAGAGAATAGCAGCCCCTGTGTATATTATAGAGAATAGCGGTCTCTGTGTATATTATAGAGAATAGCAGCTCCTTTGTATATTATAGAGAGTAGAAGCCCCTGTGTATATTATAGAGAATAGCATCCTTAGGTATATTATAGAGAATAGCAGCCCCTGTGTATATTATGGGAAGTAGCAGCCCCTGTGTATATCATAGAGAATAGCCGCTCCTGTGAATATTATCGAGAATAGCGGTCTCTGTGCATATTATGGGAATTAGCAGCCCCTGTGTATATCATTGAGAATAGCAGCTCCTGTGTATATTATAGAGAATAGCAGTCCTTAGGTAGATTATAGAGAATAGCAGCCCCTGTGTATATTATAGAGAATAGCGGTCTCTGTGCATATTATGGGAATTAGCAGCCCCTGTGTATATCATTGAGAATAGCAGGCCCTGTGTATCTTATAGAGAATAGCAGTCCTTAGGTAGATTATAGAGAATAGCAGCCCCTGTGTATATTATAGAGAATAGCGGTCTCTGTGCATATTATGGGAATTAGCAGCCCCTGTGTATATCATTGAGAATAGCAGCTCCTGTGTATATTATAGAGAACAGCAGCCCCTGTGTATATTATAGTGAATAGCAGCCATTTGCATATAATAGAGAATAGCAGCCCCTGTGTATATTATAGAGAATAGCAGTCCCTGTGTCTATTATAGAGAATAGCAGTCCCTGTCTAAACCATAGAGAATAGCAGCTCCTGTGTATATTATAGTGAATAGCAGCCGTGTGTATATAATAGGGAATAGCAGTCCCTGTGCATATTATAGAGAATAGCAGCCCCTGTGTACATGAAAGTGAATAGCAGCTCCTGTATATATTATATAGAATAGCAGCTCCTGTGTATATTATGGAGAATAGCAGCTCCTGTGCACATGATAGAGAATAGCAGTCCCTGTGTATATTACAGAGAATAGCAGCTCCTGTGTATATTATAGAGAATAGCAGCTCCTGTGTATATTATAGAGAACAGCAGCTCCTGTGTACATTATAGTGCATAGCAGCCCCTGTGTATATTATAGAGAATAGCAGTTCCTGTGTATATTAGAGAGAATAGCAGCTCCTGTGTATTTTATGGAGAAAGCAGCCCCTGTGTATATTATAGAGAATAGAACCCCCCGCATATATTAGAGAATAGCAGTCCCTGTGTATATTACAGAGAATAGCAGCTCCTGTGTATATTATAGAGAAAGCAGCCCCTGTGTATATTATATAGAATAGCAACCCCTGTGTATATTATGGAGAAGAGCAGCTCCTGTGCATATTATAGAGAATAGCAGTCCCTGTGTATATTGCAGAGAATAGCAGCTCCTATGTATATTCTAGAGAAAGCAGCCCCTGTGTATATTGCAGAGAATAGCAGCTCCTGTGTATATTATGGAGAAAGCAGCCCCTGTGTATATTATAGAGAATAGAATCCCCTGCATATATTAGAGAATAGCAGTCCCTGTGTATATTATAGAGAAAGCTGCCCCTGTGTATATTATAGAGAATAGAACCCCCTGCATATATTGGAGAATAGCAGTCCCTGTGTATATTATAGAGAATAGCAGTCCCTGTGTATATTAAAGAGAATAGCAGCCCCTGTGTATATTATAGAGAAAGCAGCCCCTGTGTATATTATAGAGAAAGCAGCCCCTGTGTAGATTATACAGAATAGCAGCTCCTGTGTATATTATGGAGAATAGCAGTCCCTGTGTATATTACAGAGAATAGCAGCTCCTGTGTATATTATAGAGAAAGCAGCCCCTGTGTATATTATAGAGAATAGAACCCCCTGCATATATTAGAGAATAGCAGTCCCTGTGTATATTACAGAGAATAGCAGTCCCTGTGTATATTACAGAGAATAGCAGCTCCTGTGTATATTATGGAGAATAGCAGCCCCTGTGTATATTATGGAGAATAGCAGCCCCTGTGCATATTATAGAGAATAGCAGCCCCTGGGTATATTATGGAGAATAGCAGCCCCTGTGTATATTACAGAGAATAGCAGCTCCTGTGTATATTATGGAGAATAGCAGCCCCTGTGTATATTACAGAGAATAGCAGCTCCTGTGTATATTATGGAGAATAGCAGCTCCTGTGTATATTATAGAGAATAGCTGCCCCTGTTTATATTGTAGAGAATAGCAGCCCCTGTCTATATTATAGATAATAGAACCCCCTGCATATATTAGAGAATAGCAGCTCCTGTGTATATTATACGGAATAGCAGCCCCTGTACATATTCTAGAGAATAGCATTCCCTGTGTATATTATTGAGAATAGCAGCCCCTGTGTGTATTATAGAGAATAGCAGCTCCTGCGTATATTATAGGGAATAGCAGCCCCTGTTTATATTATAGAGAATAGCAGCTCCTGTTTATATTATAGAGAATAGCAGCCCCTGTCTATATTACAGAGAATAGCAGCTCCTGTGTATATTATTGAGAATAGCAGCTCCTGTTTATATTATAGAGAATAGCAGACCCTGTGTATATTCTAGAGAATAGCAGCCCCTGTGTATATTATAGAGAATAGCAGCCCCTGTGTATATTATAGAGAATAGCAGCCCCTGTGTATATTACAGAGAATATCAGCTCCTGTGTATATTATAGAGAATAGCAGCCCCTGTGCATATTATAGAGAATAGCAGCCCCTGTGTATATTATAGAGAATAGCAGCCCCTGTGTATATTACAGAGAATATCAGCTCCTGTGTATATTATGGAGAATAGCAGCCCCTGTGTATATTATAGAGAATAGCAGCCACTGTGTATATTATAGAGAATAGCAGCTCCTGTGTATATTATAGAGAATAGCTGCCCCTGTTTATATTATAGAGAATAGCAGCCCCTGTCTATATTATAGATAATAGAACCCCCTGCATATATTAGAGAATAGCAGCTCCTGTGTATATTATACGGAATAGCAGCCCCTGTACATATTCTAGAGAATAGCATTCCCTGTGTATATTATTGAGAATAGCAGCCCCTGTCTATATTACAGAGAATAGCAGCTCCTGTGTATATTATTGAGAATAGCAGCTCCTGTGTATATTATACAGAATAGCAGCCCCTGTGCATATTATAGAGAATAGCATTCCCTGTGTTTATTATAGAGAATAGCGGTCTCTGTCTATATTGCAGAGAATAGCAGCTCCTGTGTATATTATGGAGAATAGCAGCCCCTGTGTATATAATAGAGAATAGCAGCCCCTGTGCATATTATAGAGAATAGCAGCTCCTGTTTATATTATAGAGAATAGCAGCCCCTGTCTATATTACAGAGAATAGCAGCTCCTGTGTATATTATTGAGAATAGCAGCTCCTGTGTATATTATACAGAATAGCAGCCCCTGTGCATATTATAGAGAATAGCATTCCCTGTGTTTATTATAGAGAATAGCGGTCTCTGTGTATATTACAGAGAATAGCAGCTCCTGTGTATATTATGGAGAATAGCAGCCCCTGTGTATATTGTGGAGAATAGCTGCCCCTGTGTATATTACAGAGAATAGCAGCCCCTGTGTATATTATAGACAATAACGGTCTCTGTGTATATTCTAGAGAATAGCAGCTCCTTTGTATATTATAGAAAATAGCAGGCCCTGTGTTATATTATAGAGAATAGCATTCCTTAGGTATATTATAGAGAATAGCAGCCCCTGTGTATATTATAGAGAATAGCGGTCTCTGTGTATATTATAGAGAATAGCAGCTCCTTTGTATATTATAGAGAGTAGAAGCCCCTGTGTATATTATAGAGAATAGCATTCCTTAGGTATATTATAGAGAATAGCAGCCCCTGTGTATATTATAGAGAATAGCGGTCTCTGTGTATATTATAGAGAATAGCAGCTCCTTTGTATATTATAGAGAATAGCGGTCTCTGTGTATATTATAGAGAATAGCAGCTCCTTTGTATATTATAGAGAATAGCAGCCCCTGTGTATATTATGGGAAGTAGCAGCCCCTGTGTATATCATAGAGAATAGCAGCTCCTGTGAATATTATAGAGAATAGCAGGCCCTGTGTATCTTATAGAGAATAGCAGTCCTTAGGTAGATTATAGAGAATAGCAGCCCCTGTGTATATTATAGAGAATAGTGGTCTCTGTGCATATTATGGGAATTAGCAGCCCCTGTGTATATCATTGAGAATAGCAGCTCCTGTGAATATTATAGAGAATAGCAGGCCCTGTGTATCTTATAGAGAATAGCAGTCCTTAGGTAGATTATAGAGAATAGCAGCCCCTGTGTATATTATAGAGAATAGCGGTCTCTGTGCATATTATGGGAATTAGCAGCCCCTGTGTATATCATTGAGAATAGCAGCCCCTGTGTATATTATAGTGAATAGCATCCGTTTGCATATAATAGAGAATAGCAGCTCCTGTGTATATTATAGAGAATAGCAGTCCCTGTGTCTATTATAGAGAATAGCAGTCCCTGTGTATATTATAGAGAATAGCAGTCCCTGTGTCTATTATAGAGAATAGCAGTCCCTGTCTAAATCATAGAGAATAGCAGCTCCTGTGTATATTATAGTGAATAGCAGCCGTGTGTATATAATAGGGAATAGCAGTCCCTGTGCATATTATAGAGAATAGCAGCCCCTGTCTATATTATAGAGAATAACAGGCCCTGTGTATATTATAGAGAATAGCAGTCCCTGTGTATATTACAGGGAATAGCAGTCTTTGTCTATCTTATAGAGAATCGCAGTCCCTGTGCATATTATAGAAATGAGCAGCCCCTGTGTATATTATAGGGAATTGCAGTCCCGATGTATTTTATAGAGAATAGCAGCCCCTGTGTATATTATAGTGAATAGCAGCCGTGTGTATATAATAGGGAATTGCAGCCCCTGTGTATATTATAGAGAATAGCAGCCCCTGTCTATATTTTAGAGAATAGCAGGCGCTGTGTATATTATAGAGAATAGCAGTCCCTCTGTATATTATAGAAATGAGCAGCCCCTGTGTATATTATAGGGAATTGCAGTCCCGATGTATTTTATGGAGAATTGCAGTCCCTGTGTATATTATAGAGAATAGCAGCCCCTGTGTATATTATAGAGAATCGCAGTCCCTGTGTATATTATAGAAATGAGCAGCCCCTGTGTATATTATAGAGAATCGCAGTCCCTGTGTATATTATAGAAATGAGCAGCCCCTGTGTGTATTATAGAGAATAGCAGTCCCTTTGTACATTATAGAGAATAGCAGTCCCTGTGTATATTATAGAGAATAGCAGCCCCTGTGTATATTATAGAGAAAGCAGCCCCTGTGTATATTATACAGAATACAGCTCCTGTGTATATTATAGTGAAAGCAGCCCTTGTGTATATTATAGAGAATAGAACCTCCTGCATATATTAGAGAATAGCAGTCCCTGTCTATATTACAAAGAATAGCAGCTCCTGTGTATATTATAGAGAAAGCAGCCCCTGTGTATATTATAGTGAATAGCAGCCCCTGTGTATATTATAGAGAATAGCGGTCTCTGTGTATATTATAGAGAATAGCAGCCCCTGTGTATATTATAGAGAATAGCGGTCTCTGTGTATATTATAGAGAATAGCAGCCCCTGTGTATATTATGGGAAGTAGCAGCCCCTGTGTATATTATAGAGAATAGCAGTCCTTAGGTAGATTATAGAGAATAGCAGACCCTGCGTATATTATGGAGAATAGCAGCCTCTGTGTACACTATAGTGAATAGCAGTCCCTGTGTACATTACAGAGAATAGCAGCCCCTGTGTATATTACAGAGAATAGCGGTCTCTGTGTATATTATAGAGAATAGCAGCCCCTGTGTATATTATAGAGAAGAGCAGTCCCTGTTTATGTTATAGAGAATAGCTGCCCCTGTCTATATTATAGATAATAGAACCCCCTGCATATATTAGAGAATAGCAGTCCCTGTGTATATTACAGAGTATAGCAGCTCCTGTGTATATTATGGAGAATAGCAGCCCCTGTGTATATTATAGAGAATAGCAGCCCCTGTGTATATTATACAGAATAGCAGCCCCTGTGCATATTATAGAGAATAGCATTCCCTGTGTTTATTATAGAGAATAGCGGTCTCTGTGTATATTACAGAGAATAGCAGCTCCTGTGTATATTATGGAGAATAGCTGCCCCTGTGTATATTACAGAGAATAGCAGCCCCTGTGTATATTATAGAGAATAGCGGTCTCTGTGTATATTCTAGAGAATAGCAGCTCCTTTGTATATTATAGAAAATAGCAGGCCCTGTGTATATTATAGAGAATAGCATTCCTTAGGTATATTATAGAGAATAGCAGCCCCTGTGTATATTACGGGAAGTAGCAGCCCCTGTGTATATCATAGAGAATAGCAGCTCCTGTGAATATTATAGAGAATAGCAGGCCCTGTGTATATTATAGAGAATAGCAGTCCTTAGGTAGATTATAGAGAATAGCAGCCCCTGTGTATATTATAGAGAATAGCGGTCTCTGTGTATATTATAGAGAATAGCAGCTCCTTTGTATATTATAAAGAGTAGAAGCCCCTGTGTATATTATAGAGAATAGCGGTCTCTGTGCATATTATGGGAAGTAGCAGCCCCTGTGTATATCATAGAGAATAGCAGCTCCTGTGTATATTATAGAGAAAAGCAGCCCCTGTGTATATTATAGACAATAGCAGCCCCTGTCTATATTATAGAGAATAGCAGTCCCTGTGTCTATTATAGAGAATAGCAGCCCCTGTGTAAATCATAGAGAATAGCATTCCCTGTGTATATTATAGTGAATAGCAGCCGTGTGTATATAATAGGGAATAGCAGCCCCTGTGTATATTATAGAGAATAGCAGCCCCTGTCTATATTATAGAGAATAGCAGGCCCTGTGTATATTATAGAGAATAGCAGTCCCTGTGTATATTACAGGGAATAGCAGTCTTTGCCTATATTATAGAGAATCGCAGTCCCTGTGTATATTATAGAAATGAGCAGCCCCTGTGTATATTATAGGGAATTGCAGTCCCGATGTATTTTATAGAGAATTGCAGTCCCTGTGTATATTATAGAGAATAGCAGCCCCTGTGTATATTATAGAGAAAGCAGCCCCTGTGGATATTATAGTGAATAGCAGCCCCTGTGTATATTATGGAGAATAGCGGTCTCTGTGTATATTATAGAGAATAGCAGCTCCTTTGTCTATTATAAAGAGTAGAAGCCCCTGTGTATATCATAGAGAATAGCAGCTCCTGTGTATATTATAGAGAATAGCAGCCCCTGTGTATATTATAGTGAATAGCAGCCGTTTGCATATAATAGGGAATAGCAGCCCCTGTGTATATTATAGACAATAGCAGCCCCTGTCTATATTATAGAGAATAGCATTCCCTGTGTATATTATAGTGAATAGCAGCCGTGTGTATATAATAGGGAATAGCAGCCCCTGTGTATATGAAGAGAATAGCAGCCCCTGTCTATATTATAGAGAATAGCAGGCCCTGTGTATATTATAGAGAATAGCAGTCCCTGTGTATATTACAGGGAATAGCAGTCTTTGTCTATATTATAGAGAATCGCAGTCCCTGTGTATATTATAGAAATGAGCAGCCCCTGTGTATATTATAGGGAATTGCAGTCCCGATGTATTTTATAGAGAATTGCAGTCCCTGTGTATATTATAGAGAATAGCAGCCCCTGTGTATATCATAGAGAATCGCAGTCCCTGTGTATATTATAGAAATGAGCAGCCCCTGTGTATATTATAGTGAATAGCAGCCGTGTGTATATAATAGGGAATAGCAGCCCCTGTGTATATTGTAGAGAATAGCAGCCCCTGTCTATATTTTAGAGAATAGCAGGCCCTGTGTATATTATAGAGAAAAGCAGTCCCTGTGTATATTACAGGGAATAGCAGTCTTTGTCTATATTATAGAGAATCGCAGTCCCTGTGTATATTATAGAAATGAGCAGCCCCTGTGTATATTATAGGGAATTGCAGTCCCGATGTATTTTATGGAGAATTGCAGTCCCTGTGTATATTATAGAGAATAGCAGCCCCTGTGTATATTATAGAGAATCGCAGTCCCTGTGTATATTATAGAAATGAGCAGCCCCTGTGTATATTATAGAGAATAGCAGTCCCTTTGTACATTGTAGAGAATAGCAGTCCCTGTGTATATTATAGAGAATAGCAGCCCCTGTGTATATTATAGAGAAAGCAGCCCCTGTGTATATTATACAGAATAGCAGCTCCTGTGTATATTATAGAGAAAGCAGCCCTTGTGTATATTATAGAGAATAGAACCTCCTGCATATATTAGAGAATAGCAGTCCCTGTCTATATTACAAAGAATAGCAGCTCCTGTGTATATTATAGAGAAAGCAGCCCCTGTGGATATTATAGTGAATAGCAGCCCCTGTGTATATTATGGAGAATAGCGGTCTCTGTGTATATTATAGAGAATAGCAGCCCCTGTGTATATTATAGAGAATAGCGGTCTCTGTGTATATTATAGAGAATAGCGGTCTCTGTGTAGATTATAGAGAATAGCAGACCCTGCGTATATTATAGAGAATTGCAGCCCCTGTGTATATTATAGAGAATAGCAGCCTCTGTGTATATTATAGTGAATAGCAGTCCCTGTGTATATTAAAGAGAATAGCGGTCTCTGTGTATATTATAGAGAATAGCAGACCCTGCATATATTATGGAGAATAGCAGCCTCTGTGTACACTATAGTGAATAGCAGTCCCTGTGTACATTACAGAGAATAGCAGCCCCTGTGTATATTATAGAGAATAGCGGTCTCTGTGTATATTATAGAGAAGAGCAGTCCCTGTGTATATTATTGAGAATAGCAGCCCCTGTGTATATTATAGAGAATAGCAGCCCCTGTTTATGTTATAGAGAATAGCTGCCCCTGTCTATATTATATATAATAGAACCCCCTGCATATATTAGAGAATAGCAGTCCCTGTGTATATTACAGAGAATAGCAGCTCCTGTGTATATTATGGAGAATAGCAGCCCCTGTGTATATTATAGAGAATAGCAGCTCCTGTGTATATTATACAGAATAGCAGCCCCTGTGCATATTATAGAGAATAGCATTCCCTGTGTTTATTATAGAGAATAGCGGTCTCTGTGTATATTACAGAGAATAGCAGCTCCTGTGTATATTATGGAGAATAGCAGCCCCTGTGTATATTATAGAGAATAGCTGCCCCTGTGTATATTACAGAGAATAGCAGTCCCTGTGTATATTATACAGAATACAGCTCCTGTGTATATTATAGTGAAAGCAGCCCTTGTGTATATTATAGAGAATAGAACCTCCTGCATATATTAGAGAATAGCAGTCCCTGTCTATATTACAAAGAATAGCAGCTCCTGTGTATATTATAGAGAAAGCAGCCCCTGTGTATATTATAGTGAATAGCAGCCCCTGTGTATATTATAGAGAATAGCGGTCTCTGTGTATATTATAGAGAATAGCAGCCCCTGTGTATATTATAGAGAATAGCGGTCTCTGTGTATATTATAGAGAATAGCAGCCCCTGTGTATATTATGGGAAGTAGCAGCCCCTGTGTATATTATAGAGAATAGCAGTCCTTAGGTAGATTATAGAGAATAGCAGACCCTGCGTATATTATGGAGAATAGCAGCCTCTGTGTACACTATAGTGAATAGCAGTCCCTGTGTACATTACAGAGAATAGCAGCCCCTGTGTATATTACAGAGAATAGCGGTCTCTGTGTATATTATAGAGAATAGCAGCTCCTGTGTATATTATAGAGAATAGCAGCCCCTGTGTATATTATAGAGAAGAGCAGTCCCTGTTTATGTTATAGAGAATAGCTGCCCCTGTCTATATTATAGATAATAGAACCCCCTGCATATATTAGAGAATAGCAGTCCCTGTGTATATTACAGAGTATAGCAGCTCCTGTGTATATTATGGAGAATAGCAGCCCCTGTGTATATTATAGAGAATAGCAGCCCCTGTGCATATTATAGAGAATAGCATTCCCTGTGTATATTATAGAGAATAGCAGCTCCTGTGTATATTATACAGAATAGCAGCCCCTGTGCATATTATAGAGAATAGCATTCCCTGTGTTTATTATAGAGAATAGCGGTCTCTGTGTATATTACAGAGAATAGCAGCTCCTGTGTATATTATGGAGAATAGCAGCCCCTGTGTATATTATAGAGAATAGCTGCCCCTGTGTATATTACAGAGAATAGCAGCCCCTGTGTATATTATAGAGAATAGCGGTCTCTGTGTATATTCTAGAGAATAGCAGCTCCTTTGTATATTATAGAAAATAGCAGGCCCTGTGTATATTATAGAGAATAGCATTCCTTAGGTATATTATAGAGAATAGCAGCCCCTGTGTATATTATAGAGAATAGCGGTCTCTGTGTATATTATAGAGAATAGCAGCTCCTTTGTATATTATAGAGAATAGCATTCCCTTTGTATATTATAGTGATTAGCAGCCGTGTGTATATAATAGGGAATAGCAGCCCCTGTGTATATTATAGAGAATAGCAGCCCCTGTCTATATTATAGAGAATAGCAGGCCCTGTGTATATTATAGAGAATAGCAGTCCCTGTGTATATTATCGAGAATAGCAGTCCTTAGGTATATTATAGAGAATAGCAGCCCCTGTGTATATTACGGGAAGTAGCAGCCCCTGTGTATATCATAGAGAATAGCAGCTCCTGTGAATATTATAGAGAATAGCAGGCCCTGTGTATATTATAGAGAATAGCAGTCCTTAGGTAGATTATAGAGAATAGCAGCCCCTGTGTATATTATAGAGAATAGCGGTCTCTGTGTATATTATAGAGAATAGCAGCTCCTTTGTATATTATAAAGAGTAGAAGCCCCTGTGTATATTATAGAGAATAGCGGTCTCTGTGCATATTATGGGAAGTAGCAGCCCCTGTGTATATCATAGAGAATAGCAGCTCCTGTGTATATTATAGAGAATAGCAGCCCCTGTGTATATTATAGACAATAGCAGCCCCTGTCTATATTATAGAGAATAGCAGTCCCTGTGTCTATTATAGAGAATAGCAGCCCCTGTGCAAATCATAGAGAATAGCATTCCCTGTGTATATTATAGTGATTAGCAGCCGTGTGTATATAATAGGGAATAGCAGCCCCTGTGTATATTATAGAGAATAGCAGCCCCTGTCTATATTATAGAGAATAGCAGGCCCTGTGTATATTATAGAGAATAGCAGTCCCTGTGTATATTACAGGGAATAGCAGTCTTTGCCTATATTATAGAGAATCGCAGTCCCTGTGTATATTATAGAAATGAGCAGCCCCTGTGTATATTATAGGGAATTGCAGTCCCGATGTATTTTATAGAGAATTGCAGTCCCTGTGTATATTATAGAGAATAGCAGCCCCTGTGTATATTATAGAGAATCGCAGTCCCTGTGTATATTATAGAAATGAGCAGCCCCTGTGTATATTATAGTGAATAGCAGCCGTGTGTATATAATAGGGAATAGCAGCCCCTGTGTATATTGTAGAGAATAGCAGCCCCTGTCTATATTTTAGAGAATAGCAGGCCCTGTGTATATTATAGAGAATAGCAGTCCCTGTGTATATTACAGGGAATAGCAGTCTTTGTCTATATTATAGAGAATCGCAGTCCCTGTGTATATTATAGAAATGAGCAGCCCCTGTGTATATTATAGGGAATTGCAGTCCCGATGTATTTTATGGAGAATTGCAGTCCCTGTGTATATTATAGAGAATAGCAGCCCCTGTGTATATTATAGAGAATCGCAGTCCCTGTGTATATTATAGAAATGAGCAGCCCCTGTGTATATTATAGAGAATAGCAGTCCCTTTGTACATTGTAGAGAATAGCAGTCCCTGTGTATATTATAGAGAATAGCAGCCCCTGTGTATATTATAGAGAAAGCAGCCCCTGTGTATATTATACAGAATAGCAGCTCCTGTGTATATTATAGAGAAAGCAGCCCTTGTGTATATTATAGAGAATAGAACCTCCTGCATATATTAGAGAATAGCAGTCCCTGTCTATATTACAAAGAATAGCAGCTCCTGTGTATATTATAGAGAAAGCAGCCCCTGTGGATATTATAGTGAATAGCAGCCCCTGTGTATATTATGGAGAATAGCGGTCTCTGTGTATATTATAGAGAATAGCAGCTCCTTTGTCTATTATAAAGAGTAGAAGCCCCTGTGTATATCATAGAGAATAGCAGCTCCTGTGTATATTATAGAGAATAGCAGCCCCTGTGTATATTATATTGAATAGCAGCCGTTTGCATATAATAGGGAATAGCAGCCCCTGTGTATATTATAGACAATAGCAGCCCCTGTCTATATTATAGAGAATAGCAGTCCCTGTGTCTATTATAGAGAATAGCAGCCCCTGTGTAAATCATAGAGAATAGCATTCCCTGTGTATATTATAGTGAATAGCAGCCGTGTGTATATAATAGGGAATAGCAGCCCCTGTGTATATGAAGAGAATAGCAGCCCCTGTCTATATTATAGAGAATAGCAGGCCCTGTGTATATTATAGAGAATAGCAGTCCCTGTGTATATTACAGGGAATAGCAGTCTTTGTCTATATTATAGAGAATCGCAGTCCCTGTGTATATTATAGAAATGAGCAGCCCCTGTGTATATTATAGGGAATTGCAGTCCCGATGTATTTTATAGAGAATTGCAGTCCCTGTGTATATTATAGAGAATAGCAGCCCCTGTGTATATTATAGAGAATCGCAGTCCCTGTGTATATTATAGAAATGAGCAGCCCCTGTGTATATTATAGTGAATAGCAGCCGTGTGTATATAATAGGGAATAGCAGCCCCTGTGTATATTGTAGAGAATAGCAGCCCCTGTCTATATTTTAGAGAATAGCAGGCCCTGTGTATATTATAGAGAAAAGCAGTCCCTGTGTATATTACAGGGAATAGCAGTCTTTGTCTATATTATAGAGAATCGCAGTCCCTGTGTATATTCTAGAAATGAGCAGCCCCTGTGTATATTATAGGGAATTGCAGTCCCGATGTATTTTATGGAGAATTGCAGTCCCTGTGTATATTATAGAGAATAGCAGCCCCTGTGTATATTATAGAGAATCGCAGTCCCTGTGTATATTATAGAAATGAGCAGCCCCTGTGTATATTATAGAGAATAGCAGTCCCTTTGTACATTGTAGAGAATAGCAGTCCCTGTGTATATTATAGAGAATAGCAGCCCCTGTGTATATTATAGAGAAAGCAGCCCCTGTGTATATTATACAGAATAGCAGCTCCTGTGTATATTATAGAGAAAGCAGCCCTTGTGTATATTATAGAGAATAGAACCTCCTGCATATATTAGAGAATAGCAGTCCCTGTCTATATTACAAAGAATAGCAGCTCCTGTGTATATTATAGAGAAAGCAGCCCCTGTGGATATTATAGTGAATAGCAGCCCCTGTGTATATTATGGAGAATAGCGGTCTCTGTGTATATTATAGAGAATAGCAGCCCCTGTGTATATTATAGAGAATAGCGGTCTCTGTGTATATTATAGAGAATAGCGGTCTCTGTGTAGATTATAGAGAATAGCAGACCCTGCGTATATTATAGAGAATTGCAGCCCCTGTGTATATTATAGAGAATAGCAGCCTCTGTGTATATTATAGTGAATAGCAGTCCCTGTGTATATTAAAGAGAATAGCGGTCTCTGTGTATATTATAGAGAATAGCAGACCCTGCATATATTATGGAGAATAGCAGCCTCTGTGTACACTATAGTGAATAGCAGTCCCTGTGTACATTACAGAGAATAGCAGCCCCTGTGTATATTATAGAGAATAGCGGTCTCTGTGTATATTATAGAGAATAGCAGCCCCTGTGTATATTATAGAGAAGAGCAGTCCCTGTGTATATTATTGAGAATAGCAGCCCCTGTGTATATTATAGAGAATAGCAGCCCCTGTTTATGTTATAGAGAATAGCTGCCCCTGTCTATATTATATATAATAGAACCCCCTGCATATATTAGAGAATAGCAGTCCCTGTGTATATTACAGAGAATAGCAGCTCCTGTGTATATTATGGAGAATAGCAGCCCCTGTGTATATTATAGAGAATAGCAGCTCCTGTGTATATTATACAGAATAGCAGCCCCTGTGCATATTATAGAGAATAGCATTCCCTGTGTTTATTATAGAGAATAGCGGTCTCTGTGTATATTACAGAGAATAGCAGCTCCTGTGTATATTATGGAGAATAGCAGCCCCTGTGTATATTATAGAGAATAGCTGCCCCTGTGTATATTACAGAGAATAGCAGTCCCTGTGTATATTATACAGAATAGCAGCTCCTTTGTATATTATAGAAAATAGCAGGCCCTGTGTATATTATAGAGAATAGCAGTCCTTAGGTATATTATAGAGAATAGCAGCCCCTGTGTATATTATAGAGAATAGCGGTCTCTGTGTATATTATAGAGAATAGCAGTCCTTAGGTATATTATAGAGAATAGCAGCCCCTGTGTATATTATGGGAAGTAGCAGCCCCTGTGTATATCATAGAGAATAGCAGCTCCTGTGTATATTATAGAGAATAGCAGCCCCTGTGTATATTATAGTGTATAGCATCCGTGTGTATATAATCGGGAATAGCAGCCCCTGTGTATATTATAGAGAATAGCAGCCCCTGTCTATATTATAGAGAATAGCAGTCCCTGTGTATATTCTAGAGAATAGCAGCCCCTGTGTATATTATAGTGAATAGCAGGCCCTGTGTATATTATAGAGTAGCAGTCCCTGTGTATATTACAGGGAATAGCAGTCTTTGTCTATATTATAGAGAATCGCAGTCCCTGTGTATATTATAGAAATGAGCAGCCCCTGTGTATATTATAGGGAATTGCAGTCCCGATGTATTTTAAAGAGAATTGCAGTCCCTGTGTATATTATAGAGAATAGCTGCCCCTGTGTATATTATAGTGAATCGCAGTCCCTGTGTATATTATAGAAATGAGCAGCCCCTGTGTATATTATAGAGAATAGCAATCCCTTTGTACATTATAGAGAATAGCAGTCCCTGTGTATATTATAGAGAATAGCAGCCCCTGTGTATATTATAGAGAAAGCAGCCCCTGTGTATATTATACAGAATAGCAGCTCCTGTGTATATTGCAGAGAATAGCAGCTCCTGTGTATATTTTGGAGAATAGAACCCCCTGCATATATTAGAGAATAGCAGTCCCTGTCTATATTACAGAGAATAGCAGCTCCTGTGTATATTATAGAGAATAGCAGCTCCTGTGTATATTATAGTGAATAGCAGCCCCTGTGTATCTTATCGAGAATAGCGGTCTCTGTGTATATTATAGAGAATAGCAGCCCCTGTGTATATTATAGAGAATTGCAGCCCCTGTGTATATTATAGAGAATAGCAGCCTCTGTGTATATTATAGTGAATAGCAGTCCCTGTGTATATTATAGAGAATAGCGGTCTCTGTGTATATCATAGAGAATAGCAGACCCAGTGTATATTATAGAGAATAGCAGCCCCTGTGTATATTATAGAGAATTGCAGCCCCTGTGTATATTATGCAGAATAGCAGCCTCTGTGTATATTATAGTGAATAGCAGTCCCTGTGTATATTATAGAGAATAGCGGTCTCTGTGTATATTATAGAGAATAGCAGACCCTGTGTATATTATGGAGAAAAGCAGCCTCTGTGTACACTATAGTGAATAGCAGTCCCTGTGTACATTATGGAGAATAGCAGCCCCTGTGTATATTATAGAGAATAGCGGTCTCTGTGCATATTATGGGAAGTAGCAGCCCCTGTGTATATCATAAAGAATAGCAGCCCCTGTGTATATTATAGAGAATAGCAGTCCCTGTGTATATTCTAGAGAATAGCAGCCCCTGTGTAAATCATAGAGAATAGCAGCCCCTGTGTATATTATAGAGAATAGCGGTCTCTGTGCATATTATGGGAAGTAGCAGCCCCTGTGTATATCATAAAGAATAGCAGCCCCTGTCTATATTATAGAGAATAGCAGTCCCTGTGTATATTCTAGAGAATAGCAGCCCCTGTGTAAATCATAGAGAATCGCAGCCCCTGTGTATATTATAGTGAATAGCAGTCCCTGTGTATATTACAGGGAATAGCAGTCTTTGTCTATATTATAGAGAATCGCAGTCCCTGTGTATATTATAGAAATGAGCAGCCCCTGTGTATATTATAGGGAATTGCAGTCCCGATGTATTTTATAGAGAATTGCAGTCCCTGTGTATATTATAGAGAATAGCAGCCCCTGTGTATATTATAGAGAATCGCAGTCCCTGTGTATATTATAGAAATGAGCAGCCCCTGTGTATATTATAGAGAATAGCAATCCCTTTGTATATTATAGAGAATAGCAGCTCCTGTGTATATTATAGAGAAAGCAGCCCTTGTGTATATTATAGAGAATAGAACCCCCTGCATATATTAGAGAATAGCAGTCCCTGTCTATATTACAGAGAATAGCAGCTCCTGTGTATTTTATAGGGAATAGCAGCCCCTGTGTATATTATAGAGAATTGCAGCCCCTGTGTATATTATAGAGAATAGCAGCCTCTGTGTATATTATAGTGAATAGCAGTCCCTGTGTATATTATAGAGAATAGCGGTCTCTGTGTATATTATATAGAATAGAAGACCCTGTGTATATTATGGAGAAAAGCAGCCTCTGTGTACACTATAGTGAATAGCAGTCCCTGTGTATATTATAGAGAATAGCGGTCTCTGTGTATATTATAGTGAATAGCAGTCCCTGTGTATATTATAGAGAATAGCAGTCCTTAGGTATATTATAGAGAATAGCAGCTGCTTTGTATATTATAGAGATTAGAAGCCCCTGTGTATATTATAGAGAATAGCGGTCTCTGTGCATATTATGGGAAGTAGCAGCCCCTGTGTATATCATAGAGAATAGCAGCTCCTGTGTATATTATAGAGAATAGCAGCCCCTGTGTATATTATAGTGAATAGCAGCCGTGTGTATATAATGGGGAATAGCAGCCCCTGTGTATATTATAGAGAATAGCAGCTCCTTTGTATATTATAGAGAGTAGAAGCCCCTGTGTATATTATAGAGAATAGCGGTCTCTGTGCATATTATGGGAAGTAGCAGCCCCTGTGTATATCATAGAGAATAGCAGCTCCTGTGTATATTATAGAGAATAGCAGCCCCTGTGTATATTATAGTGAATAGCAGCCGTGTGTATATAATAGGGAATAGCAGACCCTGTGTATATTATAGAGAATAGCAGCCCCTGTCTATATTATAGAGAATAGCAGTCCCTGTGTATATTATAGAGAATAGCAGCCCCTGTGTAAATCATAGAGAATAGCAGGCCCTGTGTATATTACAGGGAATAGCAGTCTTTGTCTATATTATAGAGAATCGCAGTCCCTGTGTATATTATAGAAATGAGCAACCCCTGTGTATATTATAGAGAATAGCAGCCCCTGTCTATATTATAGAGAATAGCAGACCCTGTGTATATTATAGAGAATAGCAGCCCCTGTCTATATTTTAGAGAATAGCAGGCCCTGTGTATATTATAGAGAATAGCAGTCCCTGTGTATATTACAGGGAATAGCAGTCTTTGTGTATATTATAGAGAATAGCAGTCCCTGTGTATATTATAGAGAATAGCAGCCCCTGTGTATATTATAGAAATGAGCAGCCCCTGTGTATATTATAGGGAATTGCAGTCCCGATGTATTTTATAGAGAATTGCAGTCCCTGTGTATATTATAGAGAATAGCAGCCCCTGTGTATATTATAGAGAATCGCAGTCCCTGTGTATATTATAGAAATGAGCAGCCCCTGTGTATATTATAGAGAATAGCAGTCCCTTTGTACATTATAGAGAATAGCAGTCCCTGTGTATATTATAGAGAATAGCAGCCCCTGTGTATATTATAGAGAAAGCAGCCCCTGTGTATATTGTACAGAATAGCAGCTCCTGTGTATATTGCAGAGAATAGCAGCTCCTGTGTATATTATCGGGAAAGCAGCCCTTGTGTATATTATAGAGAATAGAACCCCCTGCATATATTAGAGAATAGCAGTCCCTGTCTATATTACAGAGAATAGCAGCTCCTGTGTATATTATAGAGAATAGCAGCCCCTGTGTATATTATAGTGAATAGCAGCCCCTGTGTATCTTATAGAGAATAGTGGTCTCTGTGTATATTATAGAGAATAGCAGCCCCTGTGTATATTATAGAGAATTGCAGCCCTTGTGTATATTATAGAGAATAGCAGCCTCTGTGTATATTGTAGTGAATAGCAGTCCCTGTGTATATTATAGAGAATAGCGGTCTCTGTGTATATCATAGAGTAGAGCAGACCCAGTGTATATTATAGAGAATAGCAGCCCCTGTGTATATTATAGAGAATTGCAGCCCCTGTGTATATTATAGTGAATAGCAGTCCCTGTGTATATTGTAGAGAATAGCGGTCTCTGTGTATATTATAGAGAATAGCAGACTCTGTGTACATTATGGAGAATAGCAGCCCCTGTGTATATTATAGAGAATAGCGGTCTCTGTGTATATTATAGAGAATAGCAGCCCCTGTGTATATTATAGAGAATTGCAGCCCTTGTGTATATTATAGAGAATAGCAGCCTCTGTGTATATTGTAGTGAATAGCAGTCCCTGTGTATATTATAGAGAATAGCGGTCTCTGTGTATATCATAGAGTAGAGCAGACCCAGTGTATATTATAGAGAATAGCAGCCCCTGTGTATATTATAGAGAATTGCAGCCCCTGTGTATATTATAGTGAATAGCAGTCCCTGTGTATATTGTAGAGAATAGCGGTCTCTGTGTATATTATAGAGAATAGCAGACCCTGTGTACATTATGGAGAATAGCAGCCCCTGTGTATATTATAGAGAATAGCGGTCTCTGTGTATATTATAGTGAATAGCAGTCCCTGTGTATATTATAGAGAATAGCAGGCCCTGTGTATATTATAGAGAATAGCAGACCTTGTGTCTATTAGAGAGAATAGCAGCCCCTGTGTAAATTATACAGGTTTGCCTGACACCTCTCTCTGCCCCATCTCTGTCCCTGTCCCGCCTCTCTCCCTGACTCTACCCCTTACATTGTCTCTGCCCCTGCCTCCTCTCCTGTCCCTGCCTCTGCCCCTGTCTCTGCCCCTTTCTCTACCCGTCTCTGTTGCTGTCCCATCTCTGCCCCTGCCTCTGTCCCTGCCCTTGCCCCTGTGTCTGCCCCTACCCCTGTCCCTGCCCTCTCTCTGTCCCTGCCCCTGTCTCTGCCCTGTTTCTGCCCTGTCTCGGCTCTTGTCCCTGCCCCTGTTTGCGTCCCTGTCTGTGTCCCTGTCTGTGTCCCTGTTTGTGCCCCGTCTCTGCCCTGTCTGTGCCCCTGTCTGTGCCCCGTCTCTGTCTGTGTCTCTGTCTCCGCCCCTGTCTCTGCCCTGTCTGTGCCCCATCTGTCCCCTATCTGTGTCCCTGTCTGTGCCCCTGTCTCCGCCTTGTCTGTGCCCCTTTCTGTGTCCCTGTCTGTGCCCATGTCTCTGCCCTGTCTGTGTCCCAGTCTCTGTCCTGTCTGTGCCCCTGTCTCTGCCCCTGTCTGTGTCCCTGTCTGTGCCCATGTCTCTGCCCCTGTCTGTGCCCCTGTCTCTGCCCCTGTCTGTGTCCCTGTCTGTGCCCCTTTCTCTGCCCCTGGCTCTGCCCTGTCTGTGTCCCTATCTCTGCCCCTGTCTCTGCCCTGTCTGTGTCCTTGTCTGTGTCCCTGTCCCTGTCCCTGTCTCTGCCCTGTCTCTGCCCCGTCTCTGACCCTGCCCCTGTCTCTGCCCTGTCTCTGACCCGTCTCGGCCCTTGTCCCTGTCTCTGCCCTGTCTCTGACCCGTCTCGGCCCTTGTCCCTGCCGCTGTCTGCGTCCCTGTCTGTGTCGCTGTCTGTGTCCCTGTTTGTGCCCCATCTCTGCCCTGTCTGTGCCCCTGTCTGTGCTCCGTCTCTGTCTGTGTCCTGTCTCCGCCCCTGTCTCTGCCCTGTCTGTGCCCCATCTGTCCTCTATCTGTGTCCCTGTCTGTGACCCTGTCTCCGCCCTGTCTGTGCCCCTTTCTGTGTCCCTGTCTGTGTCCCTGTCTGTGTCCCTGTCTCTGCCCTGTCTGTGCCCCTTTCTGTGTCCCTGTCTGTGCCCATGTCTCTGCCCCTGTCTGTATCCCTGTCTGTGTCCCTGTCTCTGCCTGTCTGTGTCCCTGTCTCTGCCTGTCTGTGCCCCTGTCTCTTCCCTTGTCCCTGCCCCTGTCTGCGTCCCTGTCTGTGTCCCTCTGTGTCCCTGTTTGTGCCCCGTCTCTGCCCTGTCTGTGCCCCTGTCTGTGCCCCGTCTCTGTCTCCGCCCCTGTCTCTGCCCTGTCTGTGCCCCATCTGTCCCCTATCTGTGTCCCTGTCTGTGACCCTGTCTCCGCCCTGTCTGGGCCCCTTTCTGTGTCCCTGTCTGTGGCCCTGTCACCGCCCTGTCTGTGCACCTGTCTGTATCCCTGTCTGTATCCCTGTCTGTGTCCCTGTCTGTGCCTCTGTCTGTGTCCCTGTCTCAGCCCTGTCTGTGTCCCAGTCTCTGTCCTGTCTGTGCCCCTGTCTCTGCCCCTGTCTGTGTCCCTGTCTGTGCCCCTGGCTCTGCCCTGTGTGTCCCTGTCTGTGTCCCTGTCTCTGCCCTGTCTGTGCCTCTGTCTGTGCCGCTGCCTCTGCCCCTGTCTCTGCCCTGTCTGTGCCCTTATCCCTGCCCCTGTCTCTGCCCCTGTATGTGTCCCTGTCTGTGCCCCTGTCTGTGCCCCATCTCGGCCCTGTCTGTGCCCATCTGTGCCCCTGTTTGTGTCCCTGTCTGTGTCCCTGTCTGTGTACCTGTCTCTGCCCTGTCTGTTCCCCTGTCTCTTCCCTGTCTGTGTCCCTGTCTGTGCCCCTATCTGTGTCCCTGTCTGTGCCCCTGTCTCCGCCTTGTCTGTGCCCCTTTCTGTGTCCCTGTCTGTGCCCATGTCTCTGCCCTGTCTGTGTCCCAGTCTCTGTCCTGTCTGTGCCCCTGTCTCTGCCCCTGTCTGTGTCCCTGTCTGTGCCCATGTCTCTGCCCCTGTCTGTGCCCCTGTCTCTGCCCCTGTCTGTGTCCCTGTCTGTGCCCCTTTCTCTGCCCCTGGCTCTGCCCTGTCTCCCTATCTCTGCCCCTGTCTCTGCCCTGTCTGTGTCCCTGTCTGTGTCCCTGTCCCTGTCCCTGTCTCTGCCCTGTCTCTGCCCCGTCTCTGACCCTGCCCCTGTCTCTGCCCTGTCTCTGAGCCGTCTCGGCCCTTGTCCCTGTCTCTGCCCTGTCTCTGACCCGTCTCGGCCCTTGTCCCTGCCGCTGTCTGCGTCCCTGTCTGTGTCCCTGTCTGTGTCCCTGTTTGTGCCCCATCTCTGCCCTGTCTGTGCCCCTGTCTGTGCTCCGTCTCTGTCTGTGTCCTGTCTCCGCCCCTGTCTCTGCCCTGTCTGTGCCCCATCTGTCCTCTATCTGTGTCCCTGTCTGTGACCCTGTCTCCGCCCTGTCTGTGCCCCTTTCTGTGTCCCTGTCTGTGTCCCTGTCTGTGTCCCTGTCTCTGCCCTGTCTGTGCCCCTTTCTGTGTCCCTGTCTGTGCCCATGTCTCTGCCCCTGTCTGTATCCCTGTCTGTGTCCCTGTCTCTGCCTGTCTGTGTCCCTGTCTCTGCCCGTCTGTGCCCCTGTCTCTTCCCTTGTCCCTGCCCCTGTCTGCGTCCCTGTCTGTGTCCCTCTGTGTCTCTGTTTGTGCCCCGTCTCTGCCCTGTCTGTGCCCCGTCTCTGTCTCCGCCCCTGTCTCTGCCCTGTCTGTGCCCCATCTGTCCCCTATCTGTGTCCCTGTCTGTGACCCTGTCTCCGCCCTGTCTGGGCCCCTTTCTGTGTCCCTGTCAGTGGCCCTGTCACCGCCCTGTCTGTGCACCTGTCTGTATCCCTGTCTGTGTCCCTGTCTGTGCCTCTGTCTGTGTCCCTGTCTCAGCCCTGTCTGTGTCCCAGTCTCTGTCCTGTCTGTGCCCCTGTCTCTGCCCCTGTCTGTGTCCCTGTCTGTGCCCCTGGCTCTGCCCTGACTGTGTCCCTGTCTGTGTCCCTGTCTCTGCCCTGTCTGTGCCTCTGTCTGTGCCGCTGCCTCTGCCCCTGTCTCTGCCCTGTCTGTGCCCTTATCCCTGCCCCTGTCTCTGCCCCTGTATGTGTCCCTGTCTGTGCCCCTGTCTGTGCCCCATCTCGGCCCTGTCTGTGCCCATCTGTGCCCCTGTTTGTGTCCCTGTCTGTGTCCCTGTCTGTGTACCTGTCTCTGCCCTGTCTGTTCCCCTGTCTCTTCCCTGTCTGTGCCCCTGTCTCTTCTCTGTCTGTGCCCCTATCTCTGCCCTGTCTGTGCCCCTGTCTTTGCCCTGTCTGTGCCCCTGTCTCTGCCCTGATCCCTGCCCCTGTCTCTGCCCCTGTAAGTGTCCCTGTCTGTGTCCCTGTCTGTGTCCCTGTCACTGCCCTGTCTCTGCCCTTATCCCTGCCCCTGTCTCTGCCCCTGTATGTGTCCCTGTCTGTGCCCCTGTCTGTGCCCCATCTCGGCCCTGTCTGTGCCCGTCTGTGCCCCTGTTTGTGTCCCTGTCTGTGTCCCTGTCTGTGTACCTGTCTCTGCCCTGTCTGTTCCCCTGTCTCTTCCCTGTCTGTGCCCCTGTCTCTTCCCTCTCTGTGTCCCTGTCTGTGCCCCTGTCTCTTCTCTGTCTGTGCCCCTATCTCTGCCCTGTCTGTGCCCCTGTCTCTGCCCCTGTCTTTGCCCTGTCTGTGCCCCTGTCTCTGCCCTGATCCCTGCCCCTGTCTCTGCCCCTGTAAGTGTCCCTGTCTGTGTCCCTGTCTGTGCCCCGTCTCTGCCCTGTCTGTGCCCCAGTCTGTGCCCCGTCTCTGTCTGTGTCTCTGTCTCCGCCCCTGTCTGTGTCCCTGTCTGTGTCCCTGTCTCTGCCCTGTCGGTGTCCCTGTCTGTGTCCCCATCTGTGCCCCTGTCTCTGCCCTGTCTGTATACCTGTCTGTGTCCCTATCTCTGCCCTGTCTGTGCCCCTGTCTCTCCCCTGTCTGTGTCCCTGTCTCTGCCCTGTCTGTGCCCCTGTCTGTGTCCCTGTCTGTGTCCCTGTCTGTGCCCCTGTCTGTGCCCCTGTCTGTGTCCCTATCTGTGCCCCTGTCTCTGCCCTGTCTATGCCCCTGTCTGTGTCCCTGTCTGTTCCCCTGTCTGTGTACCTGTCTGTGTCCCTGTCTGTGCCCCTGTCTCTTCCCTGTCTGTGCCCCTGTCTGTGCCTCTGTCTGTGCCCCTGTCTCTGCCCTGTTGGTGCCCCTGTCTGTTCCCCTGTCTGTGCCCCTCTCTGTGTCCCTATCTGTGCCCCTGTCTCTGCCCCTGTCTCTGCCCTGTCTGTGCCCCTGTCTCTGCCCTGTCTGTGTCCCGGTCTCTGCCCTGTCTATGCCCCTGTCTCTGCCCTGTCTGTGCCCCTGTCTGTGGCCCTGTCTCTGCCCTGTCTGTGTCCCTGTCTGTGCCCCTGTCTCTGCCCTGTCTGTGCCCCTGTCTCTGCCCCGTCTCTGCCCTGCCTGTGCCCCTGTCCCTGAATCTGCCCTGTCTGTGCCCTTGTCTCTGTCCTGTCTGTGCCCCTGTCCCTGTCTCTGACCTGTCTGTGGCCCTGTCTCTGCCCTGTCTGTGCCCCTGTCTCTGCCCCTGTCTTTGCCCTGTCTGTGCCCGTCTCTGCCCTGATCCCTGCCCCTGTCTCTGCCCCTGTAAGTGTCCCTGTCTGTGTCCCTGTCTGTGCCCCGTCTCTGCCCTGTCTGTGCCCCAGTCTGTGCCCCGTCTCTGTCTGTGTCTCTGTCTCCGCCCCTGTCTGTGTCCCTGTCTGTGTCCCTGTCTCTGCCCTGTCGGTGTCCTTGTCTGTGTCCCCATCTGTGCCCCTGTCTCTGCCCTGTCTGTATACCTGTCTGTGTCCCTATCTCTGCCCTGTCTGTGCCCCTGTCTCTCCCCTGTCTGTGTCCCTGTCTCTGCCCTGTCTGTGCCCCTGTCTGTGTCCCTGTCTGTGTCCCTGTCTCTGCCCTGTCTGTGCCCCTGTCTGTGTCCCTATCTGTGCCTCTGTCTCTGCCCTGTCTATGCCCCTGTCTGTGTCCCTGTCTGTTCCCCTGTCTGTGTACCTGTCTGTGTCCCTGTCTGTGCCCCTGTCTCTTCCCTGTCTGTGCCCCTGTCTGTGCCTCTGTCTGTGCCCCTGTCTCTGCCCTGTTGGTGCCCCTGTCTGTTCCCCTGTCTGTGCCCCTCTCTGTGTCCCTATCTGTGCCCCTGTCTCTGCCCTGTCTGTGCCCCTGTCTCTGCCCTGTCTGTGTCCCGGTCTCTGCCCTGTCTATGCCCCTGTCTCTGCCCTGTCTGTGCCCCTGTCTGTGGCCCTGTCTCTGCCCTGTCTGTGTCCCTGTCTGTGCCCCTGTCTCTGCCCTGTCTCTGCCCTGCCTGTGCCCCTGTCACTGCCCTGTCTGTGCCTTTGTCTCTGCCCTGTCTGTGCCTTTGTCTCTGCCCTGTCTGTGCCCCTGTCTCTGCCCTGTCTGTGCCTTTGTCTCTGACATGTCTCTGCCCTGTCTGTGCCTTTGTCTGTGCCCTGTCTGTGCCCCTGACTGTGGCCCTGTCTCTGCCTTGTCTGTGCCCCTGTCTGTGCCCCTGTTTCTGCCCTGTCCGTGCCCCTGTCCCTGAATCTGCCCTGTCTGTGCCCTTGTCTCTGTCCTGTCTGTGCCCCTGTCCCTGTCTCTGACCTGTCTGTGGCCCTGTCTCTGCCCTGTCTGTGCCCCTGTCTGTGCTCCTGTCTGTGCTCCTGTCTGTGCACCTGTCCCTGTCTCTGCCCTGTCTGTGCCTTTGTCTCTGCCCTGTCTGTGCCCCTGACTGTGGCCCTGTCTCTGCCTTGTCTGTGCCCCTGTCTGTGCAACTGTCTCTGCCCTGCCTGTGCCCCTGTTTCTGCCCTGTCCCTGCCCTGTCTGTGCCCTTGTCTCTGTCCTGTCTGTGCCCCTGTCCCTGTCTCTGCCCTGTCTGTGGCCCTGTCTCTGCTCTGTCTGTGTCCCTGTCTGTGCCCCTGTCTGTGCTCCTGTCTGTGCTCCTGTCTGTGCACCTGTCCCTGTTTCTGCCCTGTCTGTGCCCTTGTTTCTGCCCTGTCTGTGCCTCTGTCCCTGTCTGTGCCCTGTCTGTGCCCTTGTCTCTGCCCTGTCTGTGCCCTGTCTGTGCCCCTGTCCCTGTCTCAGCCCTGTCTCCGCCCCTGTCTCTGCCCTGTCTGTGCCCCATCTGTACCCTATCTGTGTCCCTGTCTGTGGCCGTCTCTGCCCCTGTCCGTGTCCCTGTCTGTGCCCCTGTCTTTTCCCTCTCTGTGTCCCTGTCTGTGCCCCTGTCTCTGCCCTGTCTGTGCCCCTGTCTGTGCCCTGTCTGTGCCCTGTCTGTGCCCCTGTCTTTGCCCTGTCTGTGCCCCTGTCACTGCCCTGTCTCTGCCCTTATCCCTGCCCCTGTCTCCGCCCCTGTATGTGTCCCTGTCTGTGTCCCTGTCTGTGCCCCGTCTCTGCCCTGTCTGTGCCCCAGTCTGTGTCAATGTCTGTGTCCCTATCTCTGCCCTGTCGGTGCCCCTGTCTGTGTCCCCATCTGAGCCCCTGTCTGTGTCCCTGTCTCTGCCCTGTCTGTGCCCCTGTCTCTGCCCTGTCTGTGCCCCTGTCTGTGTCCCTGTCTCTGCCCTGTTTGTGCCCCTGTCTGTGTCCCTGTCTGTGTCCCTGTCTCTGCCCTCTCTGTGCCCCTGTCTGTGTCCCCATCTGAGCCCCTGTCTGTGTCCCTGTCTCTGCCCTGTCTGTGCCCCTGTCTCTGCCCAGTCTGTGCCCCTGTCTGTGTCCCTGTCTCTGCCCTGTCTGTGCCCCTGTCTGTGTCCCTGTCTGTGCCCCTGTCTGTGTCCCTGTCTCTGCCCTGTCTGTGCCCCTTTCTGTGTCCCTGTCTGTGCCCATGTCTCTGCCCCTGTCTGTATCCCTGTCTGTGCCCCTATCTCTGCCCTTATCCCTGCCCCTGTCTCCGCCCCTGTATGTGTCCCTGTCTGTGTCCCTGTCTGTTCCCCTGTCTGTGTACCTGTCTGTGTCCCTGTCTGTGCCCCTGTCTCTTCCCTGTCTGTGCCCCTGTCTGTGCCTCTGTCTGTGCCCCTGTCTCTGCCCTGTTGGTGCCCCTGTCTGTTCCCCTGTCTGTGCCCCTCTCTGTGTCCTTATCTGTGCCCCTGTCTCTGCCCCTGTCTCTGCCCTGTCTGTGCCCCTATCTCTGCCCTGTCGGTGCCCCTGTCTGTGTCCCCATCTGAGCCCCTGTCTGTGTCCCTGTCTCTGCCCTGTCTGTGCCCCTGTCTCTGCCCTGTCTGTGCCCCTGTCTGTGTCCCTGTCTCTGCCCTGTTTGTGCCCCTGTCTGTGTCCCTGTCTGTGTCCCTGTATCTGCCCTCTCTGTGCCCCTGTCTGTGTCCCCATCTGAGCCCCTGTCTGTGTCCCTGTCTCTGCCCTGTCTGTGCCCCTGTCTCTGCCCGGTCTGTGCCCCTGTCTGTGTCCCTGTCTCTGCCCTGTCTGTGCCCCTGTCTGTGTCCCTGTCTGTGCCCCTGTCTGTGTCCCTGTCTGTGTCCCTGTCTCTGCCCTGTCTGTGCCCCTTTCTGTGTCCCTGTCTGTGCCCATGTCTCTGCCCCTGTCTGTATCCCTGTCTGTGCCCCTATCTCTGCCCTTATCCCTGCCCCTGTCTCCGCCCCTGTATGTGTCCCTGTCTGTGTCCCTGTCTGTTCCCCTGTCTGTGTACCTGTCTGTGTCCCTGTCTGTGCCCCTGTCTCTTCCCTGTCTGTGCCCCTGTCTGTGCCTCTGTCTGTGCCCCTGTCTCTGCCCTGTTGGTGCCCCTGTCTGTTCCCCTGTCTGTGCCCCTCTCTGTGTCCTTATCTGTGCCCCTGTCTCTGCCCCTGTCTCTGCCCTGTCTGTGCCCCTGTCTCTGCCCTGTCTGTGTCCCGGTCTCTGCCCTGTCTATGCCCCTGTCTCTGCCCTGTCTGTGCCCCTGTCTGTGGCCCTGTCTCTGCCCTGTCTGTGTCCCTGTCTGTGCCCCTGTCTCTGCCCTGTCTCTGCCCCGTCTCTGCCCTGCCTGTGCCCCTGTCACTGCCCTGTCTGTGCCTTTGTCTCTGCCCTGTCTGTGCCTTTGTCTGTGCCCTGTCTGTGCCCCTGTCTCTGCCCTGTCTGTGCCTTTGTCTCTGACATGTCTCTGCCCTGTCTGTGCCTTTGTCTGTGTCCTGTCTGTGCCCCTGACTGTGGCCCTGTCTCTGCCTTGTCTGTGCCCCTGTCTGTGCCCCTGTTTCTGCCCTGTCCGTGCCCCTGTCCCTGAATCTGCCCTGTCTGTGCCCTTGTCTCTGTCCTGTCTGTGCCCCTGTCCCTGTCTCTGACCTGTCTGTGGCCCTGTCTCTGCCCTGTCTGTGCCCCTGTCTGTGCTCCTGTCTGTGCTCCTGTCTGTGCACCTGTCCCTGTCTCTGCCCTGTCTGTGCCTTTGTCTCTGCCCTGTCTGTGCCCCTGACTGTGGCCCTGTCTCTGCCTTGTCTGTGCCCCTGTCTGTGCAACTGTCTCTGCCCTGTCTGTGCCCCTGTTTCTGCCCTGTCCCTGCCCTGTCTGTGCCCTTGTCTCTGTCCTGTCTGTGCCCCTGTCCCTGTCTCTGCCCTGTCTGTGGCCCTGTCTCTGCCCTGTCTGTGTCCCTGTCTGTGCCCCTGTCTGTGCTCCTGTCTGTGCACCTGTCCCTGTTTCTGCCCTGTCTGTGCCCTTGTCTCTGCCCTGTCTGTGCCCCTGTCCCTGTCTCTGCCCTGTCTGTGCCCTTGTCTCTGCCCTGTCTGTGCCCCTGTCCCTGTCTCAGCCCTGTCTCTGCCCTGTCTGTGCTCCATCTGTACCCTATCTGTGTCCCTGTCTGTGGCCGTCTCTGCCCCTGTCCGTGTCCCTGTCTGTGCCCCTGTCTTTTCCCTCTCTGTGTCCCTGTCTGTGCCCCTGTCTCTGCCCTGTCTGTGCCCCTGTCTCTGCCCTGTCTGTGCCCTGTCTGTGCCCCTGTCTTTGCCCTGTCTGTGCCCCTGTCACTGCCCTGTCTCTGCCCTTATCCCTGCCCCTGTCTCCGCCCCTGTATGTGTCCCTGTCTGTGTCCCTGTCTGTGCCCCGTCTCTGCCCTGTCTGTGCCCCAGTCTGTGCCCCGCCCCTGTCTGTGCCCCTGTCTGTGTCAATGTCTGTGTCCCTGTCTCTGCCCTGTCGGTGCCCCTGTCTGTGTCCCCATCTGAGCCCCTGTCTGTGTCCCTGTCTCTGCCCTGTCTGTGCCCCTGTCTCTGCCCTGTCTGTGCCCCTGTCTGTGTCCCTGTCTCTGCCCTGTTTGTGCCCCTGTCTGTGTCCCTGTCTGTGTCCCTGTCTCTGCCCTGTCTGTGCCCCTGTCTGTGTCCCCATCTGAGCCCCTGTCTGTGTCCCTGTCTCTGCCCTGTCTGTGCCCCTGTCTCTGCCCTGTCTGTGCCCCTGTCTGTGTCCCTGTCTCTGCCCTGTCTGTGCCCCTGTGTGTGTCCCTGTCTGTGCCCCTGTCTGTGTCCCTGTCTGTGTCCCTGTCTCTGCCCTGTCTGTGCCCCTTTCTGTGTCCCTGTCTGTGCCCATGTCTCTGCCCCTGTCTGTATCCCTGTCTGTGCCCCTATCTCTGCCCTTATCCCTGCCCCTGTCTCCGCCCCTGTATGTGTCCCTGTCTGTGTCCCTGTCTGTGCCCCGTCTCTGCCCTGTCTGTGCCCCTATCTGTGCCCCGTCTCTGTCTGTGTCTCTGTCTCCGCCCTGTCTGTGTCCCTGTCTCTGCCCTGTCTGTGCCCCTGTCTGTGTCCCTGTCTCTGCCCTGTCTGTGTCCCTGTCTCTGCCCTGTCGGTGTCCCTGTCTTTGTCCCCATCTGTGCCCCTGTCTCTGCCCTGTCCGTATCCTTATCTGTGTCCCTGTCTCTGCCCTGTCTGTGCCCCTGTCTCTCCCCTGTCTGTGGCCATGTCTCTGCCCTGTCTGTGCCCCTGTCTGTGTCCCTGTCTGTGTCCCTGTCTCTGCCCTGTCTGTGCCCCTTTCTGTGTCCCTGTCTGTGCCCATGTCTCTGCCCCTGTCTGTATCCCTGTCTGTGCCCCTATCTCTGCCCTTATCCCTGCCCCTGTCTCCGCCCCTGTATGTGTCCCTGTCTGTGCCCCGTCTCTGCCCTGTCTGTGCCCCAGTCTGTGCCCCGTCTCTGTCTGTGTCTCTGTCTCTGCCCCTGTCTGTGCCCCTGTCTGTGTCAATGTCTGTGTCCCTGTCTCTGCCCTGTCGGTGCCCCTGTCTGTGTCCCCATCTGAGCCCCTGTCTGTGTCCCTGTCTCTGCCCTGTCTGTGCCCCTGTCTCTGCCCTGTCTGTGCCCCTGTCTGTGTCCCTGTCTCTGCCCTGTTTGTGCCCCTGTCTGTGTCCCTGTCTGTGTCCCTGTCTCTGCCCTGTCTGTGCCCCTGTCTGTGTCCCCATCTGAGCCCCTGTCTGTGTCCCTGTCTCTGCCCTGTCTGTGCCCCTGTCTCTGCCCTGTGTGCCCCTGTCTGTGTCCCTGTCTCTGCCCTGTCTGTGCCCCTGTCTGTGCCCCTGTCTGTGTCCCTGTCTGTGTCCCTGTCTCTGCCCTGTCTGTGCCCCTTTCTGTGTCCCTGTCTGTGCCCATGTCTCTGCCCCTGTCTGTATCCCTGTCTGTGCCCCTATCTCTGCCCTTGTCTGTGCCCCTGTCTGTGTCCCTGTCTGTGTCCCTGTCTCTGCCCTGTCGGTGTCCCTGTCTGTGTCCCCATCTGTGCCCTTGTCCCTGCCCCTGTCTGCGTCCCTGTCTGTGTCCTTCTGTGTCCCTGTTTGTGCCCCGTCTCTGCCCTGTCTGTGCCCCTGTCTGTGCCCCGTCTCTGTCTATGTCTCTGTCTCCGCCCCTGTCTCTGCCCTGTCTGTGCCCCATCTGTCCCCTATCTGTGTCCCTGTCTGTGACCCTGTCTCCACCCTGTCTGGGCCCCTTTCTGTGTCCCTGTCTGTGACCCTGTCTCCGCCCTGTCTGTGCCCCTGTCTGTATCACTGTCTGTGTCCCTGTCTGTGCCCTGTCTGTGCCCCTGTCTCAGCCCTGTCTGTGTCCCAGTCTCTGTCCTGTCTGTGTCCCTGTCTGTGCCCCTGTTTCTGTCCTGTCTGTGTCCCTGTCTGTGTCCCTGTCTCTGCCCTGTCTGTGCCTCTGTCTGTGCCGCTGTCTCTCATCCTGTCTCTGCCCTGTTGGTGCCCCTGTCTGTGTCCCTGTCTGTTTCCCTGTCTGTGTACCTGTCTCTGCCCTGTCTGTTCCCCTGTCTCTTCCCTGTCTGTGCCCCTGTCTCTTCCCTCTCTGTGTCCCTATCTGTGCCCCTGTCTCTGCCCCTATCTCTGCCCTGTCTGTGCCCCTGTCTCTGCCCTGTCTGTGCCCCTGTCTGCGCCCTGTCTGTGCCCCTGTCTTTGCCCTGTCTGTGCCCGTCACTGCCCTGTCTCTGCCCTTATCCCTGCCCCTGTCTCTGCCCCTGTCTGTGTCCCTGTCTGTGCCCCGTCTCTGCCCTGCCTGTGTCCCTGTCTGTGTCCCTGTCTCTGCCCTGTCTGTTCCCCTGTCTATTCCCTGTCTGTGCCCCTGTCTCTTCCATCTCTGTGTCCCTGTCTGTGCCCCTGTCTCTGCCCTGCCTGTGCCCCTATCTCTGCCCTGTCTGTGTCCCTGTCTCTGCCCCTGTCTTTGCCCAGTCTGTGCCCCTGTCTCTGCCCTGTCTCTGCCCTTATCCCTGCCCCTGTCTCTGCCCCTGTCTTTGCCCAGTCTGTGCCCCTGTCTCTGCCCTTATCCCTGCCCCTGTCTCTGCCTCTGTATGTGTCCCTGCATGTGTCCCTGTCTGTGCCCCGTCTCTGCCCTGTCTGTGCCCCTATCTGTGCCCCGTCTCTGTCTGTGTCTCTGTCTCCGCCCCTGTCTGTGTCCCTGTCTCTGCCCTGTCTGTGCCCCTGTCTGTGTCCCTGTCTCTGCCCTGTCTGTGTCCCTGTCTGTGTCCCTGTCTCTGCCCTGTCGGTGTCCCTGTCTGTGTCCCCATCTGTGCCCCTGTCTCTGCCCTGTCCGTATCCCTATCTGTGTCCCTGTCTCTGCCCTGTCTGTGCCCCTGTCTCTCCCCTGTCTGTGGCCATGTCTCTGCCCTGTCTGTGCCCCTGTCTGTGTCCCTGTCTCTGCCCTGTCTGTGCCCCTGTCTGTGTCCCTATCTGTGCCCCTGTCTCTGCCCTGTCTGTGCCCCTGTCTGTGTCCCTGTCTGTGCCCCTGTCTGTGACCCTGTCTGTGCCCCTGTCTCTTCCCTGTCTGTGCCCCTGTCTGTGCCCCTGTCGGTGCCCCTGTCTGTTCCCCTGTCTCTGCCCCTGTCTGTGTCCCTGTCTGTGCCCCTGTCTGTGTCCCCGTCTCTGCCTGTCTGTGCTCCTGTCTCTTCCCTGTCTGTGCCCCTGTCTCTTCCCTCTCTGTGTCCCTATCTGTGCCCCTATCTCTGCCCCTGTCTCTGCCCTGTCTGTGCCCTTGTCTCTGCCCTGTCTGTGTCCCGGTCTCTGCCCTGTCTGTGCCCCTGTCTCTGCCCTGTCTGTGCCCCTGTCTGTGGCCCTGTCTCTGCCCTGTCTGTGTCCCTGTCTGTGCCCCTGTCTGTGCCCTGTCTGTGCCCCTGTATCTGCCCCGTCTCTGCCCTGTCTGTGCCCCTGTCACTGCCCTGTCTGTGCCTTTGTCTCTGCCCTGTCTGTGCCCCTGTCTCTGCCCTGTCTGTGCCCCTGTCTCTGCCATGTCTGTGCCTTTATCTCTGCCCTGTCTCTGCCCTGTCTGAGCCTTTGTCTGTGCCCTGTCTGTGCCCCTGACTGTGGCCCTGTCTGCCTTATCTGTGCCCCTGTCTGTGCAACTGTCTCTGCCCTGTCTGTGCCCCTGTCCCTGTCTGTGCCCTTGTCTCTGTCCTGTCTGTGCCCCTGTCCCTGTCTCTGCCCTATCTGTGGCCCTGTTCTGCCCTGTCTGTGTCCCGGTCTGTGCCCCTGTCTGTGCCCCTGTCTGTGCTCCTGTCTGTGCACCTGTCCCTGTCTCTGCCCTGTCTGTGCCTTTGTCTCTGCCCTGTCTGTGCCCCTGACTGTGGCCCTGTCTCTGCCTTGTCTGTGCCCCTGTCTGTGCAACTGTCTCTGCCCTGCCTGTGCCCCTGTTTCTGCCCTGTCCCTGCCCTGTCTGTGCCCTTGTCTCTGTCCTGTCTGTGCCCCTGTCCCTGTCTCTGCCCTGTCTGTGGCCCTGTCTCTGCCCTGTCTGTGCTCCTGTCTGTGCTCCTGTCTGTGCACCTGTCCCTGTCTCTGCCCTGTCTGTGCCCTTGTCTCTGCCCTGTCTGTGCCCCTGTCCCTGTCTCTGCCCTGTCTCCGCCCCTGTCTCTGCCCTGTCTGTGCCCCATCTGTCCCCTATCTGTGTCCCTGTCTGTGCCCCTGTCTCTGCCCCTGTCCGTGTCCCTGTCTGTGCCCCTGTCTTTTCCCTCTCTGTGTCCCTGTCTGTGCCCCTGTCTCTGCCCTGTCTGTGCCCCTATCTCTGCCTTGTCTGTGCCCCTGTCTTTGCCCTGTCTGTGCCCCTGTCTCTGCCCTGTCTGTGCCCTTGTCTGTGCCCCTGTCACTGCCCTTTCTCTGCCCTTATCCCTGCCCCTGTCTCCGCCCCTGTATGTGTCCCTGTCTCTGTCCCTGTCTGTGCCCCGTCTCTGCCCTGTCTGTGCCCCAGTCTGTGCCCCGTCTCTGTCTGTGTCTCTGTCTCCGCCCCTGTCTGTGCCCCTGTCTGTGTCACTGTCTGTGTCCCTGTCTCTGCCCTGTCTGCGCCCCTGTCTGTGTCCCTGTCTGTGCCCCTGTCTGTGCCCCTGTCTGTGTCCCTGTCTGTGTCCCTGTCTCTGCCCTGTCTGTGCCCCTGTCTGTGTCCCTATCTGTGCCCCTGTCTCTGCCCTGTCTGTGCCCCTGTCTGTGCCCCTGTCTGTGTCCCTGTCTGTGTCCCTGTCTGTGCCCCTGTCTCTGCCCTGTCTGTGCCCCATCTCTGCCCTTGTCTGTGCCCCTGTCTGTGTCCCTGTCTGTGTCCCTGTCTCTGCCCTGTCGGTGTCCCTGTCTGTGTCCCCATCTGTGCCCCTGTCTCTGCCCTGTCCGTATCCCTCTCTGTGTCCCTGTCTCTGCCCTGTCTGTGCCCCTGTCTCTCCCCTGTCTGTGGCCATGTCTCTGCCCTGTCTGTGCCCCTGTCTGTGTCCCTGTCTCTGCCCTGTCTGTGCCCCTGTCTGTGTCCCTATCTGTGCCCCTGTCTCTGCCCTGTCTGTGCCCCTGTCTGTGTCCCTGTCTGTGCCCCTGTCTGTGCCCCTGTCTGTGACCCTGTCTGTGCCCCTGTCTCTTCCCTGTCTGTGCCCCTGTCTGTGCCCCTGTCTCTGCCATGTCTGTGCCTTTATCTCTGCCCTGTCTCTGCCCTGTCTGAGCCTTTGTCTGTGCCCTGTCTGTGCCCCTGACTGTGGCCCTGTCTGCCTTGTCTGTGCCCCTGTCTGTGCAACTGTCTCTGCCCTGTCTGTGCCCCTGTCCCTGTCTGTGCCCTTGTCTCTGTCCTGTCTGTGCCCCTGTCCCTGTCTCTGACCTGTCTGTGGCCCTGTCTCTGCCCTGTCTGTGCCCCTGTCTGTGCTCCTGTCTGTGCTCCTGTCTGTGCACCTGTCCCTGTCTCTGCCCTGTCTGTGCCTTTGTCTCTGCCCTGTCTGTGCCCCTGACTGTGGCCCTGTCTCTGCCTTGTCTGTGCCCCTGTCTGTGCAACTGTCTCTGCCCTGCCTGTGCCCCTGTTTCTGCCCTGTCCCTGCCCTGTCTGTGCCCTTGTCTCTGTCCTGTCTGTGCCCCTGTCCCTGTCTCTGCCCTGTCTGTGGCCCTGTCTCTGCCCTGTCTGTGTCCCTGTCTGTGCCCCTGTCTGTGCTCCTGTCTGTGCTCCTGTCTGTGCACCTGTCCCTGTCTCTGCCCTGTCTGTGCCCTTGTCTCTGCCCTGTCTGTGCCCCTGTCCCTGTCTCTGCCCTGTCTCTGCCCTGTCTCCGCCCCTGTCTCTGCCCTGTCTGTGCCCCATCTGTCCCCTATCTGTGTCCCTGTCTGTGCCCCTGTCTCTGCCCCTGTCCGTGTCCCTGTCTGTGCCCCTGTCACTGCCCTTTCTCTGCCCTTATCCCTGCCCCTGTGTCCGCCCCTGTATGTGTCCCTGTCTCTGTCCCTGTCTGTGCCCCGTCTCTGCCCTGTCTGTGCCCCAGTCTGTGCCCCGTCTCTGTCTGTGTCTCTGTCTCCGCCCCTGTCTGTGCCCCTGTCTGTGTCACTGTCTGTGTCCCTGTCTCTGCCCTGTCTGCGCCCCTGTCTGTGTCCCTGTCTGTGCCCCTGTCTGTGCCCCTGTCTGTGTCCCTGTCTGTGTCCCTGTCTCTGCCCTGTCTGTGCCCCTGTCTGTGTCCCTATCTGTGCCCCTGTCTCTGCCCTGTCTGTGCCCCTGTCTGTGCCCCTGTCTGTGTCCCTGTCTGTGTCCCTGTCTGTGCCCCTGTCTCTGCCCTGTCTGTGCCCCTATCTCTGCCCTTGTCTGTGCCCCTGTCTGTGTCCCTGTCTGTGTCCCTGTCTCTGCCCTGTCGGTGTCCCTGTCTGTGTCCCCATCTGTGCCCCTGTCTCTGCCCTGTCCGTATCCCTCTCTGTGCCCCTGTCTCTGCCCTGTCTGTGCCCCTGTCTGTGGCCCTGTCTCTGCCCTGTCTGTGTCCCTGTCTGTGCCCCTGTCTGTGCCCTGTCTGTGCCCCTGTATCTGCCCCGTCTCTGCCCTGTCTGTGCCCCTGTCACTGCCCTGTCTGTGCCTTTGTCTCTGCCCTGTCTGTGCCCCTGTCTCTGCCCTGTCTGTGCCCCTGTCTCTGCCATGTCTGTGCCTTTATCTCTGCCCTGTCTCTGCCCTGTCTGAGCCTTTGTCTGTGCCCTGTCTGTGCCCCTGACTGTGGCCCTGTCTGCCTTGTCTGTGCCCCTGTCTGTGCAACTGTCTCTGCCCTGTCTGTGCCCCTGTCCCTGTCTGTGCCCTTGTCTCTGTCCTGTCTGTGCCCCTGTCCCTGTCTCTGCCCTATCTGTGGCCCTGTTCTGCCCTGTCTGTGTCCCGGTCTGTGCCCCTGTCTGTGCCCCTGTCTGTGCTCCTGTCTGTGCACCTGTCCCTGTCTCTGCCCTGTCTGTGCCTTTGTCTCTGCCCTGTCTGTGCCCCTGACTGTGGCCCTGTCTCTGCCTTGTCTGTGCCCCTGTCTGTGCAAGTGTCTCTGCCCTGCCTGTGCCCCTGTTTCTGCCCTGTCCCTGCCCTGTCTGTGCCCTTGTCTCTGTCCTGTCTGTGCCCCTGTCCCTGTCTCTGCCCTGTCTGTGGCCCTGTCTCTGCCCTGTCTGTGTCCCTGTCTGTGCTCCTGTCTGTGCTCCTGTCTGTGCACCTGTCCCTGTCTCTGCCCTGTCTGTGCCCTTGTCTCTGCCCTGTCTGTGCCCCTGTCCCTGTCTCTGCCCTGTCTCTGCCCTGTCTGTGCCCCATCTGTCCCCTATCTGTGTCCCTGTCTGTGCCCCTGTCTCTGCCCCTGTCCGTGTCCCTGTCTGTGCCCCTGTCTTTTCCCTCTCTGTGTCCCTGTCTGTGCCCCTGTCTCTGCCCTGTCTGTGCCCCTATCTCTGCCTTGTCTGTGCCCCTGTCTCTGCCCTGTCTGTGCCCCTGTCTCTGCCCTGTCTGTGCCCCTGTCTGTGCCCCTGTCACTGCCCTTTCTCTGCCCTTATCCCTGCCCCTGTCTCCGCCCCTGTATGTGTCCCTGTCTCTGTCCCTGTCTGTGCCCCGTCTCTGCCCTGTCTGTGCCCCAGTCTGTGCCCCGTCTCTGTCTGTGTCTCTGTCTCCGCCCCTGTCTGTGCCCCTGTCTGTGTCACTGTCTGTGTCCCTGTCTCTGCCCTGTCTGCGCCCCTGTCTGTGTCCCTGTCTGTGCCCCTGTCTGTGCCCCTGTCTGTGTCCCTGTCTGTGTCCCTGTCTCTGCCCTGTCTGTGCCCCTGTCTGTGTCCCTATCTGTGCCCCTGTCTCTGCCCTGTCTGTGCCCCTGTCTGTGCCCCTGTCTGTGTCCCTGTCTGTGTCCCTGTCTGTGCCCCTGTCTCTGCCCTGTCTGTGCCCCTATCTCTGCCCTTGTCTGTGCCCCTGTCTGTGTCCCTGTCTGTGTCCCTGTCTCTGCCCTGTCGGTGTCCCTGTCTGTGTCCCCATCTGTGCCCCTGTCTCTGCCCTGTCCGTATCCCTCTCTGTGTCCCTGTCTCTGCCCTGTCTGTGCCCCTGTCTCTCCCCTGTCTGTGGCCATGTCTCTGCCCTGTCTGTGCCCCTGTCTGTGTCCCTGTCTCTGCCCTGTCTGTGCCCCTGTCTGTGTCCCTATCTGTGCCCCTGTCTCTGCCCTGTCTGTGCCCCTGTCTGTGTCCCTGTCTGTGCCCCTGTCTGTGCCCCTGTCTGTGACCCTGTCTGTGCCCCTGTCTCTTCCCTGTCTGTGCCCCTGTCTGTGCCCCTGTCTCTGCCATGTCTGTGCCTTTATCTCTGCCCTGTCTCTGCCCTGTCTGAGCCTTTGTCTGTGCCCTGTCTGTGCCCCTGACTGTGGCCCTCTGCCTTGTCTGTGCCCCTGTCTGTGCAACTGTCTCTGCCCTGTCTGTGCCCCTGTCCCTGTCTGTGCCCTTGTCTCTGTCCTGTCTGTGCCCCTGTCCCTGTCTCTGACCTGTCTGTGGCCCTGTCTCTGCCCTGTCTGTGCCCCTGTCTGTGCTCCTGTCTGTGCTCCTGTCTGTGCACCTGTCCCTGTCTCTGCCCTGTCTGTGCCTTTGTCTCTGCCCTGTCTGTGCCCCTGACTGTGGCCCTGTCTCTGCCTTGTCTGTGCCCCTGTCTGTGCAACTGTCTCTGCCCTGCCTGTGCCCCTGTTTCTGCCCTGTCCCTGCCCTGTCTGTGCCCTTGTCTCTGTCCTGTCTGTGCCCCTGTCCCTGTCTCTGCCCTGTCTGTGGCCCTGTCTCTGCCCTGTCTGTGTCCCTGTCTGTGCCCCTGTCTGTGCTCCTGTCTGTGCTCCTGTCTGTGCACCTGTCCCTGTCTCTGCCCTGTCTGTGCCCTTGTCTCTGCCCTGTCTGTGCCCCTGTCCCTGTCTCTGCCCTGTCTCTGCCCTGTCTCCGCCCCTGTCTCTGCCCTGTCTGTGCCCCATCTGTCCCCTATCTGTGTCCCTGTCTGTGCCCCTGTCTCTGCCCCTGTCCGTGTCCCTGTCTGTGCCCCTGTCACTGCCCTTTCTCTGCCCTTATCCCTGCCCCTGTGTCCGCCCCTGTATGTGTCCCTGTCTCTGTCCCTGTCTGTGCCCCGTCTCTGCCCTGTCTGTGCCCCAGTCTGTGCCCCGTCTCTGTCTGTGTCTCTGTCTCCGCCCCTGTCTGTGCCCCTGTCTGTGTCACTGTCTGTGTCCCTGTCTCTGCCCTGTCTGCGCCCCTGTCTGTGTCCCTGTCTCTGCCCTGTCGGTGTCCCTGTCTGTGTCCCCATCTGTGCCCCTGTCTCTGCCCTGTCCGTATCCCTCTCTGTGTCCCTGTCTCTGCCCTGTCTGTGCCCCTGTCTCTCCCCTGTCTGTGGCCATGTCTCTGCCCTGTCTGTGCCCCTGTCTGTGTCCCTGTCTCTGCCCTGTCTGTGCCCCTGTCTGTGTCCCTATCTGTGCCCCTGTCTCTGCCCTGTCTGTGCCCCTGTCTGTGTCCCTGTCTGTGCCCCTGTCTGTGCCCCTGTCTGTGACCCTGTCTGTGCCCCTGTCTCTTCCCTGTCTGTGCCCCTGTCTGTGCCCCTGTCTGTGCCCCTGTCGGTGCCCCTGTCTGTTCCCCTGTCTCTGCCCCTGTCTGTGTCCCTGTCTGTGCCCCTGTCCCTGTCTCTGCCCTGTCTGTGCCACTGTCTCTGCCCTGTCGGTGCCCCTGTCCCTGTCTCTGCCCTGTCTGTGCCCTTGTCTCTGCCCTGTCTGTGCCCCTGTCCCTGTCTCTGCCCTGTCTGTGCCCTTGTCTCTGCCCTGTCTGTGGCCCTGTCCCTGTCTCTGCCCCTGTCCCTGTTTCTGCCCTGTCTGTTCCCCTGTCTGTGCCCCTGTTGGTGCCCCTGTCTGTTCCCCTGTCTCTGCCCCTGTCTGTGTCCCTGTCTGTGCCCCTGTCTGTGTCCCCGTCTCTGCCTGTCTGTGCTCCTGTCTCTTCCCTGTCTGTGCCCCTGTCTCTTCCCTCTCTGTGTCCCTATCTGTGCCCCTATCTCTGCCCTGTCTGTGCCCTTGTCTGTGCCCTGTCTGTGTCCCGGTCTGTGCCCCTATCTCTGCCCCTGTCTCTGCCCTGTCTGTGCCTTTGTCTCTGCCCTGTCTGTGCCTTTGTCTCTGCCCTGTCTGTGCCCCTGTCTCTGCCATGTCTGTGCCTTTGTCTCTGCCCTGTCTCTGCCCTGTCTGAGCCTTTGTCTGTGCCCTGTCTGTGCCCCTGACTGTGGCCCTGTCTGCCTTGTCTGTGCCCCTGTCTGTGCAACTGTCTCTGCCCTGTCTGTGCCCCTGTCCCTGTCTGTGCCCTTGTCTCTGTCCTGTCTGTGCCCCTGTCCCTGTCTCTGCCCTATCTGTGGCCCTGTTCTGCCCTGTCTGTGTCCCGGTCTGTGCCCCTGTCTGTGCCCCTGTCTGTGCTCCTGTCTGTGCTCCTGTCTGTGCACCTGTCCCTGTCTCTGCCCTGTCTGTGCCTTTGTCTCTGCCCTGTCTGTGCCCCTGACTGTGGCCCTGTCTCTGCCTTGTCTGTGCCCCTGTCTGTGCAACTGTCTCTGCCCTGCCTGTGCCCCTGTTTCTGCCCTGTCCCTGCCCTGTCTGTGCCCTTGTCTCTGTCCTGTCTGTGCCCCTGTCCCTGTCTCTGCCCTGTCTATGGCCCTGTCTCTGCCCTGTCTGTGTCCCTGTCTGTGCCCCTGTCTGTGCTCCTGTCTGTGCTCCTGTCTGTGCACCTGTCCCTGTCTCTGCCCTGTCTGTGCCCTTGTCTCTGCCCTGTCTGTGCCCCTGTCCCTGTCTGTGCCCTTGTCTCTGCCCTGTCTGTGCCCCTGTCCCTGTCTCAGCCCTGTCTCCGCCCCTGTCTCTGCCCTGTCTGTGCCCCATCTGTCCCCTATCTGTGTCCCTGTCTGTGCCCCTGTCTCTGCCCCTGTCCGTGTCCCTGTCTGTGCCCCTGTCTTTTCCCTCTCTGTGTCCCTGTCTGTGCCCCTGTCACTGCCCTTTCTCTGCCCTTATCCCTGCCCCTGTCTCCGCCCCTGTATGTGTCCCTGTCTCTGTCCCTGTCTGTGCCCCGTCTCTGCCCTGTCTGTGCCCCAGTCTGTGCCCCGTCTCTGTCTGTGTCTCTGTCTCCGCCCCTGTCTGTGCCCCTGTCTGTGTCACTGTCTGTGTCCCTGTCTCTGCCCTGTCTGTGCCCCTGTCTGTGTCCCTGTCTGTGCCCCTGTCTGTGCCCCTGTCTGTGTCCCTGTCTGTGTCCCTGTCTCTGCCCTGTCTGTGCCCCTGTCTGTGTCCCTATCTGTGCCCCTGTCTCTGCCCTGTCTGTGCCCCTGTCTGTGCCCCTGTCTGTGTCCCTGTCTGTGTCCCTGTCTGTGCCCCTGTCTCTGCCCTGTCTGTGCCCCTATCTCTGCCCTTGTCTGTGCCCCTGTCTGTGTCCCTGTCTGTGTCCCTGTCTCTGCCCTGTCGGTGTCCCTGTCTGTGTCCCCATCTGTGCCCCTGTCTCTGCCCTGTCCGTATCCCTGTCTGTGTCCCTGTCTCTGCCCTGTCTGTGCCCCTGTCTCTCCCCTGTCTGTGGCCATGTCTCTGCCCTGTCTGTGCCCCTGTCTGTGTCCCTGTCTCTGCCCTGTCTGTGCCCCTGTCTGTGTCCCTATCTGTGCCCCTGTCTCTGCCCTGTCTGTGCCCCTGTCCCTGTCTCTGCCCTGTCTGTGCCCTTGTCTGTGCCCCTGTCTGTGACCCTGTCTGTGCCCCTGTCTCTTCCCTGTCTGTGCCCCTGTCTGTGCCCCTGTCTGTGCCCCTGTCGGTGCCCCTGTCTGTTCCCCTGTCTCTGTCCCTGTCTGTGTCCCTGTCTGTGCCCCTGTCTGTGTCCCCGTCTCTGCCTGTCTGTGCTCCTGTCTCTTCCCTGTCTGTGCCCCTGTCTCTTCCCTCTCTGTGTCCCTATCTGTGCCCCTGTCTCTGCCCCTGTCTCTGCCCTGTCTGTGCCCCTGTCTCTGCCCTGTCTGTATCCCGGTCTCTGCCCTGTCTGTGCCCCTGTCTCTGCCCTGTCTGTGCCCCTGTCTGTGGCCCTGTCTCTGCCCTGTCTGTGTCCCTGTCTGTGCCCCTGTCTGTGCCCTGTCTGTGCCCCTGTCTCTGCCTTGTCTGTGCCCCTGTCACTGCCGTGTCTGTGCCTTTGTCTCTGCCCTGTCTGTGCCCCTGTCTCTGCCCTGTCTGTGCCCCTGTCTCTGCCCTGTCTGTGCCTTTGTCTCTGCCCTGTCTGTGCCTTTGTCTGTGCCCTGTCTGTGCCCCTGACTGTAGCCCTGTCTCTGCCTTGTCTGTGCCCCTGTCTGTGCAACTGTCTCTGCCCTGTCTGTGCCCCTGTTTCTGCCCTGTCTCTGTCCTGTCTGTGTCCCTGTCTGTGCCCTTGTCTCTGCCCTGTCTCTGCCCCTGTCTGTGCCACTGTCTTTGCCCTGTCTGTGCCCCTGTCCCTGTCTCTGCCCTGTCTGTGCCACTGTCTCTGCCCTGTCGGTGCCCCTGTCCCTGTCTCTGCCCTGTCTGTGCCCTTGTCTCTGCCCTGTCTGTGCCCCTGTCCCTGTCTCTGCCCTGTCTGTGCCCTTGTCTCTGCCCTGTCTGTGGCCCTGTCCCTGTCTCTGCCCCTGTCCCTGTTTCTGCCCTGTCTGTTCCCCTGTCTGTGCCCCTGTTGGTGCCCCTGTCTGTTCCCCTGTCTCTGCCCCTGTCTGTGTCCCTGTCTGTGCCCCTGTCTGTGTCCCCGTCTCTGCCTGTCTGTGCTCCTGTCTCTTCCCTGTCTGTGCCCCTGTCTCTTCCCTCTCTGTGTCCCTATCTGTGCCCCTATCTCTGCCCCTGTCTCTGCCCTGTCTGTGCCCTTGTCTGTGCCCTGTCTGTGTCCCGGTCTGTGCCCCTATCTCTGCCCCTGTCTCTGCCCTGTCTGTGCCTTTGTCTCTGCCCTGTCTGTGCCTTTGTCTCTGCCCTGTCTGTGCCCCTGTCTCTGCCATGTCTGTGCCTTTGTCTCTGCCCTGTCTCTGCCCTGTCTGAGCCTTTGTCTGTGCCCTGTCTGTGCCCCTGACTGTGGCCCTGTCTGCCTTGTCTGTGCCCCTGTCTGTGCAACTGTCTCTGCCCTGTCTGTGCCCCTGTCCCTGTCTGTGCCCTTGTCTCTGTCCTGTCTGTGCCCCTGTCCCTGTCTCTGCCCTATCTGTGGCCCTGTTCTGCCCTGTCTGTGTCACGGTCTGTGCCCCTGTCTGTGCCCCTGTCTGTGCTCCTGTCTGTGCTCCTGTCTGTGCACCTGTCCCTGTCTCTGCCCTGTCTGTGCCTTTGTCTCTGCCCTGTCTGTGCCCCTGACTGTGGCCCTGTCTCTGCCTTGTCTGTGCCCCTGTCTGTGCAACTGTCTCTGCCCTGCCTGTGCCCCTGTTTCTGCCCTGTCCCTGCCCTGTCTGTGCCCTTGTCTCTGTCCTGTCTGTGCCCCTGTCCCTGTCTCTGCCCTGTCTGTGGCCCTGTCTCTGCCCTGTCTGTGTCCCTGTCTGTGCCCCTGTCTGTGCTCCTGTCTGTGCTCCTGTCTGTGCACCTGTCCCTGTCTCTGCCCTGTCTGTGCCCTTGTCTCTGCCCTGTCTGTGCCCCTGTCCCTGTCTGTGCCCTTGTCTCTGCCCTGTCTGTGCCCCTGTCCCTGTCTCAGCCCTGTCTCCGCCCCTGTCTCTGCCCTGTCTGTGCACCATCTGTCCCCTATCTGTGTCCCTGTCTGTGCCCCTGTCTCTGCCCCTGTCCGTGTCCCTGTCTGTGCCCCTGTCTTTTCCCTCTCTGTGTCCCTGTCTGTGCCCCTGTCTCTGCCCTGTCTGTGCCCCTATCTCTGCCTTGTCTGTGCCCCTGTCTCTGCCCTGTCTGTGCCCCTGTCTCTGCCCTGTCTTTGCCCTGTCTGTGCCCCTGTCACTGCCCTTTCTCTGCCCTTATCCCTGCCCCTGTCTCCGCCCCTGTATGTGTCCCTGTCTCTGTCCCTGTCTGTGCCCCGTCTCTGCCCTGTCTGTGCCCCAGTCTGTGCCCCGTCTCTGTCTGTGTCTCTGTCTCCGCCCCTGTCTGTGCCCCTGTCTGTGTCACTGTCTGTGTCCCTGTCTCTGCCCTGTCTGCGCCCCTGTCTGTGTCCCTGTCTTTGCCTGTCTGTGCCCCTGTCTGTGTCCCTGTCTGTGTCCCTGTCTCTGCCCTGTCTGTGCCCCTGTCTGTGTCCCTATCTGTGCCCCTGTCTCTGCCCTGTCTGTGCCCCTGTCTGTGCCCCTGTCTGTGTCCCTGTCTGTGTCCCTGCCTGTGCCCCTGTCTCTGCCCTGTCTGTGCCCCTATCTCTGCCCTTGTCTGTGCCCCTGTCTGTGTCCCTGTCTGTGTCCTTGTCTCTGCCCTGTCGGTGTCCCCGTCTGTGCCCCTGTCTCTGCCCTGTCCGTATCCCTGTCTGTGTCCCTGTCTCTGCCCTGTCTGTGCCCCTGTCTCTCCCCTGTCTGTGGCCATGTCTCTGCCCTGTCTGTGCCCCTGTCTGTGTCCCTGTCTCTGCCCTGTCTGTGCCCCTGTCTGTGTCCCTATCTGTGCCCCTGTCTCTGCCCTGTCTGTGCCCCTGTCTGTGTCCCTGTCTGTGCCCCTGTCTGTGCCCCTGTCTGTGCCCCTGTCTCTTCCCTGTCTGTGCCCCTGTCTGTGCCCCTGTCTGTGCCCCTGTCGGTGCCCCTGTCTGTTCCCCTGTCTCTGCCCCGTCTGTGTCCCTGTCTGTGCCCCTGTCTGTGTCCCCGTCTCTGCCTGTCTGTGCTCCTGTCTCTTCCCTGTCTGTGCCCCTGTCTCTTCCCTCTCTGTGTCCCTATCTGTGCCCCTGTCTCTGCCCCTGTCTCTGCCCTGTCTGTATCCCGGTCTCTGCCCTGTCTGTGCCCCTGTCTCTGCCCTGTCTGTGCCCCTGTCTGTGGCCCTGTCTCTGCCCCGTCTCTGCCTTGTCTGTGCCCCTGTCACTGCCGTGTCTGTGCCTTTGTCTCTGCCCTGTCTGTGCCCCTGTCTCTGCCCTGTCTGTGCCCCTGTCTCTGCCCTGTCTGTGCCTTTGTCTCTGCCCTGTCTCTGCCCTGTCTGTGCCTTTGTCTGTGCCCTGTCTGTGCCCCTGACTGTGCCCCTGTCTCTGCCCTGTCTGTGCCCCGTCTGTGTCCCTGTCTTTGTCCCTGTCTCTGCCCTGTCGGTGCCCCTGTCTGTTCTCCTGTCTGTACCCCTGTCTGTGCCCCTGTCTCTGCCCTGTCTGTACCCCTGTCTGTGCCCCTGTCTCTGCCCTGTCTGTTCTCCTGTCTCTGTCTCCGCCTCTCTCACTGCTCCGACTTCGTGGCGCTTTGCGGAACTGCCGCTGACTGTTTGCGGTTGCAATCGGCGGGTCTCAGAAAGCGTCATGTTCACTAACAGCCGGTGAGACTAATCCAGAAATTCAGATCTCAATCGGCGCAAAATCCTCTCAAAAACTCTGCAAACATTGGTTTCAGACTCTGAGTTTCGATGACGCCGTTTTCTTTTTCTTTCAGGGACTCAGCGGAGAGCGGAACTGCTGGAAACCCCAGAAACAACATTCTCGTGGCTGTCAGGTGAAAAAAACACTCAGTGGAAGAAAGAGAGAGAGAGTGACAGAGATAGACAGAGAGATAGAGGGAGATAGAGAGCGAGAGACAGAGAGAAGGAGCGACAGATATATAGAGAGAGACAGTGAGAGACAAAGATAGAGAGCGAGAGAAAGAGAGAGACAGAAACAGAGAGAAAGAGACAGACAGAGAGATAGAGAGCGAGAGATAGACAGAGACTGAGAGAACAAGAGAGAGACAGGGAGAGACAGAGAGAGGGAGAGACAGTGAAAGAGAGACAGGGAGAGACACACACACAGAGACAGAGAGATAGACAGAGAGATAGAGAGAGACAGGGAGACAGAGAGAGAAACAGAGAGAGAGAGAGACAAAGAGAGAGGGAGACAGAGAGAGAGCAAGAGAGAGAGAGACAGAAAAAGACAGCGAGAGCGAAAGACAGCGAAAGAGAGACAGAGAGACAGACAGAGAGAGACACAGAGAGAAAGAGAGAGAGAGAGAGGGAGAAAGAGAGAGAGAAAAAGAGAGACAGAAAGGTAAAGACAGAGAGAGAGACAGTGACAGAGAGAGAAAGAGAGACAGTGACAGAGAGAGAGACAGAAACAGAGACAGAGAGAGAGAGAGAAAGACAGAGAGAGGGAGAAAGAGACAGAGAGTGAGAGGGAGACAGAGAGAGACAAAGAGAGAGAGAGAGAGATAGAGACAGAGAGAAAGAGAGAGAGACAGAGAGAGAGAGGGAGAGACAGACTGAGAGAGAGAGAGAGACTGAGAGAGAGAGGGAGAGACAGAGAGAGACAGAGACAGAAAGAGAGACAACGACAGAGAGAGAGAAAGAGACAGAGCGAGAGATCGCGAGGGACACAGACAGAGAGGAGAGACAGACAGAGGGGGAGAGAGAGTGAGAGTGCGAGAGAAAGAGAAATGGAGTGAGAGAGACAGACAGAGAGAGAAAGGCAGACAGAGGGAGAGACAGAGAGAGAGAGAGACTGAGAGAGAGAGAGACAGTGAGAGAGGGCAGGGGGAGAGAGACAGAGAGATACAGTGAGAAAGTGAGATAGATAGAGAGAGAGAGGGACAGAGAGAGAAAGGGAGAGCAGAGGGAAAGAGAGAGACAGAGACAGAGAGATAGAGAGAGAGAGAGACAGAGAGAGTGACCGAGAGAGAGACAGAGAGAGACCGAGAGAGAGATAGGGAGAGACGGCGAAAGAGGGACAGGGAGAGAGAGACAAAGAGAAAGAGAGAGAGACAGACAGATGGAGAGAGAGAGATAGAGGGAGAGAGAGAGAGAGAGAGAGACCAAGAGACAGAGAGAGAGTGACAGACACAAAGAGATAGAGAGAGACAGAAAGAGACAGGGAGAGGGAGACAGAGAGAGAGGCAGAGAGAGAGGCAGAGAGAGAGACTGGGAGGCAAAGAGAGAGAGAGAGACAGAGAGAGAGATGGAGAGAAGGAGACAGAGAGAGAGACAGAGAGAGAAAGTGAGACCGAGAGAGAGACAGAGAGACCGAGAGAGACCAAGAGAGAGACAGTGAGAGACCAAGAGAGAGACAGGGAGAGACAGAGAGAGAGACAGTGAGACAGATAGAGTGAGAGAGAAACAGAGGCAGAGAGAGACAGGGAGAGGGGACAGAGACAAACAGATATAGAGACAGAGAAAGACAGACAAACAGGGAGAGGCAGTGAGAGTGAGACAGAGAGAGAGACAGAGAAAGGGACAGGGAGAGAGATGGAGAGGGGGAGACAGAGAAAGAGCAAGAGAAGACAGGGAGAGACAGAGAGAGAGGGGGGAGAGAGAGAGAGACAGACAGACAGAGGGAGAGACTGGGAGAGAGAGACAGAGAGAGAGGGAGAGACAGAGAGCATGACAGAGACAGAGAGAAAGAGACAGAGAGATACAAAGAGACAGAGAGAGACAGAGAGACACTGAGAGCGGGAGACAGAGAGAGAGACAGATAGAGGGAGAAAGAGAGAGAGAAAGGGAGACAGAGATACATAGAGATAGAGAGAGAGCGAGACAGAGACAGAGAGACAGAGAGAGCAAGAGAGATGGAGACAGAGAGAGAGAAAGAGAGAGTGTTAAATAGCGACAGATCTGTCCCCACCAGTACTGTATCTTACTGTTATACAGTGACAGACCTGCCCCACCAGAACTCCACCCCAGTGTTACACAGTGACAGACCTGTCCCCACCAGTACAGTACGTCAGTGTTGTACAGTGACAGACCTGTCCCCACAAGTACTGTACCCCAGTGTAATATAGTGACAGACCTGTCCCCACAAGTACTGTACCCCAGTATTATACAGTGACAGACCTGTCCCCACCGGTACTGTACCCGAGTGTAATATAGTGACAGACCTGTCCCCACAAGTACTGTACCCCAGTATTATACAGTGACAGACCTGTCCCCACCAGTACTGTACCCCAGTGTTATACAGTGATAGACCTGTCTCCACCAGTACTGTACTCCTGTTTATACAGTGACAGACCTGTCCCCACCAGTACTGTATCTCAGTGTTATACAGTGACAGACCTGTCTCCACCAGTACTGTACCCCAGTGTTATAAAGCGACAGACCTGTCCCCACCAGTACTGTACCCCAATGTTATACCGTGACAGACCTGTCCCCACCAGTACTGTACCACAGTGTTATACAGTGACAGACCTGTCCCCACTATGACTGTACCCCAGTGTTATACAGTGACAGACCTGTCCCCACGAGTACAGTACCCCAGTGTTATACAGTGACAGACCTGTCCCCACCAGTACTGTACCCCAGTGTTATACAGTGACAGACCTGTCCCCACTATGACTGTACCCCAGTGTTATACAGTGACAGACCTGTCCCCACTATGACTGTACCCCAGTGTTATACAGTGACAGACCTGTCCCCACTAGTACAGTACCCCAGTGTTATACAGTGACAGACCTGTCCCCACCAGTACTGTACCCCAGTGTTATACAGTGACAGACCTGTCCCCACTAGTACTGTACCCTAGTGTTATACAGTGACAGACCTGTCCCCACCAGTACTGTACCCCAGTGTTATACAGTGACAGACCTGTCCCCACCAGTACTGTACCCCTGTGTTATACAGTGACAGACCTGTCCCCACTAGTACTGTACCCCAGTGTTATACAGTGACAGACCTGTCCCCACCAGTACTGTACCCCAGTGTTATACAGTGACGGACCTGTACCCACCAGTACTGTACCCCAGTGTTATACAGTGACAGACCTGTCCCCACTAGTACTGTACCCCAGTGTTATACAGTGACAGACCTGTACCCACCAGTACTGTACCCCAGTGTTATGCAGTGACAGACCTGTCCCCACCAGTACTGTACCCCAGTGTTATACAGTGACAGACCTGTCCCCACCAGTACTGTACCCCAGTGTTATACAGTGACGGACCTGTACCCACCAGTACTGTACCCCAGTGTTATACAGTGACAGACCTGTCCCCACTAGTACTGTACCCCAGTGTTATACAGTGACAGACCTGTACCCACCAGTACTGTACCCCAGTGTTATGCAGTGACAGACCTGTCCCCACCAGTACCGTGCCTCAATGTTTTACCGTGACAGACCTGTCCCCACCAGTACTGTACCCCAGTGTTATACAGTGACGGACCTGTACCCACCAGTACTGTACCCCAGTGTTATACAGTGACAGACCTGTCCCCACTAGTACTGTACCCCAGTGTTATACAGTGACAGACCTGTACCCACCAGTACTGTACCCCAGTGTTATGCAGTGACAGACCTGTCCCCACCAGTACTGTACCCCAGTGTTATACAGTGACAGACCTGTCCCCACCAGTACTGTACCCCAGTGTTATACAGTGACAGACCTGTCCCCACTAGTACTGTACCCCAGTGTTATACAGTGACAGACCTGTCCCCACTAGTACTGTACCCCAGTGTTATACAGTGACAGACCTGTCCCCACCAGTACTGTACCCCAGTGTTATACAGTGACAGACCTGTCCCCAGCAATACTGTACCCCAGTGTTATACAGTGACAGACCTGTCCCCACTAGTACTGTACCCCAGTGTTATACAGTGACAGACCTGTCCCCACCAGTACTGTACCCCAGTGTTATACAGTGACAGACCTATCCCCAGCAATACTGTACCCCAGTGTTATACAGTGACAGACCTGTCCCCACCAGTACTGTACCCCAGTGTTATACAGTGACAGACCTGTACCCACCAGTACTGTACCCCAGTGTTATACAGTGACAGACCTGTCCCCACTAGTACTGTACCCCAGTGTTATACAGTGACAGACCTGTACCCACCAGTACTGTACCCCAGTGTTATGCAGTGACAGACCTGTCCCCACCAGTACTGTACCCCAGTGTTTATACAGTGACAGACCTGTCCCCAGCAATACTGTACCCAGTGATAAACAGCGACAGACCTGTCCTCACCAGTACTGTACCCCAGTATTACACAGTGACAGACCTGTCCTCACCAGTACTGTACCCCAGTGTTGTACCGTGACTGATCTGACCACACCAGTACTGTACCCCAGAGTTATACAGTGACAGACCTGTCCCCACCAGTACTGTACCCCAGTGTTATACAGTGACAGATCTGACCCCACCAGGGCAACACCCCAGTGTTCTACAGTGACAGACCAGTCCCCACCAGTACTGTACCCCAGAGTTATACAGTGACAGACCTGTCCCCACCAGGACTGTGCCCCAGTGTTATACCGTGACAGACCAGTCCCCACCAGTACTGTACCCCAGAGTTATACAGTGACAGACCTGTCCCCACCAGTACTGTACCCCAGTGTTGTACAGTGACAGATCTGACCCTACCAGTACAGTACCCCAGTGTTCTACAGTGAATACCTGTCCCCACCAGTACTGTCCCACAGTGTTATACCGTGACAGACCTGTCCCCACCAGTTCTGTACCCCAGTGTTATGCAGTGACAGAACTGACCCGACCAGTACTGTACCCAGTGTTATACAGTGACAGACCTGTCCCCACCAATACTGTTCCCCAGTGTTATACAGTGAGAGACCTGTCCTCACCAGTACTGTACCACAGTGTTATACAGTGAGAGACCTGTCCCCACCAGTACTGTTCCCCAGTGTTATACAGTGACAGACCTGTCCCCACCAGTACTGTACCACAGTGCTATACAGCGAGAGACCTGTCCCCACCAGTTCTGTACCCCAGTGTTATGCAGTGACAGACCTGTCCCCACCAGTACTGTACCCAGTGTTATACAGTGACAGACCTGTCCCCACCAATACTGTTCCCCAGTGTTATACAGTGAGAGACCTGTCCTCACCAGTACTGTACCACAGTGTTATACAGTGAGAGACCTGTCCCCACCAGTACTGTTCCCCAGTGTTATACAGTGAGAGACCTGTCCCCACCAGTTCTGTACCCCAGTGTTATGCAGTGACAGACCTGTCCCCACCAGTACTGTACCCAGTGTTATACAGTGACAGACCTGTCCCCACCAATACTGTTCCCCAGTGTTATACAGTGAGAGACCTGTCCCCACCAGTACTGTACCACAGTGTTATACAGTGAGAGACCTGTCCCCACCAGTACTGTACCCAGTGTTATACAGTGACAGACCTGTCCCCAGCAGTGCTGTACCACAGTGCTATACCGTGACAGACCTGTCCCCGCCAGTACTGTTTCTCAGTGTTATACCGTGACAGACCTGTCCCCACCAGTACTGTACCCCAGTGTTTTACTGTGACAGATCTGACCCCACCAGTACTGTACCCCAGTGTTCGACAATGACAGACCTGTCCCCACCAGTACTGTGCCTCAGTGTTTTACAGTGACAGACCTGTTCCCACCAGTACTGTACCCCAGTGTTTTACTGTGACAGATCTGACCCCACCAGGACTGTACCCCAGTGTTATACAGTGACTGACCTGTCCCCACCAGTACTGTACCCCAGTGTTATACAGTGACAGACCTGTCCCCACCAATACTGTTCCCCAGTGTTATACAGTGACAGAACTGTCCCCACCAGTACTGTACCCCAGTGTTATACATTGACAGACCTGTCCCCATCAGTACTGTACCCCAGTGTTATACCGTGACAGACCTGTCCCCACCAGTACTGTGCACCAGTTTTGTACAGTGACAGACCTGTCCCCACCAGTACTGTCCCCCAGTGTTATACAGTGACAGACCTGTCCCCACCAGTACTGTACCCCAGTGTTATACCGTGACAGACCTGTCCCCACCAGTACTGTCCCCCAGTGTTATACAGTGACAGACCTGTCCCCACCAGTACTGTACCCCAGTGTGATACAGTGACAGAACTGTCCCCACCAGTACTGTACCCCAGTGTGATAAAGTGACAGATCTGTCCCCACCAGGACTGTACACCAGTGTGATACATTAACAGACCTGTCCCCACCAGTACTGTACCACTGTGTGATACGGTGACAGACCTGTCCCCACCAGTACTGTACCCCAGTGTGATACAGTGACAGACTTGTCCCCACCAGTACTGTACCCCAGTGTGATACAGTGACAGATCTGTCCCCACCAGGACTGTGCCCCAGTGTGATACATTAACAGACCTGTCCCCACCAGTACTGTACCCCAGTGTTATACAGTGACAGACCTGTCCCCACTAGTACTGTACCCCAGTGTTATACAGTGACAGACCTGTCCCCACTAGTACTGTACCCCAGTGTTATACAGTGACAGACCTGTCCCCACCAGTACTGTACCCCAGTGTTATACAGTGACAGACCTATCCCCAGCAATACTGTACCCCAGTGTTATACAGTGACAGACCTGTCCCCACCAGTACTGCACCACAGTGTTAAACAGTGACACACCTGTCCCCACCAGTACCGTGCCTCAATGTTTTACCGTGACAGACCTGTCCCCACCAGTACTGTACCCCAGTGTTATACAGTGACAGACCTGTACCCACCAGTACTGTACCCCAGTGTTATACAGTGACAGACCTGTCCCCACTAGTACTGTACCCCAGTGTTATACAGTGACAGACCTGTACCCACCAGTACTGTACCCCAGTGTTATGCAGTGACAGACCTGTCCCCACCAGTACTGTACCCCAGTGTTATACAGTGACAGACCTGTCCCCACCAGTACTGTACCCCAGTGTTATACAGTGACAGACCTGTCCCCACTAGTACTGTACCCCAGTGTTATACAGTGACAGACCTGTCCCCACTAGTACTGTACCCCAGTGTTATACAGTGACAGACCTGTCCCCACCAGTACTGTACCCCAGTGTTATACAGTGACAGACCTGTCCCCAGCAATACTGTACCCCAGTGTTATACAGTGACAGACCTGTCCCCACTAGTACTGTACCCCAGTGTTATACAGTGACAGACCTGTCCCCACCAGTACTGTACCCCAGTGTTATACAGTGACAGACCTATCCCCAGCAATACTGTACCCCAGTGTTATACAGTGACAGACCTGTCCCCACCAGTACTGTACCCCAGTGTTATACAGTGACAGACCTGTACCCACCAGTACTGTACCCCAGTGTTATACAGTGACAGACCTGTCCCCACTAGTACTGTACCCCAGTGTTATACAGTGACAGACCTGTACCCACCAGTACTGTACCCCAGTGTTATGCAGTGACAGACCTGTCCCCACCAGTACTGTACCCCAGTGTTTATACAGTGACAGACCTGTCCCCAGCAATACTGTACCCAGTGATAAACAGCGACAGACCTGTCCTCACCAGTACTGTACCCCAGTATTACACAGTGACAGACCTGTCCTCACCAGTACTGTACCCCAGTGTTGTACCGTGACTGATCTGACCACACCAGTACTGTACCCCAGAGTTATACAGTGACAGACCTGTCCCCACCAGTACTGTACCCCAGTGTTATACAGTGACAGATCTGACCCCACCAGGGCAACACCCCAGTGTTCTACAGTGACAGACCAGTCCCCACCAGTACTGTACCCCAGAGTTATACAGTGACAGACCTGTCCCCACCAGGACTGTGCCCCAGTGTTATACCGTGACAGACCAGTCCCCACCAGTACTGTACCCCAGAGTTATACAGTGACAGACCTGTCCCCACCAGTACTGTACCCCAGTGTTGTACAGTGACAGATCTGACCCTACCAGTACAGTACCCCAGTGTTCTACAGTGAATACCTGTCCCCACCAGTACTGTCCCACAGTGTTATACCGTGACAGACCTGTCCCCACCAGTTCTGTACCCCAGTGTTATGCAGTGACAGAACTGACCCCACCAGTACTGTACCCAGTGTTATACAGTGACAGACCTGTCCCCACCAATACTGTTCCCCAGTGTTATACAGTGAGAGACCTGTCCTCACCAGTACTGTACCACAGTGTTATACAGTGAGAGACCTGTCCCCACCAGTACTGTTCCCCAGTGTTATACAGTGACAGACCTGTCCCCACCAGTACTGTACCACAGTGTTATACAGTGAGAGACCTGTCCCCACCAGTTCTGTACCCCAGTGTTATGCAGTGACAGACCTGTCCCCACCAGTACTGTACCCAGTGTTATACAGTGACAGACCTGTCCCCACCAATACTGTTCCCCAGTGTTATACAGTGAGAGACCTGTCCCCACCAGTACTGTACCACAGTGTTATACAGTGAGAGACCTGTCCCCACCAGTACTGTACCCAGTGTTATACAGTGACAGACCTGTCCCCACCAATACTGTTCCCCAGTGTTATACAGTGACAGACCTGTCCCCAGCAGTGCTGTACCACAGTGCTATACCGTGACAGACCTGTCCCCGCCAGTACTGTTTCTCAGTGTTATACCGTGACAGACCTGTCCCCACCAGTACTGTACCCCAGTGTTTTACTGTGACAGATCTGACCCCACCAGTACTGTACCCCAGTGTTCGACAATGACAGACCTGTCCCCACCAGTACTGTGCCTCAGTGTTTTACAGTGACAGACCTGTTCCCACCAGTACTGTACCCCAGTGTTTTACTGTGACAGATCTGACCCCACCAGGACTGTACCCCAGTGTTATACAGTGACTGACCTGTCCCCACCAGTACTGTACCCCAGTGTTATACAGTGACAGATCTGACCCCATCAGTACTGTTCCCCAGTGTTATACAGTGACAGAACTGTCCCCACCAGTACTGTACCCCAGTGTTATACAGTGACTGACCTGTCCCCACCAGTACTGTACCCCAGTGTTATACATTGACAGACCTGTCCCCATCAGTACTGTACCCCAGTGTTATACCGTGACAGACCTGTCCCCACCAGTACTGTGCACCAGTTTTGTACAGTGACAGACCTGTCCCCACCAGTACTGTCCCCCAGTGTTATACAGTGACAGACCTGTCCCCACCAGTACTGTACCCCAGTGTTATACCGTGACAGACCTGTCCCCACCAGTACTGTCCCCCAGTGTTATACAGTGACAGACCTGTCCCCACCAGTACTGTACCCCAGTGTGATACAGTGACAGAACTGTCCCCACCAGTACTGTACCCCAGTGTGATAAAGTGACAGATCTGTCCCCACCAGGACTGTGCCCCAGTGTGATACATTAACAGACCTGTCCCCACCAGTACTGTACCACTGTGTGATACGGTGACAGACCTGTCCCCACCAGTACTGTACCCCAGTGTGATACAGTGACAGACTTGTCCCCACCAGTACTGTACCCCAGTGTGATACAGTGACAGAACTGTCCCCACCAGTACTGTACCCCAGTGTGATAAAGTGACAGATCTGTCCCCACCAGGACTGTGCCCCAGTGTGATACATTAACAGACCTGTCCCCACCAGTACTGTACCACTGTGTGATACGGTGACAGACCTGTCCCCACCAGTACTGTACCCCAGTGTGATACAGTGACAGACCTGTCCCCACCAGGACTGTGCCCCAGTGTGATACATTAACAGACCTGTCCCCACCAGTACTGTACCCCAGTGTGATACAGTGACAGACTTGTCCCCACCAGTACTGTACCCCAGTGTGATACAGTGACAGATCTGTCCCCACCAGGACTGTGCCCCAGTGTGATACATTAACAGACCTGTCCCCACCAGTACTGTACCCCAGTGTTATACAGTGACAGACCTGTCCCCACTAGTACTGTACCCCAGTGTTATACAGTGGCAGACCTATCCCCAGCAATACTGTACCCCAGTGTTATACAGTGACAGACCTGTCCCCACCAGTACTGTCCCCCAGTGTTATACAGTGACAGACCTGTCCCCACCAGTACTGTACCCCAGTGTTATACAGTGACAGATCAGTCCCCACCAGTACTGTACCCCAGTGTTATAAAGTGACAGACCTGTCCCCGCCAGTACCGTGCCTCAATGTTTTACCGTGACAGACCTGTCCCCGCCAGTACCGTGCCTCAATGTTTTACCGTGACAGACCTGTCCCCACCAGTACTGTACCCCAGTGTTATACAGTGACAGACCTGTCCCCGCCAGTACCGTGCCTCAATGTTTTACCGTGACAGACCTGTCCCCACCAGTACTGTACCCCAGTGTTATACAGTGACAGACCTGTACCCACCAGTACTGTACCCCAGTGTTATACAGTGACAGACCTGTCCCCACTAGTACTGTACCCCAGTGTTATACAGTGACAGACCTGTACCCACCAGTACTGTACCCCAGTGTTATGCAGTGACAGACCTGTCCCCACCAGTACTGTACCCCAGTGTTATACAGTGACAGACCTGTCCCCACCAGTACTGTACCCCAGTGTTATACAGTGACAGACCTGTCCCCACTAGTACTGTACCCCAGTGTTATACAGTGACAGACCTGTCCCCACTAGTACTGTACCCCAGTGTTATACAGTGACAGACCTGTCCCCACCAGTACTGTACCCCAGTGTTATACAGTGACAGACCTGTCCCCAGCAATACTGTACCCCAGTGTTATACAGTGACAGACCTGTCCCCACTAGTACTGTACCCCAGTGTTATACAGTGACAGACCTGTCCCCACCAGTACTGTACCCCAGTGTTATACAGTGACAGACCTATCCCCAGCAATACTGTACCCCAGTGTTATACAGTGACAGACCTGTCCCCACCAGTACTGTACCCCAGTGTTATACAGTGACAGACCTGTCCCTCCCAGTACTGTACCCCAGTATTATACAGTGACAGACCTGTCCCCACTAGTACTGTACCCCAGTGTTATACAGTGACAGACCTGTACCCACCAGTACTGTACCCCAGTGTTATGCAGTGACAGACCTGTCCCCACCAGTACTGTACCCCAGTGTTTATACAGTGACAGACCTGTCCCCAGCAATACTGTACCCAGTGATAAACAGCGACAGACCTGTCCTCACCAGTACTGTACCCCAGTATTACACAGTGACAGACCTGTCCTCACCAGTACTGTACCCCAGTGTTGTACCGTGACTGATCTGACCACACCAGTACTGTACCCCAGAGTTATACAGTGACAGACCTGTCCCCACCAGTACTGTACCCCAGTGTTATACAGTGACAGATCTGACCCCACCAGGGCAACACCCCAGTGTTCTACAGTGACAGACCAGTCCCCACCAGTACTGTACCCCAGAGTTATACAGTGACAGACCTGTCCCCACCAGGACTGTGCCCCAGTGTTATACAGTGACAGACCTGTCCCCACCAGTACTGTACCCCAGTGTTGTACAGTGACAGATCTGACCCTACCAGTACAGTACCCCAGTGTTCTACAGTGAATACCTGTCCCCACCAGTACTGTCCCACAGTGTTATACCGTGACAGACCTGTCCCCACCAGTTCTGTACCCCAGTGTTATGCAGTGACAGAACTGACCCCACCAGTACTGTACCCAGTGTTATACAGTGACAGACCTGTCCCCACCAATACTGTTCCCCAGTGTTATACAGTGAGAGACCTGTCCCCACCAGTACTGTTCCCCAGTGTTATACAGTGACAGACCTGTCCCCACCAGTACTGTACCACAGTGTTATACAGTGAGAGACCTGTCCCCACCAGTTCTGTACCCCAGTGTTATGCAGTGACAGACCTGTCCCCACCAGTACTGTACCCAGTGTTATACAGTGACAGACCTGTCCCCACCAATACTGTTCCCCAGTGTTATACAGTGAGAGACCTGTCCCCACCAGTACTGTACCACAGTGTTATACAGTGAGAGACCTGTCCCCACCAGTACTGTACCCAGTGTTATACAGTGACAGACCTGTCCCCACCAATACTGTTCCCCAGTGTTATACAGTGACAGACCTGTCCCCAGCAGTGCTGTACCACAGTGCTATACCGTGACAGACCTGTCCCCGCCACTACTGTTTCTCAGTGTTATACCGTGACAGACCTGTCCCCACCAGTACTGTACCCCAGTGTTTTACTGTGACAGATCTGACCCCACCAGTACTGTACCCCAGTGTTCGACAATGACAGACCTGTCCCCACCAGTACTGTGCCTCAGTGTTTTACAGTGACAGACCTGTTCCCACCAGTACTGTACCCCAGTGTTTTACTGTGACAGATCTGACCCCACCAGGACTGTACCCCAGTGTTATACAGTGACTGACCTGTCCCCACCAGTACTGTACCCCAGTGTTATACAGTGACAGATCTGACCCCATCAGTACTGTTCCCCAGTGTTATACAGTGACAGAACTGTCCCCACCAGTACTGTACCCCAGTGTTATACAGTGACTGACCTGTCCCCACCAGTACTGTACCCCAGTGTTATACATTGACAGACCTGTCCCCATCAGTACTGTACCCCAGTGTTATACCGTGACAGACCTGTCCCCACCAGTACTGTGCACCAGTTTTGTACACTGACAGACCTGTCCCCACCAGTACTGTCCCCCAGTGTTATACAGTGACAGACCTGTCCTCACCAGTACTGTACCCCAGTGTTGTACCGTGACTGATCTGACCACACCAGTACTGTACCCCAGAGTTATACAGTGACAGACCTGTCCCCACCAGTACTGTACCCCAGTGTTATACAGTGACAGATCTGACCCCACCAGGGCAACACCCCAGTGTTCTACAGTGACAGACCAGTCCCCACCAGTACTGTACCCCAGAGTTATACAGTGACAGACCTGTCCCCACCAGGACTGTGCCCCAGTGTTATACCGTGACAGACCAGTCCCCACCAGTACTGTACCCCAGAGTTATACAGTGACAGACCTGTCCCCACCAGTACTGTACCCCAGTGTTGTACAGTGACAGATCTGACCCTACCAGTACAGTACCCCAGTGTTCTACAGTGAATACCTGTCCCCACCAGTACTGTCCCACAGTGTTATACCGTGACAGACCTGTCCCCACCAGTTCTGTACCCCAGTGTTATGCAGTGACAGAACTGACCCCACCAGTACTGTACCCAGTGTTATACAGTGACAGACCTGTCCCCACCAATACTGTTCCCCAGTGTTATACAGTGAGAGACCTGTCCTCACCAGTACTGTACCACAGTGTTATACAGTGAGAGACCTGTCCCCACCAGTACTGTTCCCCAGTGTTATACAGTGACAGACCTGTCCCCACCAGTACTGTACCACACTGCTATACAGCGAGAGACCTGTCCCCACCAGTTCTGTACCCCAGTGTTATGCAGTGACAGACCTGTCCCCACCAGTACTGTACCCAGTGTTATACAGTGACAGACCTGTCCCCACCAATACTGTTCCCCAGTGTTATACAGTGAGAGACCTGTCCCCACCAGTACTGTACCACAGTGTTATACAGTGAGAGACCTGTCCCCACCAGTACTGTACCCAGTGTTATACAGTGACAGACCTGTCCCCACCAATACTGTTCCCCAGTGTTATACAGTGACAGACCTGTCCCCAGCAGTGCTGTACCACAGTGCTATACCGTGACAGACCTGTCCCCGCCAGTACTGTTTCTCAGTGTTATACCGTGACAGACCTGTCCCCACCAGTACTGTACCCCAGTGTTTTACTGTGACAGATCTGACCCCACCAGTACTGTACCCCAGTGTTCGACAATGACAAACCTGTCCCCACCAGTACTGTGCCTCAGTGTTTTACAGTGACAGACCTGTTCCCACCAGTACTGTACCCCAGTGTTTTACTGTGACAGATCTGACCCCACCAGGACTGTACCCCAGTGTTATACAGTGACTGACCTGTCCCCACCAGTACTGTACCCCAGTGTTATACAGTGACAGATCTGACCCCATCAGTACTGTTCCCCAGTGTTATACAGTGACAGAACTGTCCCCACCAGTACTGTACCCCAGTGTTATACAGTGACTGACCTGTCCCCACCAGTACTGTACCACTGTGTGATACGGTGACAGACCTGTCCCCACCAGTACTGTACCCCAGTGTGATACAGTGACAGACTTGTCCCCACCAGTACTGTACCCCAGTGTGATACAGTGACAGATCTGTCCCCACCAGGACTGTGCCCCAGTGTGATACATTAACAGACCTGTCCCCACCAGTACTGTACCCCAGTGTTATACAGTGACAGACCTGTCCCCACTAGTACTGTACCCCAGTGTTATACAGTGACAGACCTGTCCCCACTAGTACTGTACCCCAGTGTTATACAGTGACAGACCTGTCCCCACCAGTACTGTACCCCAGTGTTATACAGTGGCAGACCTGTCCCCACCAGTACTGTACCCCAGTGTTATACAGTGACAGACCTGTCCCCAGCAATACTGTACCCCAGTGTTATACAGTGACAGACCTGTACCCACCAGTACTGTACCCCAGTGTTATACAGTGACAGACCTGTCCCCACTAGTACTGTACCCCAGTGTTATACAGTGACAGACCTGTACCCACCAGTACTGTACCCCAGTGTTATACAGTGACAGACCTGTCCCCAGCAATACTGTACCCCAGTGTTATACAGTGACAGACCTGTACCCACCAGTACTGTACCCCAGTGTTATACAGTGACAGACCTGTCCCCACTAGTACTGTACCCCAGTGTTATACAGTGACAGACCTGTACCCACCAGTACTGTACCCCAGTGTTATGCAGTGACAGACCTGTCCCCACCAGTACTGTACCCCAGTGTTATACAGTGACAGACCTGTCCCCACCAGTACTGTACCCCAGTGTTATACAGTGACAGACCTGTCCCCACTAGTACTGTACCCCAGTGTTATACAGTGACAGACCTGTCCCCACTAGTACTGTACCCCAGTGTTATACAGTGACAGACCTGTCCCCACCAGTACTGTACCCCAGTGTTATACAGTGACAGACCTGTCCCCAGCAATACTGTACCCCAGTGTTATACAGTGACAGACCTGTCCCCACTAGTACTGTACCCCAGTGTTATACAGTGACAGACCTGTCCCCACCAGTACTGTACCCCAGTGTTATACAGTGACAGACCTATCCCCAGCAATACTGTACCCCAGTGTTATACAGTGACAGACCTGTCCCCACCAGTACTGTACCCCAGTGTTATACAGTGACAGACCTGTACCCACCAGTACTGTACCCCAGTGTTATACAGTGACAGACCTGTCCCCACTAGTACTGTACCCCAGTGTTATACAGTGACAGACCTGTACCCACCAGTACTGTACCCCAGTGTTATGCAGTGACAGACCTGTCCCCACCAGTACTGTACCCCAGTGTTTATACAGTGACAGACCTGTCCCCAGCAATACTGTACCCAGTGATAAACAGCGACAGACCTGTCCTCACCAGTACTGTACCCCAGTATTACACAGTGACAGACCTGTCCTCACCAGTACTGTACCCCAGTGTTGTACCGTGACTGATCTGACCACACCAGTACTGTACCCCAGAGTTATACAGTGACAGACCTGTCCCCACCAGTACTGTACCCCAGTGTTATACAGTGACAGATCTGACCCCACCAGGGCAACACCCCAGTGTTCTACAGTGACAGACCAGTCCCCACCAGTACTGTACCCCAGAGTTATACAGTGACAGACCTGTCCCCACCAGGACTGTGCCCCAGTGTTATACCGTGACAGACCAGTCCCCACCAGTACTGTACCCCAGAGTTATACAGTGACAGACCTGTCCCCACCAGTACTGTACCCCAGTGTTGTACAGTGACAGATCTGACCCTACCAGTACAGTACCCCAGTGTTCTACAGTGAATACCTGTCCCCACCAGTACTGTCCCACAGTGTTATACCGTGACAGACCTGTCCCCACCAGTTCTGTACCCCAGTGTTATGCAGTGACAGACCTGTCCCCACCAATACTGTTCCCCAGTGTTATACAGTGAGAGACCTGTCCTCACCAGTACTGTACCACAGTGTTATACAGTGAGAGACCTGTCCCCACCAGTACTGTTCCCCAGTGTTATACAGTGACAGACCTGTCCCCACCAGTACTGTACCACAGTGTTATACAGTGAGAGACCTGTCCCCACCAGTTCTGTACCCCAGTGTTATGCAGTGACAGACCTGTCCCCACCAGTACTGTACCCAGTGTTATACAGTGACAGACCTGTCCCCACCAATACTGTTCCCCAGTGTTATACAGTGAGAGACCTGTCCCCACCAGTACTGTACCACAGTGTTATACAGTGAGAGACCTGTCCCCACCAGTACTGTACCCAGTGTTATACAGTGACAGACCTGTCCCCACCAATACTGTTCCCCAGTGTTATACAGTGACAGACCTGTCCCCAGCAGTGCTGTACCACAGTGCTATACAGTGACAGACCTGTCCCCACTAGTACTGTACCCCAGTGTTATACAGTGACAGACCTGTACCCACCAGTACTGTACCCCAGTGTTATGCAGTGACAGACCTGTCCCCACCAGTACTGTACCCCAGTGTTTATACAGTGACAGACCTGTCCCCAGCAATACTGTACCCAGTGATAAACAGCGACAGACCTGTCCTCACCAGTACTGTACCCCAGTATTACACAGTGACAGACCTGTCCTCACCAGTACTGTACCCCAGTGTTGTACCGTGACTGATCTGACCACACCAGTACTGTACCCCAGAGTTATACAGTGACAGACCTGTCCCCACCAGTACTGTACCCCAGTGTTATACAGTGACAGATCTGACCCCACCAGGGCAACACCCCAGTGTTCTACAGTGACAGACCAGTCCCCACCAGTACTGTACCCCAGAGTTATACAGTGACAGACCTGTCCCCACCAGGACTGTGCCCCAGTGTTATACCGTGACAGACCAGTCCCCACCAGTACTGTACCCCAGAGTTATACAGTGACAGACCTGTCCCCACCAGTACTGTACCCCAGTGTTGTACAGTGACAGATCTGACCCTACCAGTACAGTACCCCAGTGTTCTACAGTGAATACCTGTCCCCACCAGTACTGTCCCACAGTGTTATACCGTGACAGACCTGTCCCCACCAGTTCTGTACCCCAGTGTTATGCAGTGACAGACCTGTCCCCACCAATACTGTTCCCCAGTGTTATACAGTGAGAGACCTGTCCTCACCAGTACTGTACCACAGTGTTATACAGTGAGAGACCTGTCCCCACCAGTACTGTTCCCCAGTGTTATACAGTGACAGACCTGTCCCCACCAGTACTGTACCACAGTGTTATACAGTGAGAGACCTGTCCCCACCAGTTCTGTACCCCAGTGTTATGCAGTGACAGACCTGTCCCCACCAGTACTGTACCCAGTGTTATACAGTGACAGACCTGTCCCCACCAATACTGTTCCCCAGTGTTATACAGTGAGAGACCTGTCCCCACCAGTACTGTACCACAGTGTTATACAGTGAGAGACCTGTCCCCACCAGTACTGTACCCAGTGTTATACAGTGACAGACCTGTCCCCACCAATACTGTTCCCCAGTGTTATACAGTGACAGACCTGTCCCCAGCAGTGCTGTACCACAGTGCTATACCGTGACAGACCTGTCCCCGCCAGTACTGTTTCTCAGTGTTATACCGTGACAGACCTTCCCCACCAGTACTGTACCCCAGTGTTTTACTGTGACAGATCTGACCCCACCAGTACTGTACCCCAGTGTTCGACAATGACAGACCTGTCCCCACCAGTACTGTGCCTCAGTGTTTTACAGTGACAGACCTGTTCCCACCAGTACTGTACCCCAGTGTTTTACTGTGACAGATCTGACCCCACCAGGACTGTACCCCAGTGTTATACAGTGACTGACCTGTCCCCACCAGTACTGTACCCCAGTGTTATACAGTGACAGATCTGACCCCATCAGTACTGTTCCCCAGTGTTATACAGTGACAGAACTGTCCCCACCAGTACTGTACCCCAGTGTTATACAGTGACTGACCTGTCCCCACCAGTACTGTACCCCAGTGTTATACATTGACAGACCTGTCCCCATCAGTACTGTACCCCAGTGTTATACCGTGACAGACCTGTCCCCACCAGTACTGTGCACCAGTTTTGTACACTGACAGACCTGTCCCCACCAGTACTGTCCCCCAGTGTTATACAGTGACAGACCTGTCCTCACCAGTACTGTACCCCAGTGTTGTACCGTGACTGATCTGACCACACCAGTACTGTACCCCAGAGTTATACAGTGACAGACCTGTCCCCACCAGTACTGTACCCCAGTGTTATACAGTGACAGATCTGACCCCACCAGGGCAACACCCCAGTGTTCTACAGTGACAGACCAGTCCCCACCAGTACTGTACCCCAGAGTTATACAGTGACAGACCTGTCCCCACCAGGACTGTGCCCCAGTGTTATACCGTGACAGACCAGTCCCCACCAGTACTGTACCCCAGAGTTATACAGTGACAGACCTGTCCCCACCAGTACTGTACCCCAGTGTTGTACAGTGACAGATCTGACCCTACCAGTACAGTACCCCAGTGTTCTACAGTGAATACCTGTCCCCACCAGTACTGTCCCACAGTGTTATACCGTGACAGACCTGTCCCCACCAGTTCTGTACCCCAGTGTTATGCAGTGACAGAACTGACCCCACCAGTACTGTACCCAGTGTTATACAGTGACAGACCTGTCCCCACCAATACTGTTCCCCAGTGTTATACAGTGAGAGACCTGTCCTCACCAGTACTGTACCACAGTGTTATACAGTGAGAGACCTGTCCCCACCAGTACTGTTCCCCAGTGTTATACAGTGACAGACCTGTCCCCACCAGTACTGTACCACAGTGCTATACAGCGAGAGACCTGTCCCCACCAGTTCTGTACCCCAGTGTTATGCAGTGACAGACCTGTCCCCACCAGTACTGTACCCAGTGTTATACAGTGACAGACCTGTCCCCACCAATACTGTTCCCCAGTGTTATACAGTGAGAGACCTGTCCCCACCAGTACTGTACCACAGTGTTATACAGTGAGAGACCTGTCCCCACCAGTACTGTACCCAGTGTTATACAGTGACAGACCTGTCCCCACCAATACTGTTCCCCAGTGTTATACAGTGACAGACCTGTCCCCAGCAGTGCTGTACCACAGTGCTATACCGTGACAGACCTGTCCCCGCCAGTACTGTTTCTCAGTGTTATACCGTGACAGACCTGTCCCCACCAGTACTGTACCCCAGTGTTTTACTGTGACAGATCTGACCCCACCAGTACTGTACCCCAGTGTTCGACAATGACAGACCTGTCCCCACCAGTACTGTGCCTCAGTGTTTTACAGTGACAGACCTGTTCCCACCAGTACTGTACCCCAGTGTTTTACTGTGACAGATCTGACCCCACCAGGACTGTACCCCAGTGTTATACAGTGACTGACCTGTCCCCACCAGTACTGTACCCCAGTGTTATACAGTGACAGATCTGACCCCATCAGTACTGTTCCCCAGTGTTATACAGTGACAGAACTGTCCCCACCAGTACTGTACCCCAGTGTTATACAGTGACTGACCTGTCCCCACCAGTACTGTACCCCAGTGTTATACATTGACAGACCTGTCCCCATCAGTACTGTACCCCAGTGTTATACCGTGACAGACCTGTCCCCACCAGTACTGTGCACCAGTTTTGTACAGTGACAGACCTGTCCCCACCAGTACTGTCCCCCAGTGTTATACAGTGACAGACCTGTCCCCACCAGTACTGTACCCCAGTGTTATACCGTGACAGACCTGTCCCCACCAGTACTGTCCCCCAGTGTTATACAGTGACAGACCTGTCCGCACCAGTACTGTACCCCAGTGTGATACAGTGACAGAACTGTCCCCACCAGTACTGTACCCCAGTGTGATAAAGTGACAGATCTGTCCCCACCAGGACTGTACACCAGTGTGATACATTAACAGACCTGTCCCCACCAGTACTGTACCACTGTGTGATACGGTGACAGACCTGTCCCCACCAGTACTGTACCCCAGTGTGATACAGTGACAGACTTGTCCCCACCAGTACTGTACCCCAGTGTGATACAGTGACAGATCTGTCCCCACCAGGACTGTACCCCAGTGTGATACATTAACAGACCTGTCCCCACCAGTACTGTACCCCAGTGTGATACGGTGAAAGACCTGTTCCCACCAGTACTGTACCCCAGTGTTATACTGTGACAGACCTGTCCGCACCAGTACTGTTCCCCAGTGTTATACAGTGACAGACCTGTCCGCACCAGTACTGTTCCCCAGTGTTATACCGTGACAGATCTGTCCCCACCAGTACTGTACCCCAGTGATATGCAGTGACAGACCTGTCCCCACCAGTACTGTACCCCAGTGTTATACAGTGACGGACCTGGCCCCACCTGCACTGTATCTCAGTGTTATACAGTGACAGACCTGTCCCCACCAGTTCTGTACCCCAGTGTTATGCAGTGACAGACCTGTCCACACCAGTACTGTACCCAGTGTTATACAGTGACAGACCTGTCCCCACCAATACTGTTCCCCAGTGTTATACAGTGACAGACCTGTCCCCACCAGTAATGTATCTCAGTGTTATACCGTGACAGACCTGTCCCCGCCAGTTCTGTACCCCAGTGTTATACTGTGACAGACCTGTCCCCGCCAGTACTGTACCTCAGTGTTAGACAGTGACAGACCTGTCCCCGCCAGTGCTGTACCACAGTGTTATACCGTGACAGACCTGTCCCCACCAGTTCTGTACCCCAGTGTTATGCAGTGACAGAACTGACCCCACCAGTACTGTACCCAGTGTTATACAGTGACAGACCTGTCCCCACCAATACTGTTCCCCTGTGTTATACAGTGAGAGACCTGTCCTCACCAGTACTGTACCACAGTGTTATACAGTGACAGACCTGTCCCCACCAGTACTGTACCACAGTGTTATACAGTGAGAGACCTGTCCCCACCAGTACTGTTCCCCAGTGTTATACAGTGACAGACCTGTCCCCACCAGTACTGTACCACAGTGTTATACAGTGAGAGACCTGTCCCCACCAGTTCTGTACCCCAGTGTTATGCAGTGACAGACCTGTCCCCACCAGTACTGTACCCAGTGTTATACAGTGACAGACCTGTCCCCACCAATACTGTTCCCCAGTGTTATACAGTGAGAGACCTGTCCCCACCAGTACTGTACCACAGTGTTATACAGTGAGAGACCTGTCCCCACCAGTACTGTACCCAGTGTTATACAGTGACAGACCTGTCCCCACCAATACTGTTCCCCAGTGTTATACAGTGACAGACCTGTCCCCAGCAGTGCTGTACCACAGTGCTATACCGTGACAGACCTGTCCCCGCCAGTACTGTTTCTCAGTGTTATACCGTGACAGACCTGTCCCCACCAGTACTGTACCCCAGTGTTTTACTGTGACAGATCTGACCCCACCAGTACTGTACCCCAGTGTTCGACAATGACAGACCTGTCCCCACCAGTACTGTGCCTCAGTGTTTTACAGTGACAGACCTGTTCCCACCAGTACTGTACCCCAGTGTTTTACTGTGACAGATCTGACCCCACCAGGACTGTACCCCAGTGTTATACAGTGACTGACCTGTCCCCACCAGTACTGTACCCCAGTGTTATACAGTGACAGATCTGACCCCATCAGTACTGTTCCCCAGTGTTATACAGTGACAGAACTGTCCCCACCAGTACTGTACCCCAGTGTTATACAGTGACTGACCTGTCCCCACCAGTACTGTACCCCAGTGTTATACATTGACAGACCTGTCCCCATCAGTACTGTACCCCAGTGTTATACCGTGACAGACCTGTCCCCACCAGTACTGTGCACCAGTTTTGTACAGTGACAGACCTGTCCCCACCAGTACTGTCCCCCAGTGTTATACAGTGACAGACCTGTCCCCACCAGTACTGTACCCCAGTGTTATACCGTGACAGACCTGTCCCCACCAGTACTGTCCCCCAGTGTTATACAGTGACAGACCTGTCCCCACCAGTACTGTACCCCAGTGTGATACAGTGACAGAACTGTCCCCACCAGTACTGTACCCCAGTGTGATAAAGTGACAGATCTGTCCCCACCAGGACTGTACACCAGTGTGATACATTAACAGACCTGTCCCCACCAGTACTGTACCACTGTGTGATACGGTGACAGACCTGTCCCCACCAGTACTGTACCCCAGTGTGATACAGTGACAGACTTGTCCCCACCAGTACTGTACCCCAGTGTGATACAGTGACAGATCTGTCCCCACCAGGACTGTACCCCAGTGTGATACATTAACAGACCTGTCCCCACCAGTACTGTACCCCAGTGTGATACGGTGAAAGACCTGTTCCCACCAGTACTGTACCCCAGTGTTATACTGTGACAGACCTGTCCGCACCAGTACTGTTCCCCAGTGTTATACAGTGACAGACCTGTCCGCACCAGTACTGTTCCCCAGTGTTATACCGTGACAGATCTGTCCCCACCAGTACTGTACCCAGTGTTATACAGTGACAGACCTGTCCCCACCAATACTGTTCCCCAGTGTTATACAGTGACAGACCTGTCCCCACCAGTAATGTATCTCAGTGTTATACCGTGACAGACCTGTCCCCGCCAGTTCTGTACCCCAGTGTTATACTGTGACAGACCTGTCCCCGCCAGTACTGTACCTCAGTGTTAGACAGTGACAGACCTGTCCCCGCCAGTGCTGTACCACAGTGTTATACCGTGACAGACCTGTCCCCACCAGTACTGTACCCCAGTGTTTTACTGTGACAGATCTGACCCCACCAGTACTGTACCCCAGTGTTCGACAATGACAGACCTGTCCCCACCAGTACTGTGCCTCAGTGTTTTACAGTGACAGACCTGTTCCCACCAGTACTGTACCCCAGTGTTATACAGTGACAGACCTGTCCCCATCAGTACTGGTCGCCAGTGTTATACCGTGACAGACCTGTCCCCATCAGTGCTGGTCCCCAGTGTTATACCGTGACAGACCTGTCCCCATCAGTACTGGTCCCCAGTGTTATACCGTGACAGACCTGTCCCCACCAGTACTGGTCCCCAGTGTTATACCATGACAGACCTGTCCCCATCAGTGCTGGTCCCCAGTGTTATACCGTGACAGACCTGTCCCCACCAGTACTGTACCCCAGTGTTATACCGTTGCAGACCGGTCTCCATCTGTACTGTACCCCAGTGTTATACAGTGACAGACCTGTCCCCTCCAGTACTGTACCCCAGTGTTAAACACTAACAGACCTGTCCCCACCAGTACTGTACCCCAGTGTTATACAGTGACAGACCTGTCCCCACCAGTATATGTATGTTTATATCTCGTTGTTATCTGTTGCTTTACTCCTGCACTTGGTCGCTGGGTGCCTGGCCATCCTATAACAGTGTCATGTTCCTGGGCCATCAAAGCCAGGGTTGTTCCCTCATCTCTGCTGAGTTTGCTTGACCCTGCTGGGACCAAACAGATGGTCTAAGGGACTTTGTGCACTCGTTGGAAAAACAGACAGTGCTCATGTTGGAATCATTTCCAGGGTTACTTTGTGTCTCGACAGGGGAATAGACAGGTTCAGGAAGTCGTCTGGATGAGAGATGGATAGGATCAGGAAGAGGTCTGGATGGAGGATGGGCAAGGTCAGGAAGTGGTCTGGATGGGAGATGGACAGGGTCAGGAAGTGGTCTGGATGGGAGATGGACAGGGTCAGGAAGAGGTCAGGATGGAGGATGGACAGGGTCAGGAAGAGGTCAGGATGGGAGATGGACAGGGTCAGGAAGAGGTCAGGATGGAGGATGGACAGGGTCAGGAAGAGGTCAGGATAGGAGATGGACAGGGACAGGAAGAGGTCAGGATGGAGGATGGACAGGGTCAGGAAGAGGTCTGGATGGAGGATGGACAGGGTCAGGAAGAGGTCAGGATGGGAGATGGACAGGGACAGGAAGAGGTCTGGATGGGAGATGGACAGGGACAGGAAGAGGTCTGGATGGGAGATGGACAGGGTCAGGAAGAGGTCTGGATAGGAGATGGACAGGGTCAGGAAGAGGTCTGGATGGAGGATGGACAGGGTCAGGAAGAGGTCTGGATAGGAGATGGACAGGGACAGGAAGAGGTCTGGATAGGAGATGGACAGGGTCAGGAAGAGGTCTGGATGGAGGATGGACAGGGTCAGGAAGAGGTCTGGATGGGAGATGGACAGGGTCAGGAAGAGGTCAGGATGAAGGATGGGCAGGGTCAGGAAGAGGTCAGGATGGAGGATGGACAGGGTCAGGAAGAGGTCTGGATAGGAGATGGACAGGGTCAGGAAGAGGTCTGGATGGGATGGATGGGAGATGGACAGGGTCAGGAAGAGGTCAGGATGAAGGATGCACAGGGACAGGAAGAGGTCAGGATGGGAGATGGATGGGGACAGGAAGAGGTCAGGATGGAGGATGGACAGGGTCAGGAAGTGGTCAGGATGGAGGATGGACAGGGTCAGGAAGAGGTCAGGATGGAGGATGGACAGGGTCAGGAAGTGGTCAGGATGGAGGATGGACAGGGTCAGGAAGAGGTCAGGATGGGAGATGGACAGGGACAGGAAGAGGTCAGGATGGGAGATGGACAGGGACAGGAAGAGGTCAGGATGGAGGATGGACAGGGTCAGGAAGAGGTCAGGATGGGAGATGGACAGGGTCAGGAAGAGGTCAGGATGGAGGATGGACAGGGACAGGAAGAGGTCAGGATGGGAGATGGACAGGGACAGGAAGAGGTCAGGATGGGAGAAGGACAGGGTCAGGAAGAGGTCAGGATGGGAGATGGATGGGGACAGGAAGAGGTCAGGATGGAAGATGGACAGGGTCAGGAAGAGGTCAGGATGGGAGATGGACAGGGTCAGGAAGAGCTCAGGATGGAAGATGGACAGGGTCAGGAAGAGGTCAGGATGGGAGATGGACAGGGTCAGGAAGAGCTCAGGATGGAGGATGGACAGGGTCAGGATGGGAGATGGACAGGGACAGGAAGAGGTCAGGATGGGAGATGGACAGGGACAGGAAGAGGTCAGGATGGAGGATGGACAGGGTCAGGAAGAGGTCAGGATGGGAGATGGACAGGGACAGGAAGAGGTCTGGATGGGAGATGGACAGGGACAGGAAGAGGTCAGGATGGGAGATGGACAGGGACAGGAAGAGGTCAGGATGGGAGATGGACAGGGTCAGGAAGAGGTCAGGATGGAGGATGGACAGGGACAGGAAGAGGTCAGGATGGAGGATGGACAGGGTCAGGAAGAGGTCAGGATGGGAGATGGACAGGGACAGGAAGAGGTCGGGATGGAGGATGGACAGGGTCAGGAAGAGGTCAGGATGGGAGATGGACAGGGACAGGAAGAGGTCTGGATGGGAGATGGACAGGATGATTAGGTAAGGATAGGTTCAGACACTGCTTGATGCCCCATAGTGCAGGTGACAGATACCATCTTGGCCAAGGTGCTGGTCCTTTGATCCTGTGGCTCAGCAGAAGCCAGAACCAACAGGAGAGTTAGGGAGAGTTCCGGAAACTGAAATCAGCTAACATTCGCTTTCATTTAACAGAGTGCGACCTTTAAATCATTTGGAGCTTGAGCGAGGATGTCAGTCAGTGGTTCATTGTCCAGGACCAGATACTGTGTTGGTGAGTCAGTGAGAAGAGAGCAAGGAACAGGGGATATCTGTGCGGGGTCATCTCGTGACAGTCACTTGTCTGAGACTGATTGCCCTGGGTTGGGGTCTGGCACTGACCGGTGTTTGTCCTGGTCTGGGGTCTGGCACTGACCGGTGATTGTCCTGGTCTGGGGTCTGGCACTGACCGGTGTTTGTCCTGGTCTGGGGTCTGGAACTGACCGGTGATTGTCCTGGTCTGGGGTCTGGAACTGACCGGTGATTGTGCTGGTCTGGGGTCTTGCACTGACCGGTGATTGTGCTGGTCTAGGGTCTGGCACTGACTAGAGATTGTCCTGGTCTGGGGTCTGGCACTGACCGGTGATTGTGCTGGTCTGGGGTCTGGCACTGACCGGTGATTGTCCTGGTCTAAGGTCTGGCATTGACCAGTGAATGTCCTGTTCTGGTGTCCGGCACTGACCGGTGATTGTCCTGGTCTGGAACTGACCAGTGATTGTGCTGGTTTGGGGTCTGGCACTGACCAGTGATTGTCCTGGTCTGGGGTCTGGAACTGTCCGGTGATTGTGCTGGTCTGGGATCTGGCACTGACCGGTGATTGTGCTGGTCTGGGGTCTGGCACTGACTAGAGATTGTCCTGGTCTGGGGTCTGGCACTGACCGGTGATTGTGCTGGTCTGGGGTCTGGCACTGACTAGAGATTGTCCTGGTCTGGGGTCTGGAACTGTCCGGTGATTGTGCAGGTCTGGGGTCTGGCACTGACCGGTGATTGTGCTGGTCTGGGGTCTGGCACTGACTAGAGATTGTCCTGGTCTGGGGTCTGGCACTGACCGGTGATTGTGCTGGTCTGGGGTCTGGCACTGACCGGTGATTGTCCTGGTCTGGGGTCTGGCACAGACCGGTGATTGTCCTGGTCTGGAGTCTGGAACTGACAGGAAATTGTCCTGGTCTGGGGTCTGGAATTGACCGGTGATTGCCCTCGTCTGGAACTAACCGGGGATTGTCCTGGTCTAGTGTCTGGCACTGACTAGAGATTGTCCTGGTCTGGGGTCTGGCACTGACCGGTGATTGTGCTGGTCTGGGGTCTGGCACTGACTAGAGTTGTCCTGGTCTGGGGTCTGGCACTGACCGGTGATTGTGCTGGCCTGGGGTCTGGCACTGACTAGAGATTGTCCTAGTCTGGGGTCTGGCACTGACCGGCGATTGTCCTCATCTGGAACTGACCGGCGATTGTCCTCGTCTGGAACTGACCGGTGATTGTCCTGGTCTGGAACTGACCGGTGATTGTCCTGGTCTGGAACTGACCGGTGATTGTCCTGGTCTGGTATCTGGCACTGACCGGTGATTCTGCTGGTCTGGGGTCTGGCACTGACTAGAGATTGTCCTGGTCTGGGGTCGGGCACTGACCGGTGATTGTCCTGGTCTAGGGTCTGGCATTGACCAGTGAATGTCCTGTTCTGGTGTCCGGCACTGACCGGTGTTTGTCCTGGTCTGGAACTGATCAGTGATTGTGCTGGTCTGGGGTCTGGCACTGACCAGTGATTGTCCTGGTCTGGGGTCTGGAACTGACCGGTGATTGTCCTGGTCTGGGGTCTGGAACTGTCCGGTGATTGTGCTGGTCTGGGGTCTGGCACTGACCGGTGATTGTGCTGGTCTGGGTTCTGGCACTGACTAGAGATTGTCCTGGTCTGGGGTCTGGCACTGACCGGTGATTGTGCTGGTCTGGGGTCTGGCACTGACTAGAGATTGTCCTGGTCTGGGGTCTGGCACTGACCGGTGATTGTCCTTGTCTGGAACTGACCAGTGATTGTCCTGGTCTGGAACTGACCGGTGATTGACCTGGTCTGGGGTCTGGCAATGCCCGGTGATTGTCCCTGTCTGGAACTGACCGTTGATTGTCCTGGTCTGGGGTCTGGAACTGACCAGCGATTGTCCTGGTCTGGCGTCTGGCACTGACCGGTGATTGTCCTGGTCTGGGGTGTGGAACCGACCAGTGTTTGTCCTGGTCTGGGGTCTGGCACTGACCGGTGATTGTCCTGGTCTGGGGTCTGGAACTGACCAGCGATTGTCCTGGTCTGGGGTCTGGAACTGACCAGCGATTGTCCTGGTCTGGGGTCTGGCACTGACCGGTGATTGTCCTGGTCTGGGGTGTGGAACCGACCAGTGATTGTCCTGGTCTGTGGTCTGGAACTGTCCGGTGATTGTGCTGGTCTGGCGTCTGGCACTGACCGGTGATTGTCCTGGTCTGGGGTGTGGAACCGACCAGTGTTTGTCCTGGTCTGGGGTCTGGCACTGACCGGTGATTGTCCTGGTCTGGTATCTGGCACTGACCGGTGATTGTCCTGGTCTGGGTTCTGGAACTGACCGGTGATTGTCCTGGTCTGGGGTCTGGAACTGACCAGCGATTGTCCTGGTCTGGCGTCTGGCACTGACCGGTGATTGTCCTGGTCTGGGGTGTGGAACCGACCAGTGTTTGTCCTGGTCTGGGGTCTGGCACTGACCGGTGATTGTCCTGGTCTGGGGTCTGGAACTGACCAGCGATTGTCCTGGTCTGGGGTCTAGAACTGACCAGCGATTGTCCTGGTCTGGCGTCTGGCACTGACCGGTGATTGTCCTGGTCTGGGGTGTGGAACCGACCAGTGATTGTCCTGGTCTGTGGTCTGGCACTGACTAGTGATTGTCCAGGTTTGGGGTCTGGCACTGACCGGTGATTGTCCTGGTCTGGTATCTGGCACTGACCGGTGATTGTCCTGGTCTGGGTTCTGGAACTGACCGGTGATTGTCCTGGTCTGGGGTCTGGAACTGACCGGAAATTGTCCTGGTCTGGGGTCTGGCACTGACCGGTGATTGTCCTGGTCTGGGGTCTGGCACTGAGCGGTGATTGTCCTGGTCTGGGGTCTGGAACTGACAGGAGATTGTCCTGGTCTGGGGTCTGGCACTGACCGGTGATTGTCCTGGTCTGGGGTCTGGCACTGACCAGTGATTGTGCTGGTCTGGGGTCTGGCACTGACTAGAGATTGTCCTGGTCTGGGGTCTGGCACTGACCGGTGATTGTGCTGGTCTGGGGTCGGGCACTGACCGGTGATTGTCCTGGTCTAGGGTCTGGCATTGACCAGTGAATGTCCTGTTCTGGTGTCTGGCACCGACCGGTGATTGTCCTGGTCTGGAACTGAACTGTGATTGTGCTGGTCTGGGGTCGGGCACTGACCGGTGATTGTCCTGGTCTGGGGTCTGGAACTGACCGGTGATTGTCCTGGTCTGGGGTCTGGAACTGACCGGTGATTGTGCTGGTCTGGGATCTGGCACTGACCGGTGTTTGTGCTGGTCTGGGGTCTGGCACTGACTAGAGATTGTCCTGGTCTGGGGTCTGGCACTGACCGGCGATTGCCCTCGTCTGGAACTAACCGGGGATTGTCCTGGTCTAGTGTCTGACACTGACTGGAGATTGTCCTGGTCTGGGGTCTGGCACTGACCGGTGATTGTGCTGGTCTGGGGCCTGGCACTAACTAGAGATTGTCCTGGTCTGGGGTCTGGCACTGACCGGCGATTGTCCTAATCTGGAACTGACCGCTGATTGTCCTGGTTTGGAACTGACCGGTGATTGTCCTGGTCTGGGGTCTGGCAATGCCCGGTGATTGTCCCTGTCTGGAACTGACCGGTGATTGTCCTGGTCTGGGGTCTGGCAATGCCCGGTGATTGTCCCTGTCTGGAACTGACCGGCGATTGTCCTGGTCTGGGGTCTGGCATTAACCAGTGAATGTCCTGGTCTGGCGTCTGGCACTGACTGGTGATTGTCCTGGTCTGGGGTGTGGAACTGACCGGTGATTGTCCTGGTCTGGGGTCTGGCACTGACTGGTGATTGTCCTGGTCCGGGGTCTGGCACTGACCGGTGATTGTCCTGGTCTGGGGTCTGGAACTGACCAGCGATTGTCCTGGTCTGGGGTCTGGAACTGACCAGCGATTGTCCTGGTCTGGGGTCTGGCACTGACCGGTGATTGTCCTGGTCTGGGGTGTGGAACCGACCAGTGATTGTCCTGGTCTGTGGTCTGGAACTGTCCGGTGATTGTGCTGGTCTGGCGTCTGGCACTGACCGGTGATTGTCCGGGTCTGGGGTGTGGAACCGACCAGTGTTTGTCCTGGTCTGGGGTCTGGCACTGACCGGTGATTGTCCTGGTCTGGTATCTGGCACTGACCGGTGATTGTCCTGGTCTGGGTTCTGGAACTGACCGGTGATTGTCCTGGTCTTGGGTCTGGAACTGACCAGCGATTGTCCTGGTCTGGCGTCTGGCACTGACCGGTGATTGTCCTGGTCTGGGGTGTGGAACCGACCAGTGTTTGTCCTGGTCTGGGGTCTGGCACTGACCGATGATTGTCCTGGTCTGGGGTCTGGAACTGACCAGCGATTGTCCTGGTCTGGGGTCTAGAACTGACCAGCGATTGTCCTGGTCTGGCGTCTGGCACTGACCGGTGATTGTCCTGGTCTGGGGTGTGGAACCGACCAGTGATTGTCCTGGTCTGTGGTCTGGCACCGACTAGTGATTGTCCAGGTTTGGGGTCTGGCACTGACCGGTGATTGTCCTGGTCTGGTATCTGGCAATGACCGGTGATTGTCCTGGTCTGGGTTCTGGAACTGACCGGTGATTGTCCTGGTCTGGGGTCTGGAACTGACCGGAAATTGTCCTGGTCTGGGGTCTGGCACTGACCGGTGATTGTCCTGGTCTGGGGTCTGGCACTGAGCGGTGATTGTCCTGGTCTGGGGTCTGGAACTGACAGGATATTGTCCTGGTCTGGGGTCTGGCACTGACCGGTGATTGTCCTGGTCTGGGGTCTGGCACTGACCAGTGATTGTGCTGGTCTGGGGTCTGGCACTGACTAGAGATTGTCCTGGTCTGGGGTCTGGCACTGACCGGTGATTGTGCTGGTCTGGGGTCGGGCACTGACCGGTGATTGTCCTGATCTAGGGTCTGGCATTGACCAGTGAATGTCCTGTTCTGGTGTCTGGCACCGACCGGTGATTGTCCTGGTCTGGAACTGAACTGTGATTGTGCTGGTCTGGGGTCGGGCACTGACCGGTGATTGTCCTGGTCTGGGGTCTGGAACTGACCGGTGATTGTCCTGGTCTGGGGTCTGGAACTGACCGGTGATTGTGCTGGTCTGGGGTCTGGCACTGACCGGTGTTTGTGCTGGTCTGGGGTCTGGCACTGACTAGAGATTGTCCTGGTCTGGGGTCTGGCACTGACCGGCGATTGCCCTCGTCTGGAACTAACCGGGGATTGTCCTGGTCTAGTGTCTGACACTGACTGGAGATTGTCCTGGTCTGGGGTCTGGCACTGACCGGTGATTGTGCTGGTCTGGGGCCTGGCACTAACTAGAGATTGTCCTGGTCTGGGGTCTGGCACTGACCGGCGATTGTCCTAATCTGGAACTGACCGCTGATTGTCCTGGTTTGGAACTGACCGGTGATTGTCCTGGTCTGGGGTCTGGCAATGCCCGGTGATTGTCCCTGTCTGGAACTGACCGGTGATTGTCCTGGTCTGGGGTCTGGAACTGACCGGCGATTGTCCTGGTCTGGGGTCTGGCATTGACCAGTGAATGTCCTGGTCTGGCGTCTGGCACTGACTGGTGATTGTCCTGGTCTGGGGTGTGGAACTGACCGGAGATTGTCCTGGTCTGGGGTCTGGCACTGACTGGTGATTGTCCTGGTCCGGGGTCTGGCACTGACCGGTGATTGTCCTGGTCTGGTATCTGGCACTGACCGGTGATTGTCCTGGTCTAGGGTCTGGCATTGACCAGTGAATGTCCTGTTCTGGTGTCTGGCACTGACCGGTGATTGTCCTCGTCTGGAACTGGCCAGTGATTGTGCTGGTCTGGGGTCTGGCACTGACCAGTGATTGTCCTGGTCTGGGGTCTGGAACTGACCGGTGATTGTCCTGGTCTGGGGTCTGGAACTGTCCGGTGATTGTGCTGGTCTGGGGTCTGGCACTGACCGGTGATTGTGCTGGTCTGGGGTCTGGCACTGACTAGAGATTGTCCTGGTCTGGGATCTGGCACTGACCGGTGATTGTGCTGGTCTGGGGTCTGGCACTGACTAGAGATTGTCCTGGTCTGGGGTCTGGTACTGACCGGCGATTGTCCTTGTCTGGAACTGACCAGTGATTGTCCTGGTCTGGGGTCTGGAACTGACCAGTGATTGTCCTGGTCTGGGGTCTGGCGATGCCCGGTGATTGTCCCTGTCTGGAACTGACCGGTGATTGTCATGGTCTGGGGTCTGGAACTGACCAGTGATTGTCCTGGTCTGGGGTCTGGCACTGACCGGCGATTGTCCTTGTCTGGAACTGACCAGTGATTGTCCTGGTCTGGGGTCTGGAACTGACCAGTGATTGTCCTGGTCTGGGGTCTGGCGATGCCCGGTGATTGTCCCTGTCTGGAACTGACCGGTGATTGTCCTGGTCTGGGGTCTGGAACTGACCAGTGATTGTCCTGGTCTGGGGTCTGGCAATGCCCGGTGATTGTCCCTGTCTGGAACTGACCGGTGATTGTCCTGGTCTGGGGTCTGAAACTGACCGGTGATTGTGCTGGTCTGGGGTCTGGCACTGACCGGTGTTTGTGCTGGTCTGGGGTCTGGCACTGACTAGAGATTGTCCTGGTCTGGGGTCTGGCACTGACCGGCGATTGCCCTCGTCTGGAACTAACCGGGGATTGTCCTGGTCTAGTGTCTGACACTGACTGGAGATTGTCCTGGTCTGGGGTCTGGCACTGACCGGTGATTGTGCTGGTCTGGGGCCTGGCACTAACTAGAGATTGTCCTGGTCTGGGGTCTGGCACTGACCGGCGATTGTCCTAATCTGGAACTGACCGCTGATTGTCCTGGTTTGGAACTGACCGGTGATTGTCCTGGTCTGGGGTCTGGCAATGCCCGGTGATTGTCCCTGTCTGGAACTGACCGGTGATTGTCCTGGTCTGGGGTCTGGAACTGACCGGCGATTGTCCTGGTCTGGGGTCTGGCATTGACCAGTGAATGTCCTGGTCTGGCGTCTGGCACTGACTGGTGATTGTCCTGGTCTGGGGTGTGGAACTGACCGGTGATTGTCCTGGTCTGGGGTCTGGCACTGACTGGTGATTGTCCTGGTCCGGGGTCTGGCACTGACCGGTGATTGTCCTGGTCTGGTATCTGGCACTGACCGGTGATTGTCCTGGTCTAGGGTCTGGCATTGACCAGTGAATGTCCTGTTCTGGTGTCTGGCACTGACCGGTGATTGTCCTCGTCTGGAACTGGCCAGTGATTGTGCTGGTCTGGGGTCTGGCACTGACCAGTGATTGTCCTGGTCTGGGGTCTGGAACTGACCGGTGATTGTCCTGGTCTGGGGTCTGGAACTGTCCGGTGATTGTGCTGGTCTGGGGTCTGGCACTGACCGGTGATTGTGCTGGTCTGGGGTCTGGCACTGACTAGAGATTGTCCTGGTCTGGGATCTGGCACTGACCGGTGATTGTGCTGGTCTGGGGTCTGGCACTGACTAGAGATTGTCCTGGTCTGGGGTCTGGCACTGACCGGCGATTGTCCTTGTCTGGAACTGACCAGTGATTGTCCTGGTCTGGGGTCTGGAACTGACCAGTATTGTCCTGGTCTGGGGTCTGGCGATGCCCGGTGATTGTCCCTGTCTGGAACTGACCGGTGATTGTCCTGGTCTGGGGTCTGGAACTGACCAGTGATTGTCCTGGTCTGGGGTCTGGCAATGCCCGGTGATTGTCCCTGTCTGGAACTGACCGGTGATTGTCCTGGTCTGGGGTCTGGAACTGACCGGCGATTGTCCTGGTCTGGGGTCTGGCATTGACCAGTGAATGCCCTGGTCTGGGGTGTGGAATCGACTAGTGATTGTCCTGGTCTGTGGTCTGGCACTGACTGGTGATTGTCCTGGTCTGGGGTGTGGAATCGACTAGTGATTGTCCTGGTCTGTGGTCTGGCACTGACTGGTGATTGTCCTGGTCTGGGGTCTGGCACTGACCGGTGATTGTCCTGGTCAGGGTTCTGGAACTGACCGGTGATTGTCCTGGTCTGGGGTCTGGAACTGACCGGAAATTGTCCTGGTCTGCGGTCTGCACTGACCGGTGATTGTCCTGGTCTGGGGTCTGGCACTGAGCGGTGATTGTCCAGGTCTGGGGTCTGGAACTGACCGGTGATTGTCCTGGTCTGGGGTCTGGAACTGACAGGAGATTGTCCAGGTCTGGGGTCTGGCACTGACCGGTGATTGTCCTGGTCTGGGGTCTGGCACAGACCGGTGATTGTCCTGGTCTGGAGTCTGGAACTGACAGGAAATTGTCCTGGTCTGGGGTCTGGAACTGACCGGTGATTGTGCTGGTCTGGGGTCTGGCACTGACCAGTGATCGTCCTGGTCTGGAGTCTGGAATTGACCGGAAATTGTCCTGGTCTGGGGTCTGGAACTGACAGGAGATTGTCCAGGTCTGGGGTCTGGCACTGACCGGTGATTGTCCTGGTCTGGGGTCTGGCACAGACCGGTGATTGTCCTGGTCTGGAGTCTGGAACTGACAGGAAATTGTCCTGGTCTGGGGTCTGGAACTGACCGGTGATTGTCCTGGTCTGGGGTCTGGCACAGACCGGTGATTGTCCTGGTCTGGAGTCTGGAACTGACAGGAAATTGTCCTGGTCTGGGGTCTGGCACAGACCGGTGATTGTCCTGGTCTGGAGTCTGGAACTGACAGGAAATTGTCCTGGTCTGGGGTCTGGCACTGACCAGTGATCGTCCTGGTCTGGGGTCTGGAATTGACCGGAAATTGTCCTGGTCTGGGGTCTGGCACTGACCAGTGATTGTCCTGGTCTGCGGTCTGGTACTGACCGGTGATTGTCCTGGTCTGGGGTCTGGAACTGACCGGTGTTTGTCCTGGGTTGGGGTCTGGCACTGACCGGTGATTGTGCTGGTCTGGGGTCTGGAACTGACCGGAGATTGTCCAGGTCTGGGGTCTGGAACTGACCGGTGTTTGTCCTGGTCTGGGGTCTGGCACTGACCGGTGATTGTGCTGGTCTGGGGTCTGGAACTGACCGGTGATTGTCCTGGTCTGGGGTGTGGAACCGACCAGTGTTTGTCCTGGTCTGGGGTCTGGCACTGACCGGTGATTGTCCTGGTCTGGGGTCTGGAACTGACCAGCGATTGTCCTGGTCTGGGGTCTGGAACTGACCAGCGATTGTCCTGGTCTGGCGTCTGGCACTGACCGGTGATTGTCCTGGTCTGTGGTCTGGCACCGACTGGTGATTGTCCAGGTTTGGGGTCTGGCACTGACCGGTGATTGTCCTGGTCTGGTATCTGGCACTGACCGGTGATTGTCCTGGTCTGGGTTCTGGAACTGACCGGTGATTTTCCTGGTCTGGGGTCTGGAACTGACCGGAAATTGTCCTGGTCTGGGGTCTGGCACTGACCGGTGATTGTCCTGGTCTGGGGTCTGGCACTGAGCGGTGATTGTCCTGGTCTGGGGTCTGGAACTGACAGGAGATTGTCCAGGTCTGGGGTCTGGCACTGACCGGTGATTGTCCTGGTCTGGGGTCTGGCACTGACCAGTGATTGTGCTGGTCTGGGGTCTGGCACTGACTAGAGATTGTCCTGGTCTGGGGTCTGGCACTGACCGGTGATTGTGCTGGTCTGGGGTCGGGCACTGACCGGTGATTGTGCTGGTCTAGGGTCTGGCATTGACCAGTGAATGTCCTGTTCTGGGGTCTGGCACTGACCAGTGATTGTGCTGGTCTGGGGTCTGGCACTGACTAGAGATTGTCCTGGTCTGGGGTCTGGCACTGACCGGTGATTGTGCTGGTCTGGGGTCGTGCACTGACCGGTGATTGTCCTGATCTAGGGTCTGGCATTGACCAGTGAATGTCCTGTTCTGGTGTCTGGCACTGACCGGTGATTGTCCTGGTCTGGAACTGAACTGCGATTGTGCTGGTCTGGGGTCGGGCACTGACCGGTGATTGTCCTGGTCTGGGGTCTGGAACTGACCGGTGATTGTCCTGGTCTGGGGTCTGGAAATGACCGGTGATTGTGCTGGTCTGGGATCTGGCACTGACCGGTGTTTGTGCTGGTCTGGGGTCTGGCACTGACTAGAGATTGTCCTGGTCTGGGGTCTGGCACTGACCGGCGATTGCCCTCGTCTGGAGCTAACCGGGGATTGTCCTGGTCTAGTGTCTGGCACTGACTAGAGATTGTCCTGGTCTGGGGTCTGGCACTAACTAGAGATTGTCCTGGTCTGGGGTCTGGCACTGACCGGCGATTGTCTTCGTCTGGAACTGACCGGTGATTGTCCTGGTTTGGAACTGACCGGTGATTGTCCTGGTCTGGGGTCTGGCAATGCCCGGTGATTGTCCCTGTCTGGAACTGACCGGTGATTGTCCTGGTCTGGGGTCTGGAACTGACCGGCGATTGTCCTCTTCTGGGGTCTGGCATTGACCAGTGAATGTCCTGGTCTGGCGTCTGGCACTGACTGGTGATTGTCCTGGTCTGGGGTGTGGAACTGACCGGTGATTGTCCTGGTCTGGGGTCTGGCACTGACTGGTGATTGTCCTGGTCCGGGGTCTGGCACTGACCAGTGATTGTCCTGGTCTAGGGTCTGGCATTGACCAGTGAATGTCCTGTTCTGGTGTCTGGCACTGACCGGTGATTGTCCTGGTCTGGAACTGGCCAGTGATTGTGCTGGTCTGGGGTCTGGCACTGACCAGTGATTGTCCTGGTCTGGGGTCTGGAACTGACCGGTGATTGTCCTGGTCTGGGGTCTGGAACTGTCCGGTGATTGTGCTGGTCTGGGGTCTGGTACTGACCGGTGATTGTGCTGGTCAGGGGTCTGGCACTGACTAGTGATTGTCCTGGTCTGGGGTCTGGCACTGACCGGTGATTGTGCTGGTCTGGGGTCTGGCACTGACTAGAGATTGTCCTGGTCTGGGGTCTGGCACTGACCGGCGATTGTCCTTGTCTGGAACTGACCAGTGATTGTCCTGGTCTGGAACTGACCAGTGATTGTCCTGGTCTGGGGTCTGGCAATGCCCGGTGATTGTCCCTGTCTGGAACTGACCGGTGATTGTCCTGGTCTGGGGTCTGCAACTGACCGGCGATTGTCCTGGTCTGGGGTCTGGCATTGACCAGTGAATGTCCTGGTCTGGCGTCTGGCACTGACCGGTGATTGTCCTGGTCTGGGGTGTGGAATCGACCAGTGATTGTCCTGGTCTGTGGTCTGGCACTGACTGGTGATTGTCCTGGTCTGGGGTCTGGCACTGACCGGTGATTGTCCTGGTCTGGTATCTGGCACTGACCGGTGATTATCCTGGTCTGGGTTCTGGAACTGACCGGTGATTGTCCTGGTCTGGGGTCTGGAACTGACCGGAAATTGTCCTGGTCTGCGGTCTGGCACTGACCGGTGATTGTCCTGGTCTGGGGTCTGGCACTGAGCGGTGATTGTCCTGGTCTGGGGTCTGGAACTGACAGAAGATTGTCCTGGTCTGGAGTCTGGAACTGACAGGAAATTGTCCTGGTCTGGGGTCTGGAACTGACCAGTGATTGTCCTGGTCTGCGGTCTGGTACTGACCGGTGATTGTCCTGGTCTGGGGTCTGGAACTGACCGGTGTTTGTCCTGGGTTGGGGTCTGGCACTGACCGGTGATTGTGCTGGTCTGGGGTCTGGAACTGACCGGAGATTGTCCAGGTCTGGGGTCTGGAACTGACCGGTGTTTGTCCTGGTCTGGGGTCTGGCACTGACCGGTGATTGTGCTGGTCTGGGGTCTGGAACTGACCAGAGATTGTCCAGGTCTGGCGTCTGGCACTGACCGGTGATTGTCCTGGTCTGGGGTCTGGAACTGTCCGGAAATTGTCCTGGTCTGGGGTCTGGCATTGACCGTTGATTGTCCTGTTCTGGTGTCTGGCACTGACCGGTGATTGTCCTGGTCTGGAACTGACCAGTAATTGTGCTTGTCTGGGGTCTGGCACTGACTAGAGCTTGTCCTGGTCTGGGGTCTGGAACTGACCAGCGATTGTCCTCATCTGGAACTGACCAGAGATTGTCCTGGTCTGGGCTCTGGAACTGACCAGTGATTGTCCTGGTTTGCGGTCTGGAACTGACTGGTGATTGTCCTGGTCTGCAACTGACCGGAGATTGTCCTGGTCTGGGGTCTGGAACTGACCGGTGATTGTCCTGGTCTGGGGTCTGGAACTGACCGGTGATTGTCCTGGTCTGGGGTCTGGAACTGACCAGAGATTGTCCTGGTCTCGGGTCTGGAACTGACTGGTGCTTGTCCTGGTCTGGGGTTGGCACAGACCGGTGATTTTTCTGGCCTGGGGTCTGGCACTGACCGGTGATTGTCCTGTTCTGGGGTCAGGCACTGACCGGTGTTTGTCCTGGTCTGGGGTCTGGAACTGACTGGAGATTGTCCAGGTCTGGGGTCTGGCACAGACCGGTGATTGTCCTGGTCTGGGGTCTGGCACTGACCGGTGATTGTCCTGGTCTGGGGTCTGGCACTGACCGGTGATTGTCCTTGGCTGGGGTCTGGCACTGACCAGTGATTGTCCTGGTCTGGGGTCTGGAACTGACCGGAGATTGTCCAGGTCTGCGGTCTGGCACTGACCGGTGATTGTCCTGGTCGGGGGTCTGGAACTGACCGGAGATTGTCCAGGTCTGGGGTCTGGCACTGACCGGTGATTGTCCTGGTCTGTGGTCTGGAACAGACCGGAGATTGTCCAGGTCTGGGGTCTGGCACTGACCGGTGTTTGTCCTGGTCTGGGGTCTGGCGATGACCGGTGATTGTCCTGGTCTGGGGTCTGGCACTGACCAGTGATTGTCCTTGGCCTGGGTCTGGCACTGACCAGTGATTGTTCTTGGCTGGGGTCTGGCAGTGACCGGTGATTGTCCTGGTCTGGGGTCAGGCACTGACCGGTGATTGTCCTGGTCTGGGTTCTGGCACTGACCGGTGTTTGTCCTGGTCTGGGGTCTGGCACTGACCGGTGATTGTCCTGGTCTGGGGTCTGGCACTGACCGGTGATTGTCCTGGTCTGGGGTCTGGCACTGACCGGTGATTGTCCTTGGCTGGGGTCTGGAACTGACCAGTGATTGTCCTGGTCTGGGGTCTGGAACTGACCGGAGATTGTCCAGGTCTGCGGTCTGGCACTGACCGGTGATTGTCCTGGTCTGGGGTCTGGAACTGACCGGAGATTGTCCAGGTCTGGGGTCTGGCACTGACCGGTGATTGTCCTGGTCTGGGGTCTGGAACAGACCGGAGATTGTCCAGGTCTGGTGTCTGGCACTGACCGGTGTTTGTCCTGGTCTGGGGTCTGGCACTGACCGGTGATTGTCCTGGTCTGTGGTCGGGCACTGACCGGTGATTGTCCTGCTCTGGGGTCTGGCATTGACCAGTGAATGTCCTGGTCTGGGGTCTGGCGATGACCAGTGATTGTCCTGGTCTGGGGTCTGGCACTGACTGGTGATTGTCCATGGCTGGGGTCTGGCACTGACCAGTGATTGTTCTTGGCTGGGGTCTGGCAGTGACCGGTGATTGTCCTGGTCTGGGGTCAGGCGCTGACCGGTGATTGTCCTGGTCTGGGTTCTGGCACTGACCGGTGATTGTCCTGGTCTGGGGTCTGGAACAGACCGGAGATTGTCCAGGTCTGGGGTCTGGCACTGACCGGTGTTTGTCCTGGTCTGGGGTCTGGCACTGACCGGTGATTGTCCTGGTCTGGGGTCGGGCACTGACCGGTGATTGTCCTGGTCTGGGGTCTGGCATTGACCAGCGAATGTCCTGGTCTGGGGTCTGGCGCTGACCGGTGATTGTCCTGGTCTGGGGTTTGGCACTGACCGGTGATTTTCCTGGTCTTGGGTCTGGCACTGACCGGTGATTGTCCTGGTCTGGGGTCTGGCACTGACCGGTGATTGTCCTTGGCTGGGGTCTGGCACTGACCAGTGATTGTCCTTGGCTGGGGTCTGGCAGTGACCGGTGATTGTCCTGGTCTGGGGTCAGGCGCTGACCGGTGATTGTCCTGGTCTGGGGACTGGCAGTGACCGGTGATTGTCCTGGTCTGGGGTCAGGCGCTGACCGGTGATTGTCCTGGTCTGGGGTCTGGCGCTGACCGGTGATTGTCCTGGTCTGGGGTCTGGCACTGACCGGTGATTGTCCTGGTCTGGGGTCTGGCAGTGACCGGTGATTGTCCTGGTCTGGGGTCAGGCACTGACCGGTGATTGTCCTGGTCTGGGTTCTGGCACTGACCGGTGATTGTCCTGGTCTGGGGTCTCGCACTGACCGGTGATTGTCCTTGGCTGGGGTCTGGCAGTGACCGGTGATTGTCCTGGTCTGGGGTCAGGCGCTGACCGGTGATTGTCCTGGTCTGGGGTCTGGCACTGACCGGTGATTGTCCTTGGCTGGGGTCTGGCACTGACCAGTGATTGTCCTTGGCTGGGGTCTGGCAGTGACCGGTGATTGTCCTGGTCTGGGGTCAGGCGCTGACCGGTGATTGTCCTGGTCTGGGGTCTGGCACTGACCGGTGATTGTCCTTGGCTGGGGTCTGGCACTGACCAGTGATTGTCCTTGGCTGGGGTCTGGCACTGACCTGTGATTGTCCTTGGCTGGGGTCAGGCACTGACCGGTGATTGTCCTGGTCTGGGGTCAGGCGCTGACCGGTGATTGTCCTGGTCTGGGGTCTGGCACTGACCGGTGATTGTCCTTGGCTGGGGTCTGGCACTGACCAGTGATTGTCCTTGGCTGGGGTCTGGCAGTGACCGGTGATTGTCCTGGTCTGGGGTCAGGCGCTGACCGGTGATTGTCCTGGTCTGTGGTCTGTCACTGACCGGTGATTGTCCTTGGCTGGGGTCTGGCACTGACCAGTGATTGTCCTTGGCTGGGGTCTGGCAGTGACCGGTGATTGTCCTGGTCTGGGGTCAGGTGCTGACCGGTGATTGTCCTGGTCTGGGGTCTGGCACTGACCGGTGATTGTCCTTGGCTGGGGTCTGGCACTGACCAGTGATTGTCCTTGGCTGGGGTCTGGCACTGACCGGTGATTGTCCTGGTCTGGGGTCTGGCACTGACCGGTGATTGTCTCCCTTTATTTTCAGGTTAAATCTGGTGTCAGGGACAGAATCTTCTCATTCAGCTCAACCTTTGGCTTGGAGGTGACCCAGCAGGAGGTCTTCGACGGCTGCTCCATGCAAAGGCTGATCAGCCTGGCGATGGCTGGGTAACGGGGTGTCACTTACTGGAGGCAGATCAAAATGGGTGTCATTTACTGCGGGGTGGGGTTTAACAGGGTGTCACTGTGGGGGAGGTAAACAGGGTGTCACTGTGAGGGGGTTAACAGGGTGTCACTCTGTGGGGGGTAAAATGGGTGTCACTGTGGGGGAGGTAAACAGGGTGTCACTGTGGGTTGGGGGTAAACATGGTGTCACTCTGTGGGGGGTAAACAGGGTGTCACTGTGGGGGGGGGTAAACAGGTTGTCACTCTGTGGGGGGTAAACAGGGTGACACGCACAGCGCGGGGTAAACAGGGTGTCACTGTGGGGGGGGGGGGTAAACAGGGTGTCACTGTGGGTTGGGGGTAAACAGGGTGTCACTCTGTGGGGGTTAAACAGGGTGTCACTGTGAGGGGGTAAACAGGGTGTCACTGTGGGTTGGGGGTAAACAGGGTGTCACTCTGTGGGGGGTAAAATGGGTGTCACTGTGGGGGAGGTAAACAGGGTATCACTGTGAGGGGGTAAACAGGGTGTCACTGTGGGGGGGGGGTAAACAGGGTGTCACTGTGGGTTGGGGGTAAACAGGGTGTCACTCTGTGGGGGTTAAACAGGGTGTCACTGTGGGGGCAGGTAAACAGGGTGTCACTCTGTGGGGGGTAAACAGGGTGACACGCACAGCGCGGGGTAAACAGGGTGTCACTGTGGGGGAGGTAAACAGGGTGTCACTGTGGGTTGGGGGTAAACAGGGTGTCACTCTGTGGGGGGTAAACAGGGTGTCACTGTGGGGGGGTAAACAGGGTGTCACTCTGTGGGGGGTATACAGGGTGTCACTGTTGGGGTGTAAACAGGGTGTCACTGTGGGGGGGTAAACAGGGTGTCACTGTGGGGGGTAAACACGGTGTCACTCTGTGGGGGGTAAACAGGGTGTCACTGTGGGGGGTAAACAGGGTGTCACTCTGTGGGGGGTAAACAGGGTGTCACTGTGGGTGTGTAAACAGGGTGTCACTCTGTGGGGGGTAAACAGGGTGTCACTCTGTGGGGGGTAAACAGGGTGTCACTTTGGAGGGGTAAACAGGGTGTCACTCTGTGGGGGGTAAACAGGGTGTCACTCACTGTGGGGGGGGTAAATAGGGTGTCACTCACTGTGGGGGGGGGTAAATAGGGTGTCACTGTGGGGGGGGTAAACAGGGTGTCACTGTGCGGGGTAAACAGGGTGTCACTGTGGGGCGGTAAACAGGGTGTCACTCTGTGGGGGGTAAACAGGGTGTCACTCACTGTGGGGGGGGGGGGGTAAATAGGGTGTCACTGTGGGGGGGGTAAACAGGGTGTCACTGTGCGGGGTAAACAGGGTGTCACTGTGGGGCGGTAAACAGGGTGTCACTCTGTGGGGGGTAAACAGGGTGTCACTGTGGGGGGTAAACAGGGTGTCACTCACTGTGGGGGGGTAGACAGGGTGTCACTCTGTGGGGGGTAAACAGGGTGTCACTATGTGGGGGGTAAACAGGGTGTCACTCTGTGGGGGGTAAACAGGGTGTCACTGTGGGGGGGTAAACAGGGTGTCACTGTGGCGGGTAAACACGGTGTCACTCTGTGGGCGGTAAACAGAGTGTAACTCTGTGGGGGGTAAACAGGGTGTCACTGTGGGGGGTAAACAGGGTGTCACTCTGTGGGTGGTAAACAGGGTGTCACTGTGCGGGGGTAAACAGGGTGTCACTCTGTGGGGGGTAAACAGGGTGTCACTCTGGGGGGTAAACAGGGTGTCACTCTGTGGGGGGTAAACACGGTGTCACTGTGAGGGGTAAACAGGGTGTCCCTGGGGGGGGGTAAACAGGGTGTCACTGTGAGGGGTAAACAGGGTGTCACTCTGTGGGGGGTAAACAGGGTGTCACTGTGGGGGGTAAACAGGGTGTCACTGTGAGGGGTAAACAGGGTGTCACTGTTGGGGGTAAACAGGTTTGTCACTGTGAGGGGTAAACAGGGTGTCACTGTGGGGGGTAAACAGGGTGTCACTCTGTGGGGGATAAACAGGGTGTCACTGTGGGGGGTAAACAGGGTGTCACTCTGTGGGCGGTAAACACGGTGTCACTGTGAGGGGTAAACAGTGTGTCACTGTGGGGGGGGGTAAATGGGGTGTCACTGTGAGGGGTAAACAGTGTGTCGCTGTGGGGGGGTAAACAGGGTGTCACTCTGTGGGGGGTAAACAGGGTGTCACTGTGGGGAGTAAACAGGGTGTCACTCTGTGGTGGGTAAACACGGTGTCACTGTGAGGGGTAAACAGTGTGTCACTGTGGGGGGCGGGTAAACAGGGTGTCACTGTGAGGGGTAAACAGTGTGTCACTGTGGGGGGGGGGGTAAACAGGGTGTCGCTGTGAGGGGTAAACAGGGTGTCACTCTGTGGGGGGTAAACAGGGTGTCACTGTGAGGGGTAAACAGGGTGTCACTGTTGGGGGTAAACAGGGTGTCACTGTGAGGGTTAAACAGGGTGTCACTCTGTGGGGGTAAACAGGGTGTCACTCTGTGGGGGGTAAACAGGGTGTCACTGTGGGGGGTACAACGGGTGTCACTCTGTGGGGCGTAAACAGGGTGTCACTGTTGGGGTTAAACAGGGTGTCACTGTGGGGTGTAAACAGGGTGTCACTCTCTGTGAGGGGTAAATCTGGTGTCACTCGCTCTGGGGGTAAACGGCGTGTCATTCATTGCGGTAGGTAAATGGGGTGTCACTTACTGTGCAGGATAAACAGGGTGCCGTTCACTTGGGGCATATATTAAGGGGTGTCGCTCACTACGGGGAGTGGGGCCCATTTGGTCATGTGGAACGCAAATGCCATCACAGACTGGTTGGGCCAAATGGCCTGTTTCTGTGCTGTGCCTTTAATCACTGAGGGTCAAACTACGATGCCGCCCACAGCCGAATATATCATTGCCGTTTATAGTGAGGGGTCCAACCTGAAACATGGCAGCTTGAGGGTGGTGCTGGTGGAAGTGTCTGAGGTTGGCAGAAGGTGGAGGGTGAGCCTGACTGCGGAGGGTGAGTCTGACTGCGGAGGGTGGGCCAGACTGCGGAGGGTGGGCCTGACTGCGGAGGGTGGGCCTGACTGCGGAGGGTGGGCCGGACTGCGGAGGGTGGGCCGGACTGCGGAGAGTGAGCCTGACTGCGGAGGGTGAGCCTGACTGCGGAGGGTGGTCCGGACTGCGGAGGGTGAGCCTGACTGCGGAGGGTGGGCCGGACTGCGGAGGGTGGGCCTGACCGCGGAGAGTGGGCCTGACTGCGGAGGGTGGGCCTGACTGCGGAGGGTGGGCCTGACTGTGGATTGTGGGCCGGACAGCGGAGGGTGAGCCTGACTGCGGAGGATGGCCCTGACTGCGGAGGGTGGGCCGGACTGTGGAGAGTGGGCCTGACTGCGGAGGGTGGGCCTGACTGCGGAGGGTGGGCCTGACTGCGGAGGGTGGGCCGGACTGCGGAGGATGGCCCTGACTGCGGAGGGTGGCCCTGACTGCGGAGAGTGGGCCTGACTGCGGAGGGTGAGCCTGACTGTGGAGGGTGGGCCGGACTGCGGTGGGTGGGCCGGACTGCGGCAGGTGAGCCTGACTGCGGAGGGTGGGCCGGACTGCGGAGGGTGGGCCAGACTGCGGAGGGTGGGCCTGACTGCGGAGAGTGGGCCTGACTGCGGTGGGTGGGCCGGACTGCGGAGGGTGGGCCTGACTGCGGCAGGTGAGCCTGACTGCGGAGGGTGAGCCTGACTGCGGAGGGTGGGCCTGACTGCGGAGGGTGGGCCTGAGTGCGGAGGGTGGGCCTGACTGCGGGCGGTGGGCCTGACTGCGGAGGGTGGGCCTGACTGCGGAGGGTGGGCCTGACTGCGGTGGGTGGGCCGGACAGCGGAGGGTGGGCCTGACTGCGGGGGGTGGGCCTGACTGCGGAGGGTGGGCCTGACTGCGGTGGGTGGGCCGGACTGTGGAGAGTGAGCCTGACTGCGGAGAGTGGGCCTGACTCCGGAGAGTGGGCCTGACTGCGGAGAGTGGGCCTGACAGCGGGGGGTGGGCCTGACTGCGGAGGGTGGGCCTGACTGCGGAGAGTGGGCCTGACTGCGGTGGGTGGGCCGGATTGTGGAGAGTGAGCCTGACTGCGGGGGGTGGGCCTGACTGCGGAGGGTGGGCCGGACAGCGGAGGGTGGGCCGGACAGCGGAGGGTGGGCCGGACTGCGGAGGGTGGGCCTGACTGCGGAGAGTGGGCCTGACTGCGGAGGGTGAGCCTGACTGCGGAAGGTGGGCCTGACTGCGGAGGGTGGGCCTGACTGTGGAGGGTGGGCCGGACTGCGGATTGTGGGCCGGACAGCGGAGGGTGAGCCTGACTGCGGAGGGTGGCCCTGATGGCGGAGGCTGGGCCGGACATGTGGAGAGTGGGCCTGACTGCGGAGAGTGGGCCTGACTGCGGAGGGTGAGCCTGTCTGCGGAGGGTGGGCCGGACTGCGGAGGGTGGGCCTGTCTGCGGAGGGTGGGCCGGACTGCGGAGGGTGAGCCTGACTGCGGAGGGTGGCCCTGATGGCGGAGGCTGGGCCGGACATGTGGAGAGTGGGCCTGACTGCGGAGAGTGGGCCTGACTGCGGAGGGTGAGCCTGTCTGCTGAGGGTGGGCCGGACTGCGGAGGGTGGGCCTGACTGCGGAGGGTGGGCCGGACTGCGGAGGGTGGGCCTGACTGCGGAGGTGGCAGAACTCCCAGTCCTGACTGAGGATTCTATCCGGCAGTGAGTCACACTATAGCCTTTTCCAAAAACAACCCCAGGGTCTGGATCAGGATCAGCATCTGTGAAACAACACACTGGTTAACTGGCGAGACGTTGCTCGGGGGAATTATCACCTGCCTTGTATAAAAACTTTTTTGAAACTTTTTGATGATCAGGCCATTAACAATTTAACCTGGAGCAGCAGAGGAATGCTGTTAATGACCCTGTCTCAATAGTTGCTCACTCTACCCCCTCTCAAGTTGCCCCAGGTGAAGTGTGCCCTCTCGTTACAGATATGCTTGCACTGTGTTTGCTTTTGGACCAACTGGATCAGGAAAGACCTTCACAATGGCAGGTCCAGTCACCCTGGTGAGTACGGTCTCAGTTTGTAACTCATTGACTACCAGCTGTCACAGTCCAGTGCATCCTTCCGGGGGGAGCAACATTCCAATAAAACACACCCTTCACCTTTCAGCACCAGCAGGGAGAGAAACAGAAAACACATTAACCTCTTGGGGACTGGAACCACATCAAGATCACATCATCCTCGCTCCTGTCCCCATCAATGAGAGAGGGAGAGAGAGTCAGCACCTTCAGGGGAAGGAGAGAAAGTCAACACCTTCAGGGGAGGGAGAAAGCGTCAGTAATTTCAGGGGAGGGAGAGAGAGTCAACACCTTCAGGGGAGGGGGAAAGAGTCAGCACTTTCAGGGGAGGGGGAGAGAGAGTCAACAGCTTCAGGGGAGGGGGAAAGAGTCAGCACTTTCAGGGGAGGGGGAGAGAGAGTCAACAGCTTCAGGGGAGGGGGAGAGAGTCAGCACCTTCAGAGGACGGGGAGAGAGAGTCAACAGCTTCAGGGGAGGGGGAGAGAGTCAGCACCTTCAGGGGAAGGAGAGAAAGTCAACACCTTCAGGGGAGGGAGAAAGCGTCAGTAATTTCAGGGGAGGGAGAGAGAGTCAACACCTTCAGGGGAGGGGGAAAGAGTCAGCACTTTCAGGGGAGGGGGAGAGAGAGTCAACAGCTTCAGGGGAGGGGGAGAGAGTCAGCACCATCAGAGGACGGGGAGAGAGATTCAACACCTTCAGGGGAGGGGGAAAGAGTCAGCACTTTCAGAGGAGGGAGAGAGAGTCAACACCTTCAGGGGAGGGGGAGAGAGAGTCAACACCTTCAGGGGAGGGGGAAAGAGTCAGCACCTTCAGGGGAGGGGGAAAGAGTCAGCACTTTCAGAGGAGGGAGAGAGAGTCAACACCTTCAGGGGAGGGGGAAAGAGTCAGCACCTTCAGGGGAGGGGGAGAGAGAGTCAACACCTTCAGGGGAGGGGGAGAGAGTCAGCACCTTCAGAGGACGGGGAGAGAGAGTCAACAGCTTCAGGGGAGGGGGAAAGAGTCAGCACCTTCAGAGGACGGGGAGAGAGAGTCAACAGCTTCAGGGGAGGGGGAAACAGTCAGCACTTTCAGGGGAGGGGGAGAGAGAGTCAACAGCTTCAGGGGAGGGGGAGAGAGTCAGCACCTTCAGAGGACGGGGAGAGAGAGTCAACAGCTTCAGGGGAGGGGGAAACAGTCAGCACTTTCAGGGGAGGGGGAGAGAGAGTCAGCACCTTCAGGGGAGGGGTAGAGAGAGTCAGCAACTTCAGGGGAGGGGGAGAGAGAGTCAGCACCTTCAGAGGACGGGGAGAGACAGTCAACAGCTTCAGGGGAGGGGGAAGGAGTCAGCACCTTCAGGGGAGGGGGAAAGAGTCAACATCTTCAGGGGAGGGAGAGAGAGTCAGCACCTTCAGAGGAGGGGGAGAGAGAGTCAGCACCTTCAGAAGACGGGGAGAGAGAGTCAACAGCTTCAGGGGAGGGGGAAAGAGTCAGCACCTTCAGGGGAGGGGTAAGAGTCAGCAGCTTCAGGGGAGAGGGAGAGAGAGTCAGCACCTTCAGGGGAGGGGGAGAGAGTCAGCACCTTCAGGGGAGAGGGAGATAGAGTCAGCACCTTCAGGGGAGGGGGAGGGAGTCAGCACCTTCAGGGGTGGGGAGAGAGAGAGTCAGCATCTTCAGGGGAGAGGGAGAGAGATTCAGCATCTTCAGGGGAGGGGGAGGGAGTCAGCACCTTCAGGGGAGAGGGAGAGAGAGTTAGCGCCTTCAGAGAAGGGGGAGGGAGAGTTAGCGCCTTCAGGGGAGGGGGAGAGAGAGTCAGCACCTTCAGGGGAGGGGGAGAGAGAGTCAGCATCTTCAGGGGAGAGGGAGATAGATTCCGCATCTTCAGGGGAGGGGGAGGGAGTCAGCACCTTCAGGGGAGGGGGAGAGAATCAGCACCTTCAGGGGAGGGGGAAAGAGTCAGCACCTTCAGGGGTGGGGAGAGAGAGAGTCAGCATCTTCAGGGGAGAGGGAGAGAGATTCAGCATCTTCAGGGGAGGGGGAGGGAGTCAGCACCTTCAGGGGAGAGGGAGAGAGAGTTAGCGCCTTCAGAGAAGGGGGAGGGAGAGTTAGCGCCTTCAGGGGAGGGGGAGAGAGAGTCAGCACCTTCAGGGGAGGGGGAGAGAGAGTCAGCATCTTCAGGGGAGAGGGAGATAGATTCAGCATCTTGAGGGGAGAGAGAGTCAGCACCTTCAGGGGAGGGGGAGAGAGAGTCAGCACCTTGAGGGGAGGGGGAGAGAGAGTCAGCACCTTCAGGGGAGACGGAGAGAGATTCAGCACCTTCAGGGGAGGGGGAGAGAGTCAGCATCTTCAGGGGAGGGGGAGAGAGTCAGCATCTTCAGGGGAGAGGGAGCGAGAGTCAGCACCTTCAGGGGAGAGGGAGAGAGATTCAGCACCTTGAGCGGAGGGGGAGAGAGCACCTTCAGAGGAGGGGGAGAGAGAGTGAGCACCTTCAGGGGAGAGAGAGAGAGAGTCAGCATCTTCAGAGGAGAGGGAGCGAGAGTCAGCACCTTCAGGGGAGAGGGAGAGACATTCAGCACCTTCAGGGGAGGGGGAGAGAGTCAGCATCTTCAGGGGAGGGGGAGAGAGTCAGCATCTTCAGGGGAGAGGGAGCGAGAGTCAGCACCTTCAGGGGAGAGGGAGAGAGATTCAGCACCTTGAGGGGAGGGGGAGAGAGCACCTTCAGAGGAGGGGGAGAGAGAGTGAGCACCTTCAGGGGAGAGAGAGAGAGAGTCAGCATCTTCAGAGGAGAGGGAGAGAGAGTCAGCACCTTCAGGGCAGGGGGAGAGAGAGTCAGCACCTTCAGGGGAGAGGGAGAGAGAGTCAGCACCTTCAGTGGAGGGGGAGAGAGTTAGCATCTTCAGGGCAGGGGGAGAGAGAGTCAGCACCTTCAGAGGAGGGGGAGAGAGAGTCAGCACCTTCATAGGACGGGGAGAGAGATTCAACAGCTTCAGGGGAGGGGGAAAGAGTCAGCACTTTCAGTGGAGGGGGAGAGAGAGTCAGCACCTTCAGAGGACGGGGAGAGAGAGTCAACAGCTTCAGGGGAGGGGGAAAGAGTCAGCACCGTCAGGGGAGGGGGAGAGAGAGTCATCACCTTCAGAGGACGGGGAGAGAGAGTCAACAGCTTCAGGGGAGGGGGAAAGAGTCAGCACCTTCAGGGGAGGGGGAGAGAGAGTCAGCACCTTCGGAGGAGGGGGAAAGAGTCAACAACTTCAGGGGAGGGGGAGAGAGAGTCAACAGCTTCAGAGGACGGGGAGAGAGAGTCAACAGCTTCAGGGGAGGGGGAAAGAGTCAGCACCTTCAGGGGAGGGGGAGAGAGAGTCATCACCTTCAGAGGACGGGGAGAGAGAGTCAACAGCTTCAGGGGAGGGGGAAACAGTCAGCACTTTCAGGGGAGGGGGAGAGAGAGTCAGCACCTTCAGGGGAGGGGGAGAGAGAGTCAGCAACTTCAGGGGAGGGGGAGAGAGAGTCAGCACCTTCAGAGGACGGGGAGAGACAGTCAACAGCTTCAGGGGAGGGGGAAGGAGTCAGCACCTTCAGGGGAGGGGGAAAGAGTCAACATCTTCAGGGGAGGGAGAGAGAGTCAGCACCTTCAGAGGAGGGGGAGAGAGAGTCAGCACCTTCAGAAGACGGGGAGAGAGAGTCAACAGCTTCAGGGGAGGGGGAAAGAGTCAGCACCTTCAGGGGAGGGGTAAGAGTCAGCAGCTTCAGGGGAGAGGGAGAGAGAGTCAGCACCTTCAGGGGAGGGGGAGAGAGTCAGCACCTTCAGGGGAGAGGGAGATAGAGTCAGCACCTTCAGGGGAGGGGGAGGGAGTCAGCACCTTCAGGGGTGGGGAGAGAGAGAGTCAGCATCTTCAGGGGAGAGGGAGAGAGATTCAGCATCTTCAGGGGAGGGGGAGGGAGTCAGCACCTTCAGGGGAGAGGGAGAGAGAGTTAGCGCCTTCAGAGAAGGGGGAGGGAGAGTTAGCGCCTTCAGGGGAGGGGGAGAGAGAGTCAGCACCTTCAGGGGAGGGGGAGAGAGAGTCAGCATCTTCAGGGGAGAGGGAGATAGATTCCGCATCTTCAGGGGAGGGGGAGGGAGTCAGCACCTTCAGGGGAGGGGGAGAGAATCAGCACCTTCAGGGGAGGGGGAAAGAGTCAGCACCTTCAGGGGTGGGGAGAGAGAGAGTCAGCATCTTCAGGGGAGAGGGAGAGAGATTCAGCATCTTCAGGGGAGGGGGAGGGAGTCAGCACCTTCAGGGGAGAGGGAGAGAGAGTTAGCGCCTTCAGAGAAGGGGGAGGGAGAGTTTGCGCCTTCAGGGGAGGGGGAGAGAGAGTCAGCACCTTCAGGGGAGGGGGAGAGAGAGTCAGCATCTTCAGGGGAGAGGGAGATAGATTCAGCATCTTGAGGGGAGAGAGAGTCAGCACCTTCAGGGGAGGGGGAGAGAGAGTCAGCACCTTGAGGGGAGGGGGAGAGAGAGTCAGCACCTTCAGGGGAGACGGAGAGAGATTCAGCACCTTCAGGGGAGGGGGAGAGAGTCAGCATCTTCAGGGGAGGGGGAGAGAGTCAGCATCTTCAGGGGAGAGGGAGCGAGAGTCAGCACCTTCAGGGGAGAGGGAGAGAGATTCAGCACCTTGAGCGGAGGGGGAGAGAGCACCTTCAGAGGAGGGGGAGAGAGAGTGAGCACCTTCAGGGGAGAGAGAGAGAGAGTCAGCATCTTCAGAGGAGAGGGAGCGAGAGTCAGCACCTTCAGGGGAGAGGGAGAGACATTCAGCACCTTCAGGGGAGGGGGAGAGAGTCAGCATCTTCAGGGGAGGGGGAGAGAGTCAGCATCTTCAGGGGAGAGGGAGCGAGAGTCAGCACCTTCAGGGGAGAGGGAGAGAGATTCAGCACCTTGAGGGGAGGGGGAGAGAGCACCTTCAGAGGAGGGGGAGAGAGAGTGAGCACCTTCAGGGGAGAGAGAGAGAGAGTCAGCATCTTCAGAGGAGAGGGAGAGAGAGTCAGCACCTTCAGGGCAGGGGGAGAGAGAGTCAGCACCTTCAGGGGAGAGGGAGAGAGAGTCAGCACCTTCAGTGGAGGGGGAGAGAGTTAGCATCTTCAGGGCAGGGGGAGAGAGAGTCAGCACCTTCAGAGGAGGGGGAGAGAGAGTCAGCACCTTCATAGGACGGGGAGAGAGATTCAACAGCTTCAGGGGAGGGGGAAAGAGTCAGCACTTTCAGTGGAGGGGGAGAGAGAGTCAGCACCTTCAGAGGACGGGGAGAGAGAGTCAACAGCTTCAGGGGAGGGGGAAAGAGTCAGCACCGTCAGGGGAGGGGGAGAGAGAGTCATCACCTTCAGAGGACGGGGAGAGAGAGTCAACAGCTTCAGGGGAGGGGGAAAGAGTCAGCACCTTCAGGGGAGGGGGAGAGAGAGTCAGCACCTTCGGAGGAGGGGGAAAGAGTCAACAACTTCAGGGGAGGGGGAGAGAGAGTCAACAGCTTCAGAGGACGGGGAGAGAGAGTCAACAGCTTCAGGGGAGGGGGAAAGAGTCAGCACCTTCAGGGGAGGGGGAGAGAGAGTCATCACCTTCAGAGGACGGGGAGAGAGAGTCAACAGCTTCAGGGGAGGGGGAAAGAGTCAGCACCTTCAGGGGAGGGGGAGAGAGAGTCAGCACCTTCGGAGGAGGGGGAAAGAGTCAACAACTTCAGGGGAGGGGGAGAGAGAGTCAGCACCTTCAGAGGACGGGGAGAGAGAGTCAGCATCTTCAGGGGAGGGGGAAAGAGTCAGCACTTTCAGGGGAGGGGGAGAGAGAGTCAGCACCTTCCGGGGAGGGGGAGAGAGAGTCAACACCTGCAGGGGAGGGGGAAAGAGTCAGCACTTTCAGGGGAGGGGGAGAGAGAGTCAGCACCTTCAGAGGAGGGGGAGAGAGAGTCAACACCGTCAGGGGAGGGGGAAAGGGTCAGCACTTTCAGGGGAGGGAGAGAGAGTCAGCACCTTCAGAGGACGGGGAGTGAGAGTCAACACCTTCAGGGGAGGGGGAAAGAGAGTCAGCACCTTCAGGGGAGAGGGAGAGAGAGTCAGCACCTTCAGGGGAGGGGGAGAGAGAGTCAGCAAATTCAGGGGAGGGGGAGAGAGAGTCAGCACCTTCAGGGGAGGGGGAGAGAGAGTCAGCACCTTGAGGGGAGGGGGAGAGAGAGTCAGCACCTTCAGGGGAGACGGAGAGAGATTCAGCACCTTCAGGGGAGGGGGAGAGAGTCAGCATCTTCAGGGGAGGGGGAGAGAGTCAGCATCTTCAGGGGAGAGGGAGCGAGAGTCAGCACCTTCAGGGGAGAGGGAGAGAGATTCAGCACCTTGAGCGGAGGGGGAGAGAGCACCTTCAGAGGAGGGGGAGAGAGAGTGAGCACCTTCAGGGGAGAGAGAGAGAGAGTCAGCATCTTCAGAGGAGAGGGAGCGAGAGTCAGCACCTTCAGGGGAGAGGGAGAGACATTCAGCACCTTCAGGGGAGGGGGAGAGAGTCAGCATCTTCAGGGGAGGGGGAGAGAGTCAGCATCTTCAGGGGAGAGGGAGCGAGAGTCAGCACCTTCAGGGGAGAGGGAGAGAGATTCAGCACCTTGAGGGGAGGGGGAGAGAGCACCTTCAGAGGAGGGGGAGAGAGAGTGAGCACCTTCAGGGGAGAGAGAGAGAGAGTCAGCATCTTCAGAGGAGAGGGAGAGAGAGTCAGCACCTTCAGGGCAGGGGGAGAGAGAGTCAGCACCTTCAGGGGAGAGGGAGAGAGAGTCAGCACCTTCAGAGGAGGGGGAGAGAGTTAGCATCTTCAGGGCAGGGGGAGAGAGAGTCAGCACCTTCAGAGGAGGGGGAGAGAGAGTCAGCACCTTCATAGGACGGGGAGAGAGATTCAACAGCTTCAGGGGAGGGGGAAAGAGTCAGCACTTTCAGTGGAGGGGGAGAGAGAGTCAGCACCTTCAGAGGACGGGGAGAGAGAGTCAACAGCTTCAGAGGACGGGGAGAGAGAGTCAACAGCTTCAGGGGAGGGGGAAAGAGTCAGCACCTTCAGGGGAGGGGGAGAGAGAGTCATCACCTTCAGAGGACGGGGAGAGAGAGTCAACAGCTTCAGGGGAGGGGGAAAGAGTCAGCACCTTCAGGGGAGGGGGAGAGAGAGTCAGCACCTTCGGAGGAGGGGGAAAGAGTCAACAACTTCAGGGGAGGGGGAGAGAGAGTCAGCACCTTCAGAGGACGGGGAGAGAGAGTCAGCATCTTCAGGGGAGGGGGAAAGAGTCAGCACTTTCAGGGGAGGGGGAGAGAGAGTCAGCACCTTCCGGGGAGGGGGAGAGAGAGTCAACACCTGCAGGGGAGGGGGAAAGAGTCAGCACTTTCAGGGGAGGGGGAGAGAGAGTCAGCACCTTCAGGGGAGGGGGAGAGAGAGTCAACACCGTCAGGGGAGGGGGAAAGGGTCAGCACTTTCAGGGGAGGGAGAGAGAGTCAGCACCTTCAGAGGACGGGGAGTGAGAGTCAACACCTTCAGGGGAGGGGGAAAGAGAGTCAGCACCTTCAGGGGAGAGGGAGAGAGAGTCAGCACCTTCAGGGGAGGGGGAGAGAGAGTCAGCAAATTCAGGGGAGGGGGAGAGAGAGTCAGCACCTTCAGAGGACGGGGAGAGACAGTCAACAGCTTCAGGGGAGGGGGAAAGAGTCAGCACCTTCAGGGGAGGGGGAAGAGTCAGCATCTTCAGGGGAGGGAGAGACAGTCAGCACCTTCAGAGGAGGGGGAAAGAGTCAGCACCTTCAGGGGAGGGGGAAAGAGTCAGCACCTTCAGGGGAGGGGGAGAGAGAGTCAGCACCTTTAGGGGAGGTGGAAAGAGTCAGCACCTTCAGGGGAGGGGGAGAGAGAGTCAGCATCTTCAGGGGAGAGGGAGAGAGAGTCAGCACCTTCAGGGGAGGGGGAGAGAGTCAGCACCTTCAGGGGAGGGGGAAAGAGTCAGCACCTTCAGGGCAGGGGGAGAGAGAGTCAGCATCTTCAGGGGAGAGGGAGATAGATTCAGCATCTTCAGGGGAGGGGGAGGGGGTCAGCACCTACAGGGGAGGGGGAGGGAGTCAGCACCTTCAGGGGAGAGGGAGAGAGAGTCAGCACCTTCAGAGGAGGGGGAGAGAGAGTCAGCACCTTCAGGGGAGGGGGAGAGAGTCAGCACCTTCAGAGGAGGGTGAGAGAGTGTTAGCGCCTTCAGAGAAGGGGGAGGGAGAATTAGCGCCTTCAGGGGAGGGGGAGAGAGAGTCAGCACCTTCAGGGGAGGGGGAGAGAGAGTCAGCATCTTCAGGGGAGAGGGAGATAGATTCAGCATCTTGAGGGGAGAGAGAGTCAGCACCTTCAGGGGAGGGGGAGAGAGAGTCAGCACCTTGAGGGGAGGGGGAGAGAGAGTCAGCACCTTCAGGGGAGAGGGAGAGAGATTCAGCACCTTCAGGGGACGGGGAGAGAGTCAGCATCTTCAGGGGATGGGGAGGGAGTCAGCATCTTCAGGGGAGAGGGAGCGAGAGTCAGCACCTTCAGGGGAGAGGGAGAGAGATTCAGCACCTTCAGGGGAGAGGGAGAGAGATTCAGCACCTTCAGGGGAGGGGGAGGTAGTCAGCATCTTTAGGGGAGGGGGAGAGAGTCAGCATCTTCAGGGGAGAGGGAGGGAGAGTCAGCACCTTGAGGGGAGGGGGAGAGAGTTAGCACCTTCAGAGGAGGGGGAGAGAGAGTCAGCACCTTCAGGGGAGAGAGAGAGTGAGTCAGCACCTTCAGAGGAGAGGGAGAGAGAGTCAGCACCTTCAGGGGAGGGGGAGAGAGAGTCAGCACCTTCAGGGGAGAGGGAGAGAGAGTCAGCACCTTCAGAGGAGGGGGAGAGAGTTAGCATCTTCAGTGGAGGGGGAGAGAGAGTCAGCACCTTCAGAGGAGGGGGAGAGAGAGTCAGCACCTTCAGAGGAGGGGGAGGGAGATTCAGCACCTTCAGGGGAGGAGGAGAGAGTCAGCACCTTCAGGGGAGGGGGACAGAGAGTCAGCACCTTCAGGGGAGGGGGAGAGAGTCAGCACCTTCAGGGGAGGGGGAGAGAGATTCAGCACCTTCAGAGGAGGGGGAGAGAGGGTCAGCACCTTCAGGGGAGGGGGAGAGAGAGTCAGCACCTTCAGGGGAGGGGGAGAGAGAGTCAGCACCTTGTGGGGAGGGGGAGAGAGAGTCAGCACCTTCAGAGGAGGGTAAGAGAGAGTCAGCACCTTCAGGGGACGGGGAGAGAGAGTCAGCACCTTGAGGGGAGGAGGAGAGAGAGTCAGCACCTTCAGGGGAGGGGGAGAGAGAGTCAGCACCTTCAGGGGAGGGGGAGAGAGTGTCAGCACCTTCAGAGGAGGGGGAGAGAGTCAGCACCTTCAGGGGAGGAGGAGAGAGAGTCAGCACCTTCAGAGGAGGGGGAGAGAGAGTCAGCACATTCAGGGGAGGGGGAGAGAGAGTCAGCACCTTCAGGTCTGGGGCAGAGAGAGTCAGCACCTTCAGGGGAGGGGGAGAGAGAATCAGCATTTTCAGGGGAGGGGGAGGGAGAGTCAGGGTCTTCAGAGGAGGGGGAGAGAGAGTCAGCACCTTCAGGGTTGGGGCAGAGAGAATCAGCACCTTCAGGGGAGGGGGAGAGAGAGTCAGCACCTTCAGGGAGGGGGAGAGAGAGTCAGCACCTTCAGGGGAGGGGGTGAGACAGTCAGGATCTTCAGAGGAGGGGAGAGAGAGTCAGCACCTTCAGGGGACGGGGAGAGAGTGTCAGCACCTTCAGGAGAGGGGGAGAGAGAGAGTCAGGGTCTTCAGAGGAGGGTAGAGAGAGTGTCAGCACCTTCAGGAGAAGGGGAGAGAGAGAGTCAGGGTCTTCAGCAGAGGGGGGAGAGAGTCAGCACCTTCAGAGGAGGGGGAGAGAGAGTCAGCACCTTCAGGAGAGGGGGAGAGAGAGAGTCAGGGTCTTCAGAGGAGGGGAGAGAGAGTCAGCACCTTCAGGAGAGGGGGAGTGAGAGAGTCAGGGTCTTCAGGAGAGGGGGGAGAGAGTCAGCACCTTCAGAGGAGGGGGAGAGAGTCAGCACCTTCAGGGGAGGGGGAGAGAGTCAGCATCTTCAGGGGAGAGGGAGAGAGTCAGCATCTTCAGGGGAGAGGGAGAGAGAGTCAGCACCTTCAGGGGAGAGGGAGAGAGATTCAGCACCTTCAGGGGAGGGGGAGAGAGTCAGCATCTTCAGGGGAGGGGGAGAGAGTCAGCATCTTCAGGGGAGAGGGAGGGAGAGTCAGCACCTTGAGGGGAGGGGGAGAGAGTTAGCACCTTCAGAGGAGGGGGAGAGAGAGTCAGCACCTTCAGGGGAGAGAGAGAGAGAGTCAGCACTTTCAGAGGAGAGGGAGAGAGAGTCAGCACCTTCAGGGGAGGGGGAGAGAGAGTCAGCACCTTCAGGGGAGAGGGAGAGAGAGTCAGCACCTTCAGAGGAGGGGGAGAGAGTTAGCATCTTCAGGGGAGGGGGAGAGAGAGTCAGCACCTTCAGAGGAGGGGGAGAGAGTGTCAGCACCTTCAGAGGAGGGGGAGAGAGTCAGCACCTTCAGGGGAGGAGGAGAGAGAGTCAGCACCTTCAGAGGAGGGGGAGAGAGAGTCAGCACATTCAGGGGAGGGGGAGAGAGAGTCAGCACCTTCAGGGCTGGGGCAGAGAGAGTCAGCACCTTCAGGGGAGGGGAAGAGAGAATCAGCATTTTCAGGGGAGGGGGAGGGAGAGTCAGGGTCTTCAGAGGAGGGGGAGAGAGAGTCAGCACCTTCAGGGTTGGGGCAGAGAGAATCAGCACCTTCAGGGGAGGGGGAGAGAGAGTCAGCACCTTCAGGGGAGGGGGAGAGAGAGTCAGCACCTTCAGGGGAGGGGGTGAGACAGTCAGGATCTTCAGAGGAGGGGAGAGAGAGTCAGCACCTTCAGGGGAGGGGGAGAGAGTGTCAGCACCTTCAGGAGAGGGGGAGAGAGAGAGTCAGGGTCTTCAGAGGAGGGGAGAGAGAGTGTCAGCACCTTCAGGAGAAGGGGAGAGAGAGAGTCAGGGTCTTCAGGAGAGGGGGGAGAGAGTCAGCACCTTCAGAGGAGGGGGAGAGAGAGTCAGCACCTTCAGGAGAGGGGGAGAGAGAGAGTCAGGGTCTTCAGAGGAGGGGAGAGAGAGTCAGCACCTTCAGGAGAGGGGGAGTGAGAGAGTCAGGGTCTTCAGGAGAGGGGGGAGAGAGTCAGCACCTTCAGAGGAGGGGGAGAGAGTCAGCACCTTCAGGGGAGGGGGAGAGAGTCAGCATCTTCAGGGGAGAGGGAGAGAGTCAGCATCTTCAGGGGAGAGGGAGAGAGAGTCAGCACCTTCAGGGGAGAGGGAGAGAGATTCAGCATCTTCAGGGGAGGGGGAGAGAGTCAGCATCTTCAGGGGAGAGGGAGAGAGAGTCAGCACCTTCAGGGGAGAGGGAGAGAGTCAGCATCTTCAGGGGAGAGGGAGAGAGAGTCAGCACCTTCAGGGGAGGGGGAAAGAGTCAGCATCTTCAGGGGAGGGAGAGACAGTCAGCACCTTCAGAGGAGGGGGAGAGAGAGTCAGCACCTTCAGAAGACGGGGAGAGAGAGTCAACAGCTTCAGGGGAGGGGGAAAGAGTCAGCACCTTCAGGGGAGGGGGAAAGAGTCAGCACCTTCAGGGGAGGGGGAGAGAGAGTCAGCACCTTTAGGGGAGGGGGAAAGAGTCAGCACCTTCAGGGGAGGGGGAGAGAGAGTCAGCACCTTCAGGGGAGAGGGAGAGAGATTCAGCACCTTCAGGGGAGGGGGAGAGAGTCAGCATCTTCAGGGGAGGGGGAGAGAGTCAGCATCTTCAGGGGAGAGGGAGGGAGAGTCAGCACCTTGAGGGGAGGGGGAGAGAGTTAGCACCTTCAGAGGAGGGGGAGAGAGAGTCAGCACCTTCAGGGGAGAGAGAGAGAGAGTCAGCACTTTCAGAGGAGAGGGAGAGAGAGTCAGCACCTTCAGGGGAGGGGGAGAGAGAGTCAGCACCTTCAGGGGAGAGGGAGAGAGAGTCAGCACCTTCAGAGGAGGGGGAGAGAGTTAGCATCTTCAGGGGAGGGGGAGAGAGAGTCAGCACCTTCAGAGGAGAGGGAGAGAGTGTCAGCACCTTCAGGGGAGGAGGAGAGAGAGTCAGCACCTTCAGAGGAGGGGGAGAGAGAGTCAGCACCTTCAGGGGAGGGGGAGAGAGAATCAGCATTTTCAGGGCTGGGGCAGAGAGAGTCAGCACCTTCAGGGGAGGGGGAGAGAGAATCAGCATTTTCAGGGTAGGGGGAGGGAGAGTCAGGGTCTTCAGAGGAGGGGGAGAGAGAGTCAGCACCTTCAGGGTTGGGGCAGAGAGAATCAGCACCTTCAGGGGAGGGGGAGAGAGAGTCAGCACCTTCAGGGGAGGGGGAGAGAGAGTCAGCACCTTCAGGGGAGGGGGTGAGACAGTCAGGATCTTCAGAGGAGGGGAGAGAGAGTCAGCACCTTCAGGGGAGGGGGAGAGAGTGTCAGCACCTTCAGGAGAGGGGGAGAGAGAGAGTCAGGGTCTTCAGAGGAGGGGAGAGAGAGTGTCAGCACCTTCAGGAGAAGGGGAGAGAGAGAGTCAGGGTCTTCAGGAGAGGGGGGAGAGAGTCAGCACCTTCAGAGGAGGGGGAGAGAGAGTCAGCACCTTCAGGAGAGGGGGAGAGAGAGAGTCAGGGTCTTCAGAGGAGGGGAGAGAGATTCAGCACCTTCAGGAGAGGGGGAGTGAGAGAGTCAGGGTCTTCAGGAGAGGGGGGAGAGAGTCAGCACCTTCAGAGGAGGGGGAGAGAGTCAGCATCTTCAGGGGAGAGGGAGAGAGTCAGCATCTTCAGGGGAGAGGGAGAGAGAGTCAGCACCTTCAGGGGAGAGGGAGAGAGATTCAGCACCTTCAGGGGAGGGGGAGAGAGTCAGCATCTTCAGGGGAGAGGGAGAGAGAGTCAGCACCTTCAGGGGAGAGGGAGAGAGTCAGCATCTTCAGGGGAGAGGGAGAGAGAGTCAGCACCTTCAGGGGAGAGGGCGAGAGATTCAGCACCTTCAGGGGAGGGGAAAGAGTCAGCATCTTCAGGGAGGGAGGGACAGTCAGCACCTTCAGAGGAGGGGGAGAGAGAGTCAGCACCTTCAGAAGACGGGGAGAGAGAGTCAACACCTTCAGGGGAGGGGGAAAGAGTCAGCACCTTCAGCGGAGGGGGAAAGAGTCAGCAACTTCAGGGGAGGGGGAGAGAGAGTCAGCACCTTTAGGGGAGGGGGAAAGAGTCAGCACCTTCAGGGGAGGGGGAGAGAGAGTCAGCACCTTCAGGGGAGGGGGAAAGAGTCAGCACCTTCAGTGGGGAGAGAGAGAGAGTCAGCATCTTCAGGGGAGAGGGAGAGAGATTCAGCATCTTCAGGGGAGGGGGAGGGAGTCAGCACCTTCAGAGGAGGGGGAGAGAGAGTCAGCACCTTCAGGGGA